>NW_004444135.1:1734774-1736165 GCF_000243295.1 Trichechus manatus latirostris | reverse complement strand
CTAAAAAAAATAAATACTTAGGAATAAATCAAACCAGGAATGTAAAAGACCTATACAAAGAAAACTACAAAACACTACTGCAAGAAAGCCAAAGGGATCTACATAAATGGAAAAACATACCATGCTCATGGATAGATAGACTCAATATAGTGAAAATGACAATTCTACCTAAAGCAATTTACAAATACAATGCAATTCCGATCCAAATACCAACAACATTCTTTAAAGAGATGGAAAAACTAATCACTAACTTTATATGGAAAGGGAAGAAGCCCCGGATAAATAAAGCTCTACTGAAGAAGAAGAATAAAGTAGGAGGACTTATACTACCTGACTTCAGAAACTACTATACAGCTACAGTAGTCAGAACAGCCGGGTACTGGTACAACAATAGATACGTCGACCAATGGAACAGAATTGAGAACTAGATGTAAATCCATCCACCTATGGTCACCTGATCTTCGACAAGGGCCCAAAGTCCATTAAATGGGGAAAAGATAGTCTTATTAACAAATGGTGCTGGCAAAATTGGATGTCCATCTGCAAAAAAATGAAACAGGACTCATACCTCACACCATACACAAAAACTGATTCAATTTGGATCAAATTCCTAAATATAAAGCCAAAAACTGTAAAATTCATAGAAGAAAAAATAGGATCAACACTAGAGGCCCTACTGCACGACATTAATGGGATACAAACCATAACCAACAATACACAAACCCCAGAAGATAAGCTAGATTAGTGGGATCTTCTAAAAATGAGACACTTATGCTCATCAAAAGACTTCACCAAAAGAGTAAAAAGAGAACCTACAGACTGGGGAAAAAATTTTGGGACATTAGAAGTCAGACGAAGGTCTAATCTCTAAAATCCATAAGAAAATCCAACACCTCTACGACAAAAAGACAAATAAGCCTATTAAAAAATGGACAAAGGAAATGAACAGACACTTTGCCAAAGAAGACATTCAAGAGGCCAACAGACACATGAGGAAATGCTCGCGATCACTACCGTTAGAGAAATGCAAATTAAAACCACAATGAGATACCATCTCACCCCGGCATTACTGGCACGAATCAAAAACACTGGAAATAACGAAAGTTGGAGAGGCTGCGGGGAGATGGGAACTCTTATGCACTGCTGCTGGGAATGCAAAATGATACAACCATTTTGGAAAATGATATGGCACTTCCTTAGAAAGCTAGAAATAGAAATACCATATGATCTAGCAATCCCACTCCTAGAAATATATCCTAGAGAAATAAGAGCTGTCACACGAATAGACATATGCACATCCATATTCATTGCAGCACTGTTCACAATAGCAAAAAGATGGAAACAACCTAGATGCCCATCAACAGATGAATGGATAAACAAACTGTGGTACA
>NW_004444135.1:1712896-1733364 GCF_000243295.1 Trichechus manatus latirostris | reverse complement strand
AAGAAGGGAGAGTGTTGACATGTCGTGGGGTTGTTAACCAATGTCATAAAACAATATGTGTACTGACTGTTTAATGAGAAACTATTCGTTCTGTAAACCTTCATCTAAAGTACAATAAATATAAGTATAAAAACTAAAAATTGAACTACCATATGACCCAGCAATTCTACTCCTAGATATATACCCAAAAGACTTGAAAGCAGAGATTCAAACACAGACTTGTACACCAATGTTCATTGCAGCACTGTTCACAATAGCCAAAAGGTGAAAACAACCTAAATGCCCATTAATAGATGAATGGATAAACAAAATGTGGCACATACATACAATGGAATAACTACTCAGCCAACAGGAGAAATCAAGTCTTGATACATGCTATAATATGGATTGACCTTGAAGACATTATGCTGAGTGAAATAAATCAGTTACAGAAGTACAAATAATGTATGAACTCAGTTTTATAAGAAGACAAGAAAAGGCCAATACCTAGAGACCAAAATTTATTACTGGCTACCAGGGACGGGAGTGAGGGGGAAAGGAGGGTTAACAGTGATGAAAAAATCACACTGATTAAGGGTAGGGTTACACAGCTGATTATTGTAACTGAAGTAAATAAGTTGTACACCTGTAAAAAGTTGAACTGGTAAAATTTGTGTGATAGATATATTTACTATAACAACAAAAAAAAAAAGAGTAGCTACTGAGACTGCTTATGTACAACCAAAAACCTCTTGGGATTTGGTTCCTTGGTTTGGAGGTTTAGGGTCATGGTTTCATGGTACCTCCCTGTTAATTGGCCTAATAAAATTTTAATGCTTCTGTTCTACCTCCTAGTTCATTGCATATTGCCTGGGGTCTAAAAAGCTTGCAAACAGTCATTCAAGGCATAACAATTGGTCTCTATTCACCTGGAGCAACAAAGGAAGAAGGAGAGTCAGGAATAGGAGGAGGTAATGGAATACGTGGTTAATTGACTCCACGAACAACTGCCTCCTTTGTCATGAGACCAGAAGAACTGGATGGTGCCTGGCTACCATTACTGAACATTTTGATTGAAGATTCTATAGAACTATCCTGATCAAAAGAGGGGAAGTGCAGAACAGATTTTCAAATTCTCCAGACTTTCTGGAGCCATGAGGGCTATATGAACCCCTGAAACTATTGCCCTAATATAATCTTTAAAACTTAAACCAAAAATATCCCCTGAAGTCTTCTTAAAACCAAACAATACTTTAGCTTAACTAGTAAAAAATGTGTGCCTTGAGTATTAGGCTTTTTTAAGAACTATCTACATGGGCTCAAAGCGACAACAGCAACTGGAAAGATTAGATAGGAGCCTTAGGGGGCAGTGAATTCATGTTAATGAGGGAGGAACGACTCAGAAAAGGAGCATGAGAATGGTTGCACAACTCGGAGAATGTAATCAACCTCACAGAATTGTACATATAGAATTGGTTGAGTTGGTGTATGCTTTGCTGAGTATATTCTCAACAACAACTGGAAAAAGGACAGAGTGTTATCTGAGAGTCTAGAGAAAGAAAAAGTGTTGCAGGAGTCAGAGAGGATGAGTGTCAAGAAGAAGCAGAGGATGACTAGTCCAATACTTCAGTGAGATGAGGATAAAAACCAAGAGGATGCCAGTGGCTGTCTTGGACAATAGTTCTATAACAGAATTATACCTGTGTTACTATGTGTGGGTCTCTTTCAGAACATGGGTTTATTGTGATGTATTCTGGAGCCATCGTGGCACAGTGGTTAAGAGGTTGCCTGCTAACCAAAAGGTTGGCAGTCTGAATCCACCAGCTGCTCCTTGGAAACTCTATGGGGCAGTTCTACTCTGTCCTATAAGGTCGCTATGAGTCAAAATCAACTCGACGGCAATGAGTTTGGTTTTCTTGTTTTTTTTTTTTTTTTTTTGGTTTGGGTGATGTATTCTAAAGGGCATGGCCTATTCATGCCATGGTGCAAGGCCCTAGCCATGTAGCCCATGAATAGAGTGGATGTGGACTGAAGATTTGCCATAAATTCAGGATATAACCTGAAACCAGATTACATGCCCAACAAAGTAGAGCTTTGTCATCTACAGCCTGGTGCTGGATGCCTCTCTGCCTAGCTCTCTGTTGCAAGAAAGCATCTTTCCTCTCTACGGAGAAGCTTCTTCAAGTCCTTCTTAAACTTCTCTTGAAGTCCAGACTCAAGTAAGTGAGACCTAGAAAGATCTCAGAGGTTCCTCTTCTGCTTGTCTTCTGAGCTCCAATGTTCTTACTGATTAAGGAGTTTCCCTGATACCCGGGCAGGCATCCTCCCTGTTCACATGGGGGTGGTGCCGTCAAGGGAGTGACCCTGGCTAACTGGGAGTCAGAGGGGAGGCCAGAAGGGAGATTAGGAAACAGGAGCTGCATGTTCAGAGACAATGAGACGGTGAGAAACTGTAGCAGATTTATTCCTTCCTCCATTGATTGGCATTTCTGCACAGACATAAGGTTGAGCATGAGGAAGGGTGGCAGGGTGGAGAGGGGTGGTGGATGGTGGCTCCATCACCGAGTAAGGCACTGTGCGTGTTGTCCAGGGGCCTAAGGAAATATCAGGGTTTAGGGGCACCTTTCTAAGATGCATGGAGAAGTGACATGTTTGTGGGCAAAGCAGAGGTACCTGTAGGAGAGAGAAGTTAAACATGCAAGACAGAGGGGGGATGATTAAGGGAACTGGGAGAATTGGGGTCCAGAGAACAGGTGGGTGGTCAGCTTGGCAAGGAAATAGGATTCCTCTTCTGCAGCACAAAGAAAGACACACAGAGAAAACAGGTGATTTTAGAAGGAGAGAAAAAAGAAGCAATGGAAGCTTCCAATGGCCTTGTCCTTCTAAGCGTGAGGCCTGTGGAGAGAAGGAGGGCCAAGGTGGAGGGCCTGTGACTGGATTTGGAAAAGGTGAAAAGGAAAAGGACACTTCAAAGTCCTGTGTTGTTGTTGTTAGGCACCGTCTAGTCGGTTCCAACTCATAGTGACCGTATGTACAACAGAACGAAACACTGCCCGGTTCTGCACCATCTTCACAATCATTGCTAATGTTTGAGCCCACTGTTGCAGCCACTGTGTCAATCCATCTCAATGAGGGTCTTCCTTTTTCTCACTGACCCTCTACCAAGCATGATGTCCCACTCCAGGGACTGATCCCTCCTGATAATATGGCCAAAGTATGTGAGACAAAGTCTGGCCATCCTCACTTCTAAGGAACATTCTGGCTGTACTTCTTCCAAGACAGATTTGTTTGTTCTTCTGGCAGGCCGTGATATATTCAATTCAATTGCCAACACCATAATTCAGAGACGTCTTCTGGGAGAGGGAACATATTTATCATCACTTGGAGATAGCTGCCGGAATTGCAGTGCAGGGTCCTACAGGGGAGACATCAATGGCCTCTGATATGCCTTCTGAACCAGCTTAAACCCATGAGGGGACAGCACTGTCATCATGTTGTGATCTTAGAAACCAATGGTCAGACACTAGAAATGGTGATGTAACCATGCCAAGCAGAGCATACTGTACCATAGCACACGCAGGTCACTGCCTGGACTGCCCCTTGACTGCTTCCCTAACAAACTCCTATTCAATCTTGATAGTTCAAAACCCCAAGCTCTATGGCTTGTGACGACACCTTCCTGAACATCCTAGGCAAAACAACTTTTCCTTCTTTGCTCCACTTTCATTTGTACTTGCACCTCCTGAAATGGTTTTTGTAATGTTGGCATGCATGTGTTCCACTCCCCAGACTAGAGGCTCCCTGAGAGCAGGACTATGTGTTTTCATCTTTGTATCCTCAGCACCTAGTGCACTCCAGGCTTCCATCCAACTCACACCATCAAAGTCATCCGCAAGTCCCAGCCACTGATAGTGCTGCCTCTGAGAACATGCACTTTTCTCATTTGGGTTTCACCTGGATTCCCTTTTAAACTACCCCTTCGATAGTTTTTCTCAGCCTTAGGGCAGGGCAGCTGATTGTTTTTTTATATGCTGATTTGACATAGCATCAGAATTTTTAAGAAACTTTTATTTGGAGCTGATATGGAAGCAAGTGATTTATGGAAATCATAGGTGAAGAGAGATGCACTACCCTTTGATTTCTGAATCCTTTGTTTTCATCATAGCCTTAGTTTAATTTGCTCTAAATACCGAGAGAGTGAGAGAGAGAGAATAGAGACAGAACACATACGTGAGCTATAAGGACTTGCTCATCAAAGTGTGTTCCACAGACCAGCAGCATCCACATCACCTGGAAGCTCGTTAGAAATGCAGAATCTCAGGCCCCACCCCAGACCTACTGTGTCAGATCTGCATTGTAACAAGATCCTCCAGATGATTTGTGTGCACATTCAGAATTGAGAAGCACTGATGTCAGTGGTGAAGATCTTACATAAATAATTTACCACTGTGGGAGATGCTTTCTGGTGTTTTCCTAGTCTAATCTGTATGTTGTGTTTCATTTTTTAAAAATACTGGTCCTGACCCACTAAATTTATACTGTGTCTCATTAAAGGTCATGACCAGCAGTTTGAAAAGCACTACAGTAACTCATTTGCTTTTTAGATTTCTATCCACCTATGTAAAGTTCCCATCAACGCTTTACTGCTACTCAGACCTCTCAAATGACAGAAGACAGTAACTAGGTACCCCCCACCCCAGGTGTCATGGATTGAATTATGTCCCCCCAAAAATGTGTGTATCAATTTGGCTGGGCCATGATTCCCAGTATTATATGGTTGTCCTCCATTTTGTGATTGTAATTTTATATTAAAGAGAATTAAGGTGGGATTATAATACCCTTACTAAGACACATCCCTGATCCAATGTAAAGGGAGTTTCCCTGGGGTGTGGCCTGCACCACCTTTTCTCTTACAAGAGATGAAAGGAAAGATAAGCAAACAGAGAGTTGGGGGACCTCATACCACCAAGAAAACAGTGCCAAGAGCAGAGCGTGTCCTTTGGACCCGAGGTTCCTGTGCAGAGAAGCTCCTAGACTGAGGGAAGATTGATGACAACGAGGACCTTCCTTCAGAGCCAACAGAGACAGAAAGCCTTCTCCTGGAGCTGACACCCTGAATTTGGACTTGGAGACTACTAGACTGCAAGAAAATAAATTTCTCTTTGTTAAAGCCATCCACTTGTGGTGTTTCTGTTACAGCAGCACTAGATGACCGAGATACCAGGTGTCTCAGGCACAGGGCTTTGAACCAGTTTTTTCTGGTATGACCCCCTGCTGAGAATTTGCATTTCCACCCCAGATATACTGAATCTGAATCTACAGTTTAACAACATCCCCAGGTGATTCTTGTAAGAATCTTAGAATTACAGTTTAACAAGGTCCCCAGGTGATTCTTGTAAGAATCAAATTTGGCAGGCATACTTGGTGGGTGAGGCTTTATACTTTGTACTGCATCTCCTCAGCAGGCATATACTAAGTGCTTGTTCTACTTCTGGGGCCATTAGGAGTGACCATTGGGTTCAGGAGTTGTCAGTCTGATCCACCAATTATAAAGTCCCCAACAACATTTCACCTAATGCTTGTTGAGATCACTGATGAATGTTGCCTGGAGCCATGATTTCATCAGGGGTTACAAGTGGGGATTCGCTAATTCTGTTATTCTTTCTACACTTACTATAATATAAAAAATAATGTGCCCCCATTTGTTTGCTTACCCTGAAATACCACAAAGGAAAAGCAAGGTAAATGCATGATTCTTTCCTTTGGTTTACTAATTTTCAGAATGGGTTTGTAAACTCACAAGATCACCTGAGGGAGGTGTTATTTATGCCTACATTTTACTGACAAGAAAGCTGAGGCAGAAATAGTTTGCATGACATTTATAAGATCACAGCTACTGGGGGACAGAGCAGGGACCCAAATTTAGGTCAGGCTGACACCAGAGTCACTTTAGGATTATATTAGACACAAAACTTTCCCAAGCTTCCATTTAATGTGTATAAATATATTAATATACTGATATAATAGATTCATAAACACTTTTTCCTTAAGAAAACTTATTCCTATCTGCAGTGTGATGGATTGCTTTTATACGGCCTTTCTTGCCACGGTCTTGTAACTCCCACCAAGTGACTGGGTGGGAATATGCAAATAAGGTAATTTTGGCCCACCAAGGGGATTGGATAGCTTGCTAATAATATAAATAAGGTGCATGGCAAATTTGTGGGGGTGAGACCACGCAAATAAGGCATATGGAACCCTAACGAGGGGATTGTTCATTTTGCCATCCTGCTAGGCTTAAAATGAGCCATTCCAGAGGCAGAAAGAGGGGACCTTACTACCACCAAGAAGAAGAGCTGGGAGCAGAGTGTGTCCTTTGGACCTGGGATCCCTGCACTGAGAACCTCCTAGACCCAGGAGACAGAGAGAGAGCTGTCACACTAGAGATGGCGAGAAACAGCGAGAAGCAGTGGTGGATAAAAGGTGGCAACAGAGGCAGCAGAATCAGGAGACTGGCAGGAGATGGTGCAGTGGGCTTCCTGGCCCATGGAGCAAGAAAGCTGAGCACCTTCAGGCAGGAGGCCTGCTGCCAGAGTGGGATGCCTCCAGGAACTTGTCAGTGGAGCTAGGCTTGCTGACCCTCAGAGCTAGAGAGCTGAGTACCTTGGCGCCGAGGCTCACTGGCAGAGTAGGGTGCCTCTGGGGACTTATCAGTGGAGCAAAAAAGCTTTGTAACACTTGCCTGAGCAGGGCAGAGGCCAGCCAACTCAAGAGGCCTAAGAAGCCTGAGGGACAAACAGGCCAAGGGCCAGGGAGATGAGAAGCTGTCCTGACCAAAGAAATGTATCCTGATCATTCCTGATCCTGAATTGTAACCTATTACTTCCCTAATAAACCCCATTATCATTAGTATTGTCTGTGAGTTCTGTGTGGCCATTGCAATGAATTATCAAACCCAGCAGAGAAGTAGAGCATGCTGTGGAAGGGATGCTGGTGTTAGAATTGGTTAAAAGATTGGAGAGAGGAGGTATGTCTGACCTCCACCTCATGGGAATCAGTCTTGGGCTGATGTTGATGCTGATGATTCCTCCCCCTTGTAAAGTTAGACAAAGAGTTCAGATGCTGCCACCACACAATTTTTAAACTATCAATTTAGAAATGCCCCTATCACGTGGAGAGAAACTGAATGAAGGCGAAATATAAAGAACTATTTTTTTTCCATCAAACTTTGGAAAAATGTCAAGTGCATTGTTAGTAATGTTAATTAAACATTACTAAACTGATGGATTTTTCAGATGATTTGAAAATAACAGCTATTACTGGTATCAGCAAAACCCCTCCCTCAAGTTTCCACACAACAAACTAAGAACTGTCTAGGGAAATAGCCGACCAGGGTAAGAATGGGGATTATCACCTGAAATACAGATATTTGGTGGATGAGTAGAAATTAGAAAGTGACATACACCCTCTTATACATGCACCTAAAAACTCCCACAGTGATAGCCGATAGTAAATTAGGTAAGAGTTTGCAATCGTTCTTGAGGAATCAAGTCAAAACCACTGTAAGATGCTTATGAAGATATTTTATGTCATAAAATCAGATAGAGGTACTTGGTGGTTGTCATGGATTGAATTGTGTCCCCCCAAAAATGTGTGTATCAATTTGGCTGGGCAATGATTCCCATTATTGTTCGCTTGTCCTCCATTTTGGGATTGTAATTTTATGTTAAAGAGGATTAGGGTGGGATTGTAACATCCTTACCCAGGTTACATCCCTGATCCAATGTAAAGGGAGTTTCCCTGGGGTGTGGCCTGCACCACCTTTTATCTCAAGAGATAAAAGGAAAGGGAATCAAGTAGAGAGTTGAGAGACCTCATACTACCAAGAAAGCAGTGCCGGGAGCAGAGCGTGTCCTTTGGACCCAGGGTCCCTGTGTGGAGAAGCTCTTACTCTGGGGGGAGATTGATGAGAAAGCCGACAGAGAGAGAAAGCCTTCTCATGGAGCTGATGCCCTGAATTTGGACTTTTAGCCTACTTTCTGTGAAGAAATAAATTTCTCTTTGTTAAAGCCATCCACTTGTGGTATTTCTGTTATAGCAGCACTAGATGACCAAGACAGTGGTCATCTTATAATTCTGGTGAGATTATCCAGCATACTCTGAATTTCTTTGTGGACAACTAATAACAAGAAAGATGGGATGAAATTGAAGGGGATTCAGAGGTCAACATGAACAACAAAGGTAAATGGAGATGCTAGAAAAGCTTCCCATGAGTGAATATTCACAAAGGGGAATTTGTGAATATTCAGAAAACAGGCTGAGTATCTGAAAGTTATAAAACCCAAGGAATGGAAGGGACTATGTTAGCCTGGAATAAGAAGATATTATAGATACAACAAAGTCCTCTACAACTTGGCTCCTGGTGGTAGGGAGCAATGCCTGGCACACAGATGGAGCTCAATAATTTCTATTGAATGAATCTATAGGCTTTCCTACAAAAGTCCTGCTTGCCTCAAGGTCAAATTTAACTCAATCCTACCTCTTTCAAGAAACTGTTATAATTCATCCATCAAATAATGTGTTCTTTACAGCTCTATTATATTATCTGGTTTTAGTTTTTTTTTTTTTTTTTTTTTAATGCATTGATTTCTTTGCCACTGGACTGTTAGTCCTGCTAGTTTTTATCAAAATGCAATCCAAAGATTCCCTGAATCAATTTTACCTACGTACTTAATTAAAAGTGTAGTGTACTAGCCTCTCCACAAACCTACTAAGTCAGAATCTCAGGAGTTAGAGCTCAGGAATGAGCACATTTAACCAGTTCCCCAGATGATTCTGGTGTACACTGAGGTCTGAAAACCACCACAAGAGGCCTCACTCATCTTTACATCTTCCATCGTGCTGATGCGGTGCTTCGAGTTCTCAATAAATGTTAACTATGGTACTTTTAATTGAATTGGATTAAATGATAACCATAGTGGTGATCCAGCTAATTTGCTTGTTAATTTTGAAATGCAACCACTTTCACAGAGAAAACAATGCATGAAATTAAAGTTACCTGAATTTCTCAATAGGAAAACAGAACACGAGTTGAAACAAGCAAACAAACACCCCTGAAAAGCATGCCCGTCAGTCAGTGATTTTAATGTAAATTTTATTGATGTAAGCATACATACAGAAAACTGCACAGATACAAGTGTACATTCTCTCAAAATGAACACATCTATGTAACCATTACCCAGATCAAGAAATAAAACATGACCCTGTCTTAGTCATCTAGTGCTGGTCTAGCAGAAACACCACAAGTGGATGATTTTAACAAAGAGAAATTTATTCTTTCACAGTCCAGTGGGCTACAAGTCCAAATTTAGGGCATCAGCTCCAGGAAAAGACTTTCTCTCTCTGTCGACTCTGGGGGAAGGTCCTTGTGATGCATCAGTCTTCCCTTGGTCTGGGAACATCTCAGCACAGGAACCTCAGGTCCAAAGGACAGCTCTGCTCCCAGCACTGCTTTCTTGGTGGTATGAGGTCCACGTGTGTCTCTGCTTGCTTCTCCCGTTTATATCTCAAAAGAGATTGGCTTAAGAGACTAATCTTGTAGACCTCATCAGTATAACTGCCGCTAGTACCTCTTATTACATCATAGTAATAGAGTTTATGACACATAAGGAAGTCACATCAGATTACAAAATGGTACACAATCATACAATACTGGGAATCATGACCCAGCCAAGTTGACAGCTATTTTGGGGGGACACAATTCAATCTATGATGGGGTCAAGATTCACCTCTGTCCCAAGTGGATATCCAGGTGACCTGGAATGATTTATTGAAAAGGCAATGATCATCTCATGGGATTTGATTTCTTGATCTGGAGGTTTGGGATCATGGTTTCATGGGACATTCCAGTTAATCGGCCTAATGTCATTTTTAGTGCTTCTGTTCTACCTCCTGGATCATTGCATAGTGCCTGGGGTCTTAAAAGCTTCCAAGTGGCCATCCAAGGTACGACAATTGGTCTCTATTCACCTGGAGCAACAGAGGAAGAAGGAGAGTCAATAGGAGGAGGAAAGGGAATACATGGTTAATTGCCTCTGTGAGACCAGATGGATGGCACCCAGCTACCATTACTGAACATTTTGATCAAAGATTCTATAGAAGAATCCTGATCAAAAGGGTGAGAAATGCAGAACAGAATTTCAAATTCCCATGGAATCCAGAATTTCTGAAGCCATAGAGGCTGGATGAACCCCTGAAACTACAGCCCTGAGACAATCTTTAAACCTTAAACCTTAAACTAAAAATACCCCCTGAACTCTTCCTTAAACCAAAAAATAGTTTAACTTAACTAGTAAAGAATGTCTGCCTTGAGCATTATGCTCTTTTAAAGCACTATCTATAGGAATCAAATTGACAACAGCAACTCAAAAGTTTAGAGAAGAAACTTGGGGGCAGTGAGTTCATGTTAATAGTGGAGGAATAATTTGGAAAAGGAGTGTAAGAATGGTTGCACAACTTGAAAAACACATTCAATGTCTCTGAATTGTCCTTGTAGGAATTGTTGAATTGCTGTTTTGTTTTGCTGTGTGCATTGTCAAGAAAAACAACAAAAAATAAAATATTTTTAAAAAGGAAATGAAAGGCAGTGATTTGTAGCTTGGCTTCCATGGAGAGGTGGCATGACAGGAAGAACTTCCAACTGGACTCTAGTTCCAACTCTGCTACCAGCTCTCTGGCTCTGTCACCTTGGGCAGGTCACTACAGCTGTCTCTGTTTGCCCAACTGTGAAATGAGGAGGTTAGATTAGATCTATCATTCCTTCCAGAAGTCTGGGATCAGACAGAACTGACATCAGACTCCAATTATGTCAATATTAGTTCTGGGACCTAGGGAAAGTATTTAATATATCTGAGTCCCAATTTCCTTACCTATAAGATGGGAACAATCATAGCCACATGTAGGGCTGTTGTGAGAATGAGAGAAAATGTACATGGAGTTCTGTACTTGACATATTATATTGTTCAATAAAAGGTAGCAGCTATTGCTGTTAATAGCCATATTGGAAATATCAAGTGGAACTTGGCTTTACTTAGTTTCAGTAAAAACATAGTTGGTATCTCTTAATTTAATTAGTAATAAAAGTTACATACAAGCTTGCTAGCCCTGTTCGCCTACAAGCTTGCTAGTTACAGTTAACTAGCCTTATCCTGAGAATCAATTTTGCCTCATCCCCTTCATTCCTAAGAGATGTTATTTACTAAAGAAAGCTAGAAATAAAGAGACAAGTCACACAGATAAAACTTGGAATTGCTCTTCATTAACCTTGAACTCAAAAGTTTGTTCTAAATATTTGTAGAGTTCAGTACAGGTCAGAATGCGTCAATGATACAGCCAACAACTTGTTCACAATGAATTAAGAGGTCTTAAGCCATTACATTTCTATGAAGAGGCTCAGGATTTCCCTGATCTCCTGCCCACCCCACCCCGTTTAAAGTAGACTCCACTATCACTGTCATCTCACGCTATTTTTCTTCATAGCAGTTACAATTACCTGACACATTTCCCTGCCTTTTTGTTAATCATCTGTCTCTCTCAACTAGAATGTAAACTCCATGGGAGCAAGGGCTTTGTTTATTTTACTGTGTATCTTCAGCACCTAGAAGAATGCCTGGCACATAGCAGATAGTCAGTAAATATTTGTCGAGTAAATGAAAGAAGGCAAAATGATAATCACATAAAATATGTATCAAAAGTAGTAACATTCAATTCAGTCCATTCTATGTTTAACATGAGAGAGAAATCAATAGTGTAATCTGACTGCAATAACTGTGCCAAGCCCAAACTCCAGTTATTGTAGATGCTCAGTAATAACATTACCACAAAATATTAGCCCTGTTAATAATCAACACATTTTTCTCAAGTGCACCTTTGGGAACTATGAGAAGGAAATTGATATTTCCCACATACATATGCTGTAATTGTTTTCTTGAAAAAAGAGAAGCCACTTAATAAATATAGTTACTAAAGGAGAAAATTATTCAAAAAGCTGTTTTGCTTTTCTTTAAATAAAAGCAGACTTGGAATCATGTTTTTACTATAAACAAATATTGTTTTACAGGTTGATAATTAGAAAGTTGTTCATTTTTTCCCTTACCAAAATAAACTGTTAATTAAGATATACAAAAACCAGGAAACATTGAAGTTAGTCATTTAATTTCCTTACTTATTCAGAGCTGCCTGAAGTCATTTCCTGCAGGAATTCCACATCTTCCCATTAAAGTGTTGAAGCAGCTGGTAACAAAATCATCAACTCAGGCAGTGAGTGATACTCCAGGCTCCAGTTACAAATCAGGTGATTTTTTTTTTTTTATATTCATGATGGAGCCAGATCAACTTTAGAAGTAAATCTAAATACCTTCTAGAAAGCCATTTCTGCATTGCTCTGAAAAGGCAATTTGGTTTAGTGGAAGGAACCGTAGACTAGGAAACCTGATTTCTAGATTTGGCTCAGCCACTAATTAGTTGTGTGACCTTATATTTCACCTCCTATGCCCTAATATCCTTGCCTACGTGAAGGTAATAACATTCAGTTTTTACCTAACAGTGTTGTTTTTCAGACAGAAGAAATAGTCACATTCATAATGTATGGTATTTTAATGCAATAGCTATTTTTGTTGGTGTTTATGACTCTAAAATCCACTAATATGCTTGTAACATTCTTAAGGGTAGAGACATTGTCTTATACTTCACTGAGACCAGCCTTGGCCAGTGCAATGTTCTGGGTGAGCAACAGATGACTGATAAGTCAGAGAAAGCAGCCAGGAGATAGAATTTATGTGGTCTGCCACTTTTGAGAATTAAGAAAACTTGGAAACTTCCAAGTAGTCTGGAATCATGAAATTTCCCTCATTTTGATTAGTGAACATTTCCCCAAATTGGCATTGTAGTGATTTAATTAACATTTTTAAGTGGGTTCTTAAATGCTCATGTTCTACAAATTAGGCAAAGGTGATTTGTCTCTGGAAAGGATTAACAGGGATTCTTTTTCTCAGATTAAGGTAAAAATGAGTAGAATTTTATCTGTGTTTAATGTTTCTCTCTGTCATAGATTGAACTGTGTCCCCCCAAAATATGTGTTTACTTGGCTACGCCATGATTCCCAGCATTGTGTGATTGTCCACCATTTTGTCATCTGATGTGATTTTCCTATGTGTTGTAAATCCTACCTCTATGATGTTAATGAGGCAGGATTAGAGGCCGTTATGTTAATGAGGCAGGACTCAATCTACAAGATTAGGTTACGTTTTAAGCCAATCTCTTTTGAGATATAAAAGAGAGAAGTGTGCAGAGAGACAGGGGAACCTCATATCACTAAAAAACAAGAGCCAGGAGAATAGTGTATCCTTTGGACCCTGGGTCCCTGCGCTGAGAAGCTCTTCAACCGGGGAAGATTGATGGTAAGGATCTTCCTGGAGTGCTGAGAGAGAGAGAAAGCCTTCCTCTGGAGCCGGCACCCTGAATTCAAACTTCTAGCCTCATAGACTGTGAGAGAATACATTTCTCTTTGTTAAAGCCATCCACTTGTGGTATTTCTGTTATAGCCAACACTAGATAACTAAGACATTCTCCATATATTTTTCTTATACCTTATTGCTTATCTGCTAGGAAATTCCAGCAGAAGGCGAGTGAATGATCAATTAGTAAATAAATATAAATGGAAATTCATAAAAAGTTAATTATACTTAACTGGTGTGTGTGTGTGCATTTGCATCTTCATCTTAATGATTTCATAATATGGTCATATTTCTTACAATCATTTTTTCTGGTTTATATTTTGGAATAAAATATATCAAATTCTGTGGTATTCTACAATGAGTGTGGTATTCCATATAAAGAAGTCCATGATTTCCAGAAGCTCCTTTACCTCAAAATTTTTGAGAGCCAGTGTCTATGAGAATAAACTACCTCAACTTTAAATGGAATGGTAAACATACAAATTTAAATTTAGTGTCATAGATATGTTTATTGTGCCAAAACATTTTACAATATAAATCATGACCATATATCAAGTCATGGAGAAGGAGCTGGTGTCCTTCCTTGCCCAGTTGAGTGGCCCAGTCAGGAAAACGTTTAGACAAGAGAAGGATGTATCTTTAGTTCCACCCACCCACATCTCTACCCCAAATTCAGCTACATAGTACATGTTTGGTCAAATCCTGGCTTTTCTTTAAAAAAAAAAAAAAAAAAAGCCCAGTTAACTTATTGGCTTCTGTTTACCAAGTAAGTAGGGAAACTAGGAATGAGAAACAAGCTTGGACCTTCCAGACTTGTAAGGAACAATGATCCATTTCCTTGAATTACTGTGAAAGATGTTGCTTTAACTTTTTTTCTCTTATATAAGGAAAACTCTGTTTATGTTAATCTTTTGATCTAAATTAGGCAGTAAACAACTAAATGTAACAAACACAACCACCTTCTTGGTTTACACACGTCTTTACTTTCAGATATCCATTCCCTAAAATGGGATGCCTTCCACCATCCTTACTTTTAGCCTCGCTCCAATCTCTGTCCCCACAAAACCATACACGGCCATCTCATGATGGTTGGTATGTTTGAGTCTGCTGTTGCAGTTATTATACCAATCCATCTCACTGAAGGTTTCCTTCATTTTGTTGAGGCTCTACTTTACCAAACATCTTATCCTTTTCTAGTGAATGGTCTTTCCTGATGATGTGTCCAAATTAAAGTGAGTCGAAGTCTCACCATCCTTGCTTCTAAGAAACATTCTGGTTGTATTTCTTCTATAAGGTCATGCAAAAGTGTGCTTTAGTCATTCATATTTTTATTTTAATCATATTTTTAAAAACCACCAACCCACAAGAAACATCTTTATAATATCAGTAGATGTAATAAGTGGAAGAAAGAACCCTGTATGACTATTTCCATCCTCAAGACAATCTATTTTTTATATGTATTTTTTCAATATTGGAGAAACCAAAAGTAAAGCAGTTATGCAAATTTTGTAAGAGTCAAAATTAGGCTGGTATGTGTTTTATTTTGGTCTAAGACTTCTCAATTCTTCATCTTGGATCTTATAGGTTAGTCATTAAAGAATTTGTTTTCTTAAGTATCCAAATTCTCAAAGAGGCACAAGTCTGGAATCCAAGACCTTTCTCCATAGGCTCAGTCTTTGGGCTCTGCTGACTGGCTATACAAGAGCATGTGCCCAGCGGACCCCAAGGACTGATGTGGAGGAACCAAGAAAGACAAATGTTAGTCCCCATCCAGCCACTCACCAGCCAAGGGATCTTAAGCAGAATCATCTAACCTTCCAGGTGCCATAGCTGCCTTAGTTTTCTCAGCCATAAAAAGTAGGATCTCTTGCTATGATTCTCTAGAGATCCCTCAAGGTTTTTCCTCCATTCATTTCCTTATGGAACAGGAACACATTTTTGTTGTAAGAGTTTCAAGTGACACACAAGTGTATACAAGAAGGGAGAGAAGTCCCCCATGCCACCTGCCTCAGCACCTTTCCCATTCCCTTCCATTTGTTACCAGTTTGATGTGTATCATCCCAGTCTTTTTTCCATGTAAGAAATCTTTTTGTCTTGGTAGCATTATATCAGGGATCCCTCAGGTTCCAGAGTGGGGCTAACATGCATTATCTTCTACTTTTGGGGGGGAAATGGAGCGTGAGGCAAAAGAGAAAGTAAGTTACTAATTGGATTTATGGCCATTACTGCCAGAGCAGCCCTCTGCCCCCAGTAATCTCTAGAGCAGTTCAGACATAATCTCTCTCTGCAAAGATCCAGAAGACCATGTAAGGAGAAAGCTGGCACATCTCCTGCTCACCCAATAAAGAGCCAGATTGTTATTAAACTGTCCCTGAAGCTACTGTGATTTACTTTCATTTTAATGGCTGTCTTTGTAGAGCAGTCCCTTTAATGAGGGATGCCCTCTGGTTCCTATTGGATGCATTTAAAATAAATATTACACTCTTTCCAGCCGCCCAGCTCTCCTTTCCTGTTTGTACTTGCCACAGAAAGTACAGCAACTAGATGGTTCCCCCTGAGAATCTTCCCCGTGAGAAGAATTGAGATGTCTTAGACCAAAATAAAATACATACCAGCCTAATTCTGACTTTTATAAAATTTGCATAACTGCTTTACTTTTGGTTTCTCCAATACGGAAAACATACATATAGAGAATAGACTATCTTGAGGATGGAAGGAGTCATACAGGGTTCTTTCTTCCTCTTATTACATTTGCTGTTATTACAGAGTCGCTATAAGTCAGAATCGACTTGATGGCAATGGGTTTAGGGGGTTATTATAAAGATGTTCCTAGTGGGTTGGTAGTTTTTAAAAATATGATTAAAATAAAAATATGAATGACTAAAACATACTTTTGCATGAACTTACAGAAGAAATACAACCAGAACATTCAAGGATGCCCAACACAACATTGTTCGTGTAGCAAAGAGGTAGAGGCAGCCCAGGTATCTATCATTAGGGGACTTAAGATTTATACTCTTAGTCTACTAAAACAAACTAAGACAGACAAGGAAGAAAGGCCAGTGATCTACTTCTGAAAATTAGCCAATGAAATCCTTATGGATCACAACAGAATACTGTCTGATATAGTGCTGGAAGACGAGCCCTCTAGGTTGAAAGGCACTCAAAATACATAGTGGCCACAGCAATGGATTCAGGCATACCAATGATCATGAAAATGGAACAGAACCTGCTATAAGGTCACCATATGTTAGAGCTGACTCAATGGCAACTAACAACAACAATAAGATGTGTACTGTGCAATACATCTACTGTGCAATACAACTTAGCAATCAGAAGCAATGAACTAGATGGATATAAAGCAACATGTGGAGAACTTAAAATAGTTAAAAAAAAGAAACAGAATGAAATGTATCACACAATGTTATACAGAGAACTTAACACATATACATATATGTAAAACAACAATATTTTCAAGGATACATATATACCCAAGGACATGTACCAAGCAAAGTAGCATGGTACCCAAGAGGAAGAGTGGAATGGGGATGGGAGATGAAAGATAATAATTATAAACTAAAACAGAAGCAGTTCTTACAAGGAACAGTGAACTGAGGACTATGCTAAAACAATGCTTTCTCCTAAGAGGTAGTAAACAAATAAATAACAAATGAATAAAAGCATAGTCACCTGTTTTTTAATTTTCTTTTCCTTCAACTTAAATTTCATTACCAATAAACATTAACAGACCACCTTCTAGGTATGTGACAGGATCCAGTTCTGCTCTGTGACCTGTACCCAGTCACTTCACCTCTCTGAGCCTCTAGTTGTTAAAAATAGCAAAAAGAAAAGGAAAAATTAGAGCTATTACTACCTACATTACACTACTGTAAGGTTTAAGCAAGGTAATATCTGAATCTGCTCCAGGAGGAGCACCTGGTGCACAGGAGGCCCTGGGTGAGCGTGCGATCTATTTCATCTGTGGAGCTTTAGTGGGAGCACCATTGGGCACAAGCAGGAATCAGCAAAAAGCTCTTTAATATTTATTCCTAACTTACCTCCAGGGCTATAGGAGGCAAACACTGATTCTGCCTTATGATGTTCAACTGTTACCTCTTCTGGATGAAAGAGATGGAGATCTGGCTACCAGATGTCCCCCCATTGGTTACCAGAATGAATTTGGCATAATAACATGGGTGTGCCCCATCCCCTCCTCCACAGCACAGCTGCAGGCTTGGCCAAACAGGCTGTATTAGTTTCCTGGAGCTGCTCTATCCAAGTGTCACAGACTGATGGCCTCTAAGACCAGACATTTATTATCTCACAGTGCTGGAGACTAGTAGTCCAAATTCAGGATGTCAACAGGGCCATGTTTTCACTGAAGGCTCTAGGAGAAGATCCTTCCTTGTCTTTCTCAGCTTCTGGTAGCCCCAGGCATTCCTTGGCTTGCAGCTGCAGCGTAACTTCATCATCGCGTTGCTGTCTTCCCTCTGTCTCCGTGTCTCTACTCCAGTATGACCTGGTGGTAACTTAACTGATGACATCTTCAAAGACCATATTTCCAAACAAGATCACATTCCCAAGTACCAGGCATTAGAACTTCAACTTAAATTTTTTGGTGGGGACACAGTATAATCCATAACAGATGACTTGTCCCATCTGAGGCAGGGCCATTCTTCAGACTGTGGTGTACACCCTCCTATTATTTGAGAGTCAAGGTTTAATATGTAAATACAAAGTAGCACCTTCACCTTTTAGGATGCTGTCCCCCAGGTGGTCTGAATGCTCTGTACCTGCCCCAAAGCCCTTGGAGCCTTGTTACATGTGGCTAAAGAGGAAAGTAACATGTGTTTCTCCTCACCTTCTTAAACAAAATAAACAGATATAAGAGACTGAGAGAATATTCCTTCCCACAGGCTGAGCCATCCAAGACTTCCACTGTAAACAAAAAACAACCAACATGAAAACCAGCCAAATAGGAAACTGGTCTGGGCAAAAATGTGAGCCAATCTCTCACTCACTCTGGGCAGATGGTGATCCAGCTGGCCCTGGCCTCCTCATCTAAAGAGCAGGGAATACTTGGAAGCAAGTCAGGTAAAGAGCATGTGAATGAAGGATGGGCCATAGTTTGCCTGGGAGGTGTGGGTGGAGCTGCTTCAGTCCCAGAGACTCTAAAAGGTTTGGTGATGCATCCTGATGAAGATTATCACCATAAGCACAAGAAGCCCAAAGTAATATCTTCAGTCTCAAGGTTGACTTTGTACTGGTGAGTTTTAGGAATTCTCTTATGTACAACTTTAAGCCAAGTAATGGTGCTGTGGAAATACTGAGAAGAAAGACAGCAAAGAGATAACTCAATCACACTGATTTTTATTTTCTTTCCTCCTTTAAAAATGTGGAAATCTAAGAGTTTCCTCCAACCCCAAATGAGAAGTCTACATCAACCTGAGATTTAGCTTATTCCCAGTCATTGTGTTCCTGCAGCTGTTTGTAATTAGAGGAACTTCCCATTACCAGTCTGACCAGTTCATCCTGTGGTTAAAAGAAAACCATTGGTTCTTGATTTTACATATGTTGGGGTACCCAGAAACTATAAGAGGCAAGGTGCCAATGACATTTTAAAGTAAACTCCAGGGAGAACAACTTCAAAAGAATAATGTATTATTCCTGGCTACCTCACCCATGGGCATCAACTTGCACCCACTTCCTGATCTTCACCAGAGCATGCAGATTTCAGTCATAATAAAGATCCCATTTCTTTACCCTTTAAGAAAAATAAGTTCAGGTTCATTAGCCTAGATAAGATCATTTCAGTTGGTCAATCTTCACCTGGGCACGGAAGCTGAAGTAGTTTGGAACCATTTTCTCTTTTAACTCATCATGTCCACTCTTTTGAAAATGTTAAAAGACTACCATTATTTTTCATACCCTGCCATTGGGCAAGAGAAGCAGAAAAGAGAGTGTGAAGAGGGTGAAGTTGAAAGAAACCAACACTTGTTGCACGTTGGAGGGCAGGAGCATATTTTTTAAATAGAGGAAAATAAACCGGACCATGGAAGGACCAGGATAAAACTGAATTGGATCAGTTTTACCTGTGACTCTGCCTACATACCTACCAGGATACCAGAGGAAAGATAGAGGTAAGATCATGGAGTGTTCACCCTTGGTAAGAACAAACTAGCTTCTCATTAAACAGCACATATACTGTTTTATACATTGGTTAACAACCCCACGACATGTCAACACTGTCCCTTCTTGACCTTGGGTTACCTATTACCAGCTTTCCTGTCTCCTCCTGCCTTCCAGTCCTTGCCCCTGGGCTGGTGTGCCCTTTAGTCTCATTTTGTTTTATAGGCCTGTCTAATCTTTGGATGAAGGGTGGACCTCAGGAGTGACTTCATTACTGAGCTGAAAGGGTGTTCGGGGCCATGCTGTCAGCTTTTCTCCAGTCACTGTCAGGCCGGTAAGTATGGTCATTTTTGTGAGTTAGAATTTTGTTCTACATTTTTCTCCAACTCTGTCTGGGACCCTTTATTGTGATCCCTGTCAGAGCAGTCAGTGGTGCTGGCTGGGCACCATCTAGTTGTGGTGGACTCAGTCTGGTGGAGGCTGTGGTAGTTGTGGTCCATTAGTTCTTTGGACTAATCTTTCCCTTGTATCTTTTTTTTTTAATTTTTTTAATATTTTATTGTACTTCAGGTGAAGGCTTACAGAACAGATAGTTTCCCATGTAACAGTAGGACACATGCTGTTTTATGACATTGGTTAACAACCCCACAACATTTTAACCCTCTAAATTCTCAACCTTTTTTTTTTTTTTTTCTGGTGAAAATACACATAGCCAAAGATACGCCATTTCAAAAATTTTTTTACATACACATTTAAGTGACATTGACTACGCTCTTCTAATTGTGCTGTCATTCTCACTCAAGATGAAGGCCTACCGGACAAAATAGTCTCCCATTCAACAGTTAC
>NW_004444135.1:1684982-1708753 GCF_000243295.1 Trichechus manatus latirostris | reverse complement strand
TCCAGCACAATGTTAAATAGGAGTGGTGATAAAGGGCATCCTTGTTCCTGTTCTCAAGGGGAATGTTTTCAGCATCTCTCCATTAAGAATGATGTTGGCTGTTGGTTTTGTATAGATGCCCTTTATTATTTTGGGGAATTTCCCTTCTATTCCTATTTTATTGAGAGTTCTTATCAGAAATGGGTGTTGGACTTTGTCAAATGCCTTTTCTGCATCAATTGAGATGATCATGTGATTTTTTTTTAAATTTATGTGGTGGATTACGTTGATAAATTTTCTAATGTTGAACCACCCTTGCATACTTGGTATGAATCCTACTTGGTTGTGGTGTATTATTTCTCTGATATGATCCTGAATTCTTTTGGCTAGAATTTTGTTGAGAATTTTTACATCTATATTCATGAAAGATATTCATCTGTTATTTTCTTTATTTTGATGTTTTTGCCTGGTTTTGGTATCAGGGTTATGAGATCTTCATAGAATGAATTTGGAAATATCCCTTCCTCTTCTACGTTCTGAAATAGTTTGAGTAGTACTGGTGTAAGCTCTTCTGTGAATGTTTTGTAGAATTCTCCAGTGAAACCATTTGGGCCAGGGCTTTTTTTCTTAGGAGTTTCTTAATTACCTTTTCAATCTCTTCTCTTGTTATGGGTCCTTTCAAATTTTCAACATCATTTTGTGTTAGTTTGGGTAGATAGTGTGTTTCCAGAAATTTGTCCATTTCCTCTAGGTTTTCAAATTTGTTGGAGAATAGTTTTTCATAGTGCTCTGTCATGATCCTTTTTATTTCATTTGGGTCTGTAGTAATTTCCTCCATTTCATTTCATTTGGGTTATTTGCATCCTCTCCTGTTTTTTCGGGGTTCTTTTTGTTTTTTTGTCAGTTTGGCCAGTGGTTTATCAATTTTGTTGATCCTTTCAAAGAACCAACTTTTGGTTTTGTTGATTCCTTCTATTGTTTTTCTATTCTCTATTTCATTTTTTTCTGCTCTGATCTTTATTATTTCCTTTCTTCTGATAGCTGTGGGCTTCTTTTGCTGTTATTTATTTGTTCCAGTTGTGTAGCTAATGTTTGGATTTTGTCTATTTCTTCTTTTTTGATGTGTGCATCCATTGCTATAAATTGACCTCTGAGCACTGCCTTTGCTGTGTTTCAAAGGTTTTGGTATTATGTGTTTTCATTCTCGTTTGATTCTAGGGATTTTTTTATTCCATCTTTGATTTCTTCTATTACACAGTGGTTTTTTAGCAGGGTATTATTCAGTTTCCATGTAATTGATTTTTTTTTCCTTGCTTTACCTGTTGTTAATTTCTACTTTGATGGTGTTGTGATCAGAGAAGATACTTTGTATTATCTCACTGTTTAGGATTTTGTTGAGGGTTGCTTTGTGACCTAAGATGTAGTGTATTCTGGAGAATATTTCATGTGCATTAGAAAAGAATGTGTATTTTGCAGCTGTTGGATGAAGTGTTCTATATATGTCTATGTGTTCCAGTTGGCTCATTGTGTCCTTTAGATCTTCTGTATCTTTGTTGAGATTCTTTCAAAATGTTCTGTCCTTTACCAACAGTGGTGTGTTGAAGTCTTCTACTATTATTGTGGAACTGTCAATTTCTCTTTTCAGTGCTGTTTGAGTTTGTTTTATGCATTTTGGAACCCTGTCATTGGGTGCATAGATATTTATTATCATCATGTCTTCATGATGGATCATCCCTTTAATCATTATATAGTGCCTTTCTTTGTCTTTTATGGTGGATTTTGCTTTAAAGTCTATTTTATCTGAGATTAATATTGCCACTCCTGCTCTTTTTTGGTAGTTGTTTGCTTGATATTTTTTTTTCCTTCCTTTGATTTTTAATAAATTTATGTCTTTGTTTCTAAGGTATGTCTCTTGCAGAGAGCATATTGATGGATCCTGTTTTTTATCCATTCTGTCACTCTCTGTCTCTTTATGGGTGCATTTAGGCCATTTACGTTCAGTGTAATTATTGACAGGTGTGAGTTTATGGCTGTCATTTTGTAGTGCTGTTCTTTGTGGCACCAATGTTTTCTTTGTTCCTCTTACTCTCCTGAACTGAACTCCTTTTGTTTGTGGATTTTTTTTCATTTCTTTTGTTTTTCTAAATTTTGTTTTTACAGAGACTTTACGTTTCTATTCTTTATTTTCATGAGTAGGTTTGTTAGCTTTCTTTATGGTTACCTTGAAATTTACCCTTATCTTCCTAGGTTTGAACCAGTCTATTATTACTTGGTATCACCTTGCCTTCCTCTCCATTAGAAAGTTCTGTACCTACACCATTTATTCCCTCTTTTATTGTTCTGACATTGTTGTCATTCATAGATTAACCTCTCTGGTTCCCTGTTGTAAATCTTTTGGTTTTGAATAGTCCCTAAGAGTTCATTTCCTAGGTTGGTTTCTGGCTGGTGTGATCTTGCATCCTCGATTCAGGCTCTTGTCTAATGTTGTTTGTTTTCAAGCTGAAGGACTCCCTTTAATAATTCTTGTAAGTTTCATTTGGTTTTTACATATTCCCTTAATTTCTATTTGTCTGGAAATGTCCTAATTTCACCATTATATTTGAATGAGAGTTTTGCATGATGTAGTACTCTTGGTTGGCAATTTTTTTCTTTCAAAGTTTTATATATGTCATCTCATTGCCTTCTTGCCTGCATGGTTTCTGCCAAGTAATCAGAGCTTAGTCTTATTGTTTCCCCGCTTTATGTGACTTTTCGTTTTTCTCAAGCTACTCTCATGATTCTTGCTTTGTCTTTGGTTTTAGCAAGTGTGATTATGATATGCCTTGGTGATTTTCTTTTGGGGTCTCTCCTATATGGGGTTCGTTGAGCTTCTTGTATGGTCAGCTTTTCATCTTTCATGATATTAGGGAAGTTTTCTGTCACTAATTCTTCAATGATCCTCTCTGTTTTCTGTTTTCTCCCCCTATTCTGGAACTCTGATCAGTCGCAAATTTTTGCTTTTGATTGTATCCCACATAATTCCCAGGGTTTTATTTTTCTTTGTCCTTTTTTCTAATTTTTCCCCCAACAAAGTGGTATCCAAGTACTTGTCTTCAATTGTTTCAAACCTGCTCCTCAGACTGTCTATGACACTGTCCATTTCTGAAATCTTCTTGTTTATCTTCTGGATTTCTAATTGTTGTTTTTGAATGATTTCTAGCTGTGAATTTATTTTTACATTTGGTTCCTATATTATTTTCCTGAATTCTTCCATTGTTTTCTCTGTATTTTCCATGAATTTGCCTGTTTTTTTCCTCATTTTTGTCATTTTTGCTTAAACTCTTGGATAGCTCTGAATATTAGTGATTTGAATTCCCTATCACGTGGTTCCAGTGCCTTTTCTTCTACTGGAAAGTCATCTGGTGTTTTATTTTGGACACCTACTGGAACCATCCTGTCCTGTTTTTTTATATGTTTTAATATTGTCTGCTGTCTTTGGGACATTCAGTAGTTATTTTCGTCATTTATTGATTGTAGATTTGTTTCATCCTGCTTTTTTGTTTTATTTGGTTAATACTGAGCAGGTAGGCTGTGTGTTCTTTGTTGTTTGCTTGATACTTTTCACCTCCTTATCCAATGGGCAGGGCCAGTTACTCAGCTATACTGCAGTGGGGCAAGTCCAGCTGAAGGGGAGGGGCTGGGATTGGTTGTTTGTGGCAAGTACTGGGGCTGACAGGGCAGGCTAAGGGTCAATGCAGGGCAGGTTCTGGTAGGCTGTGCCTGTGCTGCTCAGGGGTGCAATGTTCAGTGCACAGTGCAGGAGGCAGAAAGGAGAGGGGAGGTTGTGATATGTGGAGCTAAGACGGGTATGGAAAGAAGACAGAGAGGAGAGAGAAACAGGAGACAAAAAAAAAAAGTGCTGAAGAAGCATGCCATTGGAGTGGAGAAGTGAGAAACCGAGAAATAAAGAAAAACAAAAAGGAAAAAAGAAGAGAAAATAAATAAAAATCAAAAAAAGAAAGGAAGAAATGCCCCCAGGAACCCCACCAGTGTGGTTGCACAGACCAGGGAAGTGGCTTCCAATCCACAAAGTACAGCCTGGCTAGAAGGGATGGAGATGACACACACAGCACCAGGTATTCATGAGACAGGAAAAGAAGGTAAGTAGAAAGAAACGAGAAACTGAGAAATGAAGAAAAACAGAAAGGAAAAAAGAAAAAAGAAATAAGCAACCAAAAAAAGGTCCCAGGGATCCCACCAGCTTTGGTGGTGTGGACTTGGGAAGCAGTTCCCTAGCCAAGTGTTGTTTCACAGCCTGTCAAGAAGAAGCAAAGATGGCACACAGAGCCAGGTTTTGAGAGAAAGGAGGGGGAGGAGATGAGAGGCAGGGAAGAACCAAAAGAGGCTGAAAAAAGCAACACCGGCAACAAAGAAATGATACTGAAGGAGCAGGCTGGTGTAGGCAGGGCGAATCCACACTGCACAGAGCCAGCGCCTCCTGGCTGCGGTTGCTCAGCCTGCTGGGAAGCAGTAGAGGCCAAGTCGGGGAAGGAGTGGTGGGAAATCATGTATAGCTGGTTACCGGGTACTCTATTTCCCACTGGGAGCTCCATGAAGCCGCTTTCCTGAACCCCCGTCCACCAATCTCCGACAGAAGTCCAAGATGGCGTATCTGTGCTGTTTTAGCTGATAGAAGACCTCCGCTTGTATCTCTCCTCGCTCTGTTCTCTGTCAGCTTCTAATTCTATTCGGTGCTTGGTTGAGTTCTTTATCTCTTTATTTGATGCTTAGGGTTCCAGGATTGACGTTTGTCTCTGTTTTACTTAGTTTTTTGGGTCTTTGCTGTGGAAGGATGGCATGGTGCTTCTGTCTATAAAGCCATGTTTGCTCCACCTCGTTCCATAAGGTTTTCAATGGCTGATTTTTCAGAAGTAGATCACCAGGCCTTTCTTCCAAGACACTTGGGTGAATTTGATCCTTCAATTTTTTGGTTATTGGAGGTATGTGTATTCATAGTATATTCAGGGCAGCATTTAAAGATCTTACTTACTGCTTCAGACATTATGTTTTCTGTCACTTTATATTTTTATATTGTTGAGAGTTTGGAGATTTTTTGGCATCTTCCTGAAAGTCTAGAACATGAAAATAAAACAATTCTAAATATCTTCATAAAAAAATGCTAGAAAATCAATTGATGATTTAAAAGAAAGATTGAGAGACACACTTATTAGACATTAAAACCTAGTAGAAACCAACCAACCAACCAAATAAAAGAAAAAAAAAAACTTTACCATCAAGTTGATTTTGACTCATGGTGACCCCATGTATTACAGAGTATGACTGTTCCATAGGGTTTTCTTGGCTGCAATCTTTATGGAAGCAGATTGCCAGGTCTTTCTTCTGTGGTGCCACTGGGTAGGCTTGCACAGCCCACCTTTAGGGTAGTAATCAAGCACAAACCATTGTTTTACCAGCCAGGGACCTTTAAAACCTACTATAAAATTAATTAAAATAATGTGGTAGTGATTAAATAATGGACAGACTATTCAGTGGAATATAGTAGCATATCTGGAAATATTCTCAAATATATGTAATAACTTAGTATATGGTTGATGAAAATCTGGGTGTTATGGACTGAGTTGTGTCCCCCCAAAAGATATGTTGAAATTCTAACTCCTATACCTGTGAAAGTGACTTTGTTTGGGAATAGGCGGATTTCTTTTGTTATGTTAATGAGGCCATACCAGAGCAGATCCTAAACCTGATCACTTCTGAATGGTGTCTTATTTAAAAAAAAAGCATAGTAGACACAGAGACACACATAAGGGGGAAGACAGACACCAAGGAAGGCCAAGCAATGCCTAGGGCTACCAACAAGGAAGGACCCTTTCCTAGAGCTAATGCCCTCATTTGGACTTCTAGCCTCCAAAAGTGAGAGACAATAAATTCCTGTTCTTTCAGGCCACCCTCTTGTGTTATTTGTGTTACAACAGCACTAGGAGATGAAGACACTCTGTCATTCCATAAATGGTGTTGAGGGCCATTTGCAAAGATATCCATTTTGCAAATGGATTACTATTTGTAAAAACATAATGATACGTATCTCCTAGCCTATATCAAAATTAATTCCAGATGGATTAATAATTTAATTGCTGTAAAAGAAATAATCAAATTGCTATAATAAAATATGGATGAATATTTACACAATCTGAGTGGAGAAGGATTTTCTAAGAACCACAAGGAAAGAAACCTTAAAGGATAATGCTGATAGATTTTCCTCTGCATAAAGAATGTACAATGTCTCTGTCTTCCATTGGATAGAAGGACAATGTCAGTGAGACACTCTAGGCAGACACTTGTTTTTTTTTTTTTTAATTATTTCATTGTACTTTAGATGAAGGTTTACAGAATAGTTTCTCATTAAACAGTTAGTACACATAATTGTTTTATGACAATGGTTAACAACCCCACGAATATCAACACTGTCCCTTCTCGACCTTGGGTTCCTATTAACAGCTTTCCTGTCCCCTCCTGCCTCCTAGTCCTTGTCCCTGGACTGCTGTACCCCATTAGTCTCATTTTGTTCTATGGGACTGTCTAATCTTTAGCTGAAGGGTGAGCCTAGGGAGGGACTTCATTACTGAGCTAAGTGTGTCTGGGGGCCATACTCTTGGGGTTTCTCCAGTCTCTGTCAGGCCAGTAAGTCTGGTCTTTTTTTGTGACTTAGAATTTTGTTCTACATTTTTCTCCAGCTCTGTCCAGGACCCTCTGTTGTGATCCCCGTCAGGGTAGTCAGTAGTGGTAGCCAGGCACCATCTAGTTGTACTGAACTCAGTCTGGTGGAGGCCGTGGTAGCTGTGGTCCGTTAGTCCTTCGGACTAATCTTTCCCTTGTATCTTGTTTTCTTCATTCTCCCTTGTTCCCAAAGGGGTGAGACCAGTGGAGTATCTTAGATGGCTGCTCACAGGCTTTTAAGACCCTAGACACTACTCACCAAGGCAGAATGTAGAACATTTTCTTTATAAACTGTGTTATGCCAAATTGAGCTAGATTCTGGGCAGACACTTCTGATGTGTGTGTGTATGGTTTTTATTTTTCAACAGTGGTTATGTATTATTCTGTATTAAAAATGAATACATTTGCTTTTTACAGTAAATGTCTGGGAACTCAGCTTTCTAAGTATTTTTCCCTTGACTGATCTAAAAAAACAAACAAAAGCTAAAATTTATGTCTCCCAGTTAATAATGCTCTTTTACATACATAATGATGCCATTTTTCAAAATAACCCAATGAAGTACATAATCTCATTTAATCTCTACATTTGGTTAATGAGGATATTGGGACTCGAAGTGGTGTAGTGACTTGTTCAACATCACACAGCTAACAAGAAGCCAAACTATGAACCATCCCCGATAACCTGGTTCTACATGCTATGTGATTCCCCTAATACCACAATTGCTGCTATTGTACCAGCACTTTCTTATTTTGTGGTGATATCTTAAAAAAAAAAAAAACTCAGTCCTCTCATGGATCAATTCTTATTTTTGCAGTATTCTCTATACCCATATACTCAGGCGAGAGGTACTGCTCATATCAGTCTAGCCCCCAACTTTTCCTAGATCATATGTGATAAGAAAAAAAATCTTTAAAGAAATAGTAATTTAAAGAAATAGGTCATTTAAATTCTTACATGGAAAATTGTGGAGTTCCCTAAGAAGTTCCAAAGTCTGGAGCCATAACACTTCACCCTAAGATAAATGTCTATATTACTAATCAAAAACACTTAATCTCTCAGTCTAATGTGTGTGCTATGTCATCTTTTCTCCAAGAACCAGAGGGTGGGAATGTTTCACATTTGTGTAACTAAAGGACCATTCATTGGTTTTGCCAAATCAAAGAAGCGAAAGCTCCCATGTGTTTAAAACTGATAAGACAGGAATCTTATCAGTTTTAAATTATCATTCTGTTCTAAGCATTCAGCACAGTAGACACTCAATACACAGAAATACAGTAAATATAAATAGGTGGATGAACGAATGCAAGAATATCTGCTTCAAAGGGAATCAGACCTCCTCCTCTCAGGAAGCAGAAAACTGCTTGCAACTTTTATCTGGTATTATTTGCAGAAAGGGACTGTCTATACTATAGGGCTGAAAATAAAAAAAACTACCTAAGTGTTAAGTCATAGGTGATTAATTAAATATATTACAGTCTGGACATGCTCCACAGACAATCAAAAGAATATTTCAGGAAACAACTTAGTGATATACCATCTAAGATGTTTTCAGTTTCAAGTAACATAAAAAACTGACTTTAAAATGAAGACTTTTGTTATCTCACACATGAGTAAGTCCAGAGGTAGGGAAAATTTTAGGACTGGTTGATTCCAACCTTCAATAACATCATCAAAGACCAGGTTCTCCCCATTATTGTGCTCTGCCATTCTCAGTGGTCAGATTTGTCCTCAGGTGGTACTCTTTTGTGGTTTTAAGACAGCTACAAAATCCCAGGCACCAAATCCAAATAAAGCAGTGTCCAGAGGCCTAAAGGCCTCAAAGGGAAACTTGTCCCAGGAGCCCGCAGTAGACCTCCTGTTACATCTCAAAACGAAGTCATATGCCTATACCTAATCACTGGAAAGAGGGATAGGGTAGCAATGATTGGCTTAGACAAATTAGGATAAACACCTTTGATCTTGGATATTGTCACCCTCATCTGATGATGAGGAGTAAGCCTCTAAACAAAACAGATGGATATCAGAAGTGTCTAACAAAACAGATGGGTATCAGATGCATCTATCAGGATAGACTAGGTTATGCTGCAGTAACAAACAACTCTAATACCCCGATGGTTTAAAATAACCAAAGTCTATTTCTTTCTCATGCCACATATAGCAAGGCACACGTGTCAACAAGGGCCTCTTTTCATCATGGTCTCTCAGGTATCCAGGCTGGTGGAGGAGATCCATCTTAAACCTTGCTAGTCACCTTGCCATAAGAAAAGAGAGTTCTGAAGGGTCTCAAACCTTTAATTAATTAATTTAATTGCTATTAAATGCTCTGGCCTGGAAGTTACATGTCACTTCTGCTCTCAACTCCTTGACCAAAACTAGGCACTTGGCCCCACCTATGACAAGCGTGTCAAGAAGTGCAGTCCTACTCTGTGCCTGAACCAGCGAGAACCAGAAATATTTGGCAAACAGTATCATATTGGCTAGGGGGTCCCTGGGTGGTGCAAATGGTTAAGCACTCAACTACTAGCTGAAGGTTGGTGGTTTGACCCTACCCAGAGGTGTCTCAGAAGACGGCCTAGTGATTTGCCTCCAAAAGGTCACAGCCTTAAAAACCCTATGGGGCAGTTCTACTCTGCACAAGTAGGGTTGCCATGAGTTGGTATCAGCTGATGGCAACTAATAGCAACAACAATCATGTTGAGTAAGCAATGGGAAAATATTCATGATACTCTATTAAGTAAAAAAAACAAGTGGCAAAAGAATACCCACTATATTATCTCAGGTAAATCTCTGTGGGTGTGGGTGTGGGTGTGTACTAAGTTGAAATGATTATTATTTTAATGAATGACAATAAAATTCCTCTTAGAGAGAATACTTCATTTGCTTAGAAAAACACCTTATTAAACCTCTTACAGTGGAGGTATGAGCCTGAAAGCATAATCTATTGAGGGATGAGAAAAAAAGGAACAGCTAAAGTGTTCATATTAGAAATAAATAAAAATTTTGGATGAGGAAAAGCAATGGAGAGGGAACAGCAGAGAGGAATAGAGGGGATCAGCAAGCACCACTGAGTTTGGCGCAAGTGCTCTTAGATATCCTAAAGCAGGCCTTCACAACAATGGCACTATGGACATTTTGGGCTGGATAAGTCTTTGTCCTGGGTGGTTCTCCTGTGCATGGTAGGATGTTTAACAGCATTCCTGGGCTCCACCCACTTGATGCCAATAGCACCCCTCCCCCCAAGTTGTGACAACCAAAAATATCTCCAGGCATTGCCAAATGTCCCCTGGGGGCAAAATCTTCCCGCCCCCCTGCGCCCAATTGAGAACCACAGTATTAGAAGTATATCTAATATTCTGTTTAAGTTACTGTATTGCTAAAGTGTAAACTCCACCCCACTCTCCATAAGCCTGAAAACTTCAATAGAGTCTACCTGACACAAAAAGATTTTACATAAATTTTTTTCTTTTGGCGTATTCGAGGAAAGAGTAAATTCCACAAATGAGATCAGTACCCAAGCAGAGATAAGGGCACAGCCAATCGTCACAGAGGAAAACAAGGATCCAGCAGAGGCAGGAAGTGAGAAACAGAAATGGCCACCTTCCGCTTTCCTCACAGACTCCAGGAATTCATGCAAATCTTGTAGAGGGCACGGTATGTTTATCCTGGACATGAAATGAATGAAATGAGAGTTTGAACTAAAATTTCAAGATTTAAAAAGACAGACACGAAGGAAGGAAAAGAAAAGAAGAAAGATACATAGATGATAGGTGATAGATGAAGTAGGAATATAGAATAATGCACGCTGAGGCTGCCTCCCCAACATCCATTCCTCCCCTCGATGCCTTCCCCATTGGGCAGGAGACATGTTGTTTAGGTGATATCTTCTTACCCCTAGCTCCAAAGGACGCTAGTTGTTGAAGCAGAGTAATCCCCTGCCTCTTGTTTCAGCAATTAGTTCAGGTGTGAGTCAATCAAAGCAGAGCTCTGGGCTCCCCTTCAAAAGCTATGTGAAGTGGTGCTCTTTTTTCCCTATGAAGATGAATCTGAAAGCCTCTAGCCCTGTTCATGCAGCCATAAGGGAAGGCAACCTGAGAATGGAGCTAATCAATATGCAAAAGAGCTAGAGAATGGTAGAGAAACTGAGCAGGAGATCTGATCAAGTCGGGTGTGAAGCCCACCCTGCCAATGAACTTTTCATTTATATATGCCAGAAAGTTCTCCTTTATTATTTTGAATTGGGTTTTCTGTTACAACAACAGAAGGCCTTCTGATTCATAGGTAGATATTATGAAGTGATATATTAAATAGATGCATGTTGTGTGCATCATAGCGACCCTACAGGACAGAGGAGAACTACCCCATAGAGGTTCTAGGCTGTAATCGTTACTGGGGCACATCACCAGGTCTTTTCTCCCTTTCAAACCACCGACCTTTCAGTTAGCAGTGAGCGCTTAACAACTGCCCCACCAGAGCTCCTTAAATAGATGCATATGAATATATATATGTTGTTGATGTTGTTAGGTGCCCTAAAGTCGACTCTCAACTCATGGCGACTCCATGCACGATGGAACGAAACACTGTCAGGTACTGCGCCATCCCCATGATCAGCTGAGGATCAGACCTTTGCGATCCACAGGGTTTTCATTGGCTAATTTTCAGAAGTAGATCACCTGGCCTTTCTTGCTAGTCTGCCTTATCTAGAAGCTCTGCTGAGAATCTGTTCAGCATCATGGCAACATGCAAGCCTCCACTGACAGATGGGTGGTGGCTGTTCATGAAGTACATTACCCGGGGATTGAACTCAGGTCTCCTGCGTGAAAGGTGAGAAAGAATCCTACCACTGAGCCACCAATGCCCCCTATGAATATAGATATATAAGTGCAATTTAAAGGTCTAGACAGAAAATTGTCAAAAATGAACAGTGATTTATATTGTAGGAGTGTGGGTAACTTTAATTTCCCCTGTATGCTTTTCCAAATTTTCTATAATAAGCATGCATTAGTTCTACTAGCAGAAAGAAATAATTATATATAATGTAGTATTATGATGAAATGATACGATTCTGTGATATGCTTTAAACTACCTCAGCAAAAATAAAAGGTTGGAGGGAGATAGATGAAAAAAAGTTGTGAAGATATTGCTATTGAAGGTAGGTGACAGGGACATAGGGGTTCATTATACAGTACTATCACTTTTCTTTATGTTTGAAAATTCACATAATAATATATTTTTTGAAAGCCTGGCTTGCTATGGGTCACCTCTGTGTCTGCAGAGCTTAATGGTCAGCCAATGATGGGAGAGAGGTTGAGAGTTTTGCTCCATCACCTTGAGCCAGTAGGCTTTCCATCCTATGTCAATGGATCTGTGTGTGGTGGTGGTTGTTGTGTTAGGTGCATCGAGTTGATTTTCAACTCATAGTGACCCCATGTGACTAAATAGAACTGCCCCATATGGTCTTCTAGGCTGTGTGTGGCTAGGGGAGAAAATTCAAAGCTCAAACTGTTTTCAAGTCTTCCCCAGCCATTACCTTCCACTGGACCCTTTTGCACCTCCTGTGTACGCGCATAGCCTCAGTGTAGGTCAGGAGTGTGTGGCTGGCTTGAGCCCTCTTCTATCTTACTCTGCATTTGTGCAGCCTCAGCCAAGAATATGCTATCCCCAACACACTGCAACTTCAGACCAGTAGAGCCATTGTCTTGTTCACTCACCTGCCTCTGAGATTGTCACTTCCAGCAACAATGCCATTGGCTGTGGGCATTGCCCACGGCTCCAAATCCAAATCAAGTGAGCTCCCTTCAACTGCAGTAGACAAGGTGCCGTTCCTCGTAGTCTGTCCTGCCCTGGCAGAACCTGTGTGAGGATTGAGCTTGGTTGGGGGTCGAGGAGGTGGTGGTGAGGAAGATGGGCAGGGAATAGGAGCATCCCCGGGCCAAAACACCAGAGATTTCCACTGTTCTTACCCAAAGTTCAGAAGTTTTTCAAGCACAGATGCTTCTCAGATTGTTGTATGCCTTCGGTCAATTCTCAGAGTGCTAAATGGTTGTTTTTGTCAATTTGTCCATGCTGATAGTTGCTTTTTGGGGAGAAGATTTGCAACTTTTCTCACTCAGCCATAGTCAAGAGTGAACTAGTAACAGTTTTGAAATATGTAGAAAGCATCTACTAAACCTTAAACGCTTGATTACATCTCAACAAGTTCTGACTAATTTTAGTTACACATCTACTGTTTTGATTCTGAATTTTTAAAAACTTGTTATTTTATATATTCATTTCCATGCATTGGCATAACTCACACTTGGGCATTTGTATACAGAATGCTATCATGTTCACATTCCGTAGGTGTCTTAGTTATCTAGTGCTGCTATAACAGAAATACCACAAGTGGATGGCTTTAACAAACAAAAATTTATTCTCGCACAGTCTAGGAGGCTAGAAGTCTGAATTCAGGATGCCAGCTCCAGGGGAAGGCTTTCTCTCTCTGTCGACTCTGGGGGAAGGTCCTTGTCATCAATCTTCCCCTGGTCTAAGAGTTTTTCAGCGCAGGGACTCCAGGTCTAAAGGACACGCTCCCTCCCGGCTCTTGTTTCTTGGTAGTATGAGGTCCCTCTCCTCTCTGCTTGCTTCTCTCTTTTATATCTCAAAAGAGATTGACTCAAGATACAACCTAATCTTGTAGATTGAGTCCTGCCTCATTAACATAACTGCCTCTAATCCCGCCTGATCAACATTACAGAGGGAGGATTTACAACACATAGGAAAATCACATCAGATGACAAAATGGTGGACAATCACACAATACTGGGAATCATGGCCTAGCCAAGTTGACACACATTTTTGGGCAACACAATTCAATCCATAACGATAGGCAATGGTGTACTTCTAAAAATCTTCAAGCATAAGGTTCTTTCAATTTTGTATGTGGGTTTGGAAACCAACTGTGTTCTTTCCAGGTTGTTCAGAGAGCTATTTATAAGCTTTGTGAAATAAATATTCTTGTCACCACCTCAGTGGTTTCTTATAGATTCAATGTGAGTTATCTCTTACAGATTGTGAAGAAATCCTAACATTCAGAACATATTCTTGACAGGCCTTAAAACCCATACACTTATTATAGTAGTGAGTAATTGCAATGTTTATAAAAGCCACATTTCAATATGTAACTGATTTATAATGGTTTGGATACTTGTTACCCTAGTCCGAATACAGACTTTCATAATATACCCCACCCTTCCTATAAATTCTACAAGTCTCCTATTTATCTAGTTTTATATCTATTAACCTACGAACAATTAAGGACAATTGAAATCATTTATGTTGATAATATTTTATGACAATCCTAGAGAATGGTTGGGGACATGCTCGGTATCAGAAAACCGTATGTGATCATTACAATGTAACTGTTAACACTTCTACTTTTCAAGACATACTAATCCTGTACCGGATAAAAATGCTTTAGACCAAAAAGCACTCTAAAATCACACGTCCATATTTCATAAAATAATGCATTTCCTAAAGTACTAGTTCTCCACTGTTGTTGTTGTTAGGTGCCATCAAGTCATCTCCAACTCATAGCGACCCTAATGTATAACAGAATGAAATGTTGCCCAGTCCTGTGCCATCCTCACAATAGAAAGTATTCTTGAGCCCATTGTTGTAGCCACTGTGTCAGTCCATCTTGTTGAGGGTCTTCTTCTTTTCCACTGACCCTCTATTTTACCAATTATGATGCCCTTCTCCAGGGATTGGTCCCTTCTGATAATGTGTCCAAAGTTCTCCATTACACACTTATTATTGAATATAAAGCCATTGTGCCTTACTTTCTACTTTTCACTCTGTTACAGCATAAATCAAATTGATTTGGTTTGGCCTAGTGGTAGAACACAATAATATACCAAGAAAATGTGTTTAGGGATAGGGATAACAAAAAGAAACATAAAGAGGTGACAGTTTCTCTTTTAAATCCATATGCAGTAATAAATACATTAATGCTACCTATGGGTTTTACAGAAATATAAAAAGGCTCTTCATAAAATTCCTATATCTTAGTCCTCTAAACATATTTCATTGGTGAATAGCTATTTAAGGTTAACCAAAATAAATCCTCACTGAATTTTAAATACATTGATTCCTCAAATCAGCATATTGCAGGCCTCATTTAGTTAGTTTTAATCAATTGCACAGATACTTGATAGGAGGAGTGATTTGTAGGCAGTTCCTGTGAAACTGAGGGATTGGCCATGAGCTCTGTAAGGGCCAGTACATGACGTGGCTACTGCAAAAACTAACAGTGTGGGTGGAAAATGCAGACCTTGACGACCACACATTGGCACCAGGCATACCCAGAAGCCTGGATTGAGTTTCAGGCAAACACCATACACAAAAATAAACACAATGAGTAGAAATAAGACTGGGTGAACAAATGAGTGCATTTTAGCCTTAAAGAGAAAATTAAGAGAAGATTTGAGAGCAATCTGAATATTTGAAGAGTGGTTGTGGCAGTTGCTGCCCATGGCCTCAAACCCTGCATTCTCTCCACCCTACCCACTTCTTCCCTACTAACCAAACAGATTTTTTGATTGCCACAGAGACTCCTTGATCTCCAGAAGAAGAAGCCCTATCCAAGCCCCAGGCATAGAATTATGATAGATCTAAACCAATCACAGTAATCTCATTCTCCATGGTCAGAAATTGATCTAGCAGTGACCATGTGACCCAGTTCTGGCTGGTTCACAAGTCAGATAGAATAAGCTTTCAGGAAAGAACAGACTTGACTAGCATGCTTCACTCCCTACTTCCTTCTCTCTCTTCCTGCCTGGGGATACAGCGGCCATGTCATGACTAAGAGGTGACAAACATGAACACCAAAGCCAGCAACACTGAAAGATGGAAAGCACCTGTATTCTTGAGAGATGCACCATCTGTACTGTCTACCTGCATATATTTTGGTTTGTGAGAAAACAAACTCCTATTTGTTTAGTCAATATAGTTAGGTATTTCATTCATTCAAACACACTCCTAGCTCATGCTGTTGTCATGAGAACAAAACCATATTTGGTCCTCAGGCATTCTAGAAGGCAAACCTGAAACCACAGAGTGGAAGTTAAGAGAAGGAAGATTTTGGATCAATATAGGAAATCATCTTCCAACAAATAGAATTGCTGAAAAGTGTGGCTGCCTTTGGAGGCAATGACCCCCATCACAAGCACATTCAAGTACAAAGTGTTTGACCATCTGTGAAGGGCGCTAAAGAAGGAATTTCTGCACTAGCTCAGAAATTCCGAAGTCCCTTTCAACTCTAATTACTATAAACCAGTTGCCATCAAGTCATTTCTGACTCATGGAGACCCCATGTGTGTCAGAGTAGAACTGTGCTCCATAGGGTTTTCAATGATTGAGTTTTTGCAAGCAGGTACCTAGTTTGTGCAAACTATTAAGCACTCAACTACTTGCCAAAAGGTTGGCAGTTCAGACCCACCCAGAGGCACCTGGGAAGACAGGCCTGGTGATCTACTTCCAAAAGGTCACAGTCTTAAAAACCCTATGGAGCAGTTCAACTCTGCACACATGGGGTTGCCATGAGTCAGAATCGACTCAACAGCAATAAACAACAACAACAACAGATCAGCAGGCCTTTCTTCCAAGGCACCTCTGGGTGGACTTAAATCTCCAACCTTTCAGTTAGCAGCCAATCACACCACTCAGGGACTCCCTAGTTACTATACTATGCCTTTATATTTGAGAAAGACACTACTGATATTTGCTAGACCTTTACTTGAAACCCTTGGGGCCACATGCATTTAGGAGTTTTTCAGATTCCAAGGAGGTAATGCAGTGCACGTGTAGTTTATTAACTAACACTCAGAGTCTGAGGATCCTTCTGTCAGGAAGCATGATAATGTACTTACACAGCAAAATATATAAATATCCACACTAGATGAGATAAATGAAGACTGTAAGAAGCTTCTTGCTGCCATGTAAGATATGTGCAAGCTTTCCATTTTCAGAGCATTTGGGATTTCAGAAGTACGGAGAAGAAATTATGGGACTTAAACCTCTAACCTTTCAGTTAGCAGCCGATTGCACCACCCAGGGACTCCCTAATTACTATATAGCAGGAGGGAAAAGCTAATCTATTTGGATTGGTTTGGACAATTGAATCAAGAGAGATTTCATAAAGGAAGTGACATCTTAGCCAGACCTTAAAGACCAGTAGGATTTTAAAAACCAGAGAAGTAATATACATCTTCTATAAAGAGAATTAAAGGGACCCCTGGTGGAACAGTGGTTAACGGTTTGGCTGCTAACCAAAAGGTCAGCAGTTTGAATCCACCAGTTGACCCCTGGAAACCCTATTATGCAGTTCTATTCTGGCCTGTATGGTCACTATGAGTCAGAGTCAACTCAACGGCAATAGGTTTTTTGTTTTTTTGTAGACAGAATTAAGCAAAATGGAAGAAATAGTGCACAAAAGGCATTTCAGCTTATCACAAATTGGTTCCACATGATGTTTGCCACAATCCCAAAAGGCTTAAGAACCCGCTTGAGAGACCAATTGCCCTAATCTACCCAGGACTCTCCTGATTTTTACACTGAAAATCTCACATCCCAGGAAACCCTCCAGTCCTGGGCAAATCAGGATAGCTGTTCACCTAGCCCCCATGGATTTCATTTTCTTGGTTGATGGATGTCTCATGCAGCAGAACTCACAGCTGCAGTTTGGGTTTGTGCTGCCAATGAGAGCCCTCGGCTGTGCCCAGCTTTTTTCAGGTGCAGGCCTCTTCATTAGTTGGCCATGAGCCAAGGGCTGTGCAGCCATCATCAAGGGGTCTACGGTTCAGGCCCTGCGGACCACCTGGGCTGTGCACCTCTGGAGCCAGACACACAGCCCACAAATGAGCATCACGAGGATTTCAGATATAGGATATGGAAACAGAGTGACTTTTTTTTCTGTACAAATAACTCATCTTGATAAAGAGACTCTGGGTTTGTATAGCACCCGTGTGGATTATTTAGGGAGCTCTTTGCTGAGGTTTGGTTTTGGTTTTGTTGATAGTTGTTCATCAAACATATCAAAGAAGGCCAAGAAATCCATTCAAATTACAGTTGAAAGCTTGAAGATTTGCAAATATCCAGATGGTTAGTGTCCTTCAATCTCAGCCTCTATTTTGATCATTTGGAATTACGCTTAGGGTATGCGGCAATGCTCCTAGAGCATTTCACACACAAAAATGGAAAGCTGGATTTAATACAGCAAAAATGATAAAAGCCAAATCCAGATACCATTTTCTCCAGGAGAAGCCAATATGCCTGAACAACTTGGCTAACACCTGTATTTAGTCATAGAGATTATTTTAATTACTGCCAAGTGGTTTTGTCCTTTATTAACAGGACATTGTGTGGCATTTCCGGTCTCTGGTTTCCCAGAGGATGGAACAAGAACTATCACTACATTCTACACGAGCACATCTGAAGCCAGCGTTCAGCTAGCCTCACTTGGGCTCTGCTGGCTTAAATATGAACATGAAAGAGCCCACCCAAACACCTCCCTAATCCTACATGGCTTCACAGAGCGGGTTGATAGGAACTGTTCTAATTCCAATGGTTACCAAGCTGTACACACTCTTTAAGTGACACAAGCATTGTTTACAAATGAGGGTGTGTCTGCCTTGAAACAATTTTCTAGTTTGAAGAAATAATCATAGTCACAACCTTGGGCAACATTGGAAAAAAAACTGAAAAAAGATACAATATATACTAACGAAGCAGGCTTTACAAAATCTGTTATACTATTTGGCATCATTTCATTTTCAAGAAGAGAATTGGTGGCATTGAGCCAGTTGAATGAAAGCAGAGGAAAGGAAAATAGGAAGTAAAGACCTAATAGTATATTACAAAATAATCAAGATAATCATAGCAGCCAGAATAAAAACTAAAATTAAATTCACATCTAATGTTAAGTCCATGGAACTCTTTACCAACTTAAAGAATGGTTTTGACCCACTGATAAAATAGTAAGTGTCAAAGGATGACTTATTATCTTGTTCATTCATTCATTTATTCATGTATTAATTTATCAAGTACTTATTCAGAGCCCACTATGTGTCAGACACTATGATAAAATGCCAAAAATGCATGATTCCTGCCCTCAGAAAATTCACACTCAAAATCCCTGCAACTGAGATAATCTTTAAATCTCAAACCGAAAATATTCCCTGAAGTCTTCTTAAAACTAAACAATAGTTTAGCTTAACTAGTAAAGAATGCCTGCCTTGAGCATTATGTTCTTTTAAGAACTATCTATATGGGATCAAAGTGACAACAGCAACTCAAAAGATTAGATAGGAACCTTAGGGGGCAGTGAGTTTATGTTAATGGGGGAGGAGCAACTCAGAAAACTAATCAATGTAATCAACGTCACTGAATTGTACATGTAGAAATTGTTGAACTGGTGTCTGTTCTGCTGTGTATATTCTCAACAACAAAAACAAAATAAATTATTTTTAAAGAAAGTTCACACTCGAGAGAGACATAAGTAAAATGGCAGAGTAAGCAATTCCCAAACTCCCATTCTTCCATAGAAACATTAAAAAGGAATAAAAAAACAGAAACAATCAGAACCAACTTTTTCAAAATTCTGGAAAACAATCAAAAGTTTGCAGCAACCAAGTGAATGCTGTATCAAGAAAAAAGCAACTACAAATGTGGTAAAGCTCTGTGGTGTTTTTAGTTGTCCTTATCCCATTCTCTCCCCAGCCCTCCTTCCCAGCATGGGACCCTGGCTCCAGAAACATAAAAGCAGACATTATTTGAAAATTAATGTGTTTGTTCTAACCTGTCTAGGGGATACCCGAAGGACTGACACAATGCACTCATCTCTGTGTCACCTCAGTTGAACCCACTCAGGGTGGAAAAGTGGTGGGCATTGCTCAGAAACATTGTAAGGTGATCTAAAAACCCATAACTGCCTGGGGCAAAATATTATGGTTGATATATAGAGTAGACTACCTAAAGCGTGGGAGAAAAAGCTGGGGAGAGTTTCTTTGGGAAATTAGGACACTCAAACGTGCTCATGTATACTGGGGAATTTAGAAAGCCACAAGTATGCCCACGACAGGACACATGCTCAGAAAAGATGTGGGAAGATCCTAACTTTCACTACTGGACAATCTACAGGCTCAGTGCAGGCAGGAAGTGAAGGCTGAGGCAGAGCTGTAAACAGTCTAACTAAGTGTCACGGGAGTGCTTCAGCACAGAACCAATTCGCAAAGACCAGGAGAGGTGTTTTAGGTTTTTGTTGTTGTTTTGTTTTGTTTTAAGATCCTGGTGTTCAAGGAAATCTCATTCAAAACCCTGCTGAACACAAGCTAAGCCCTCAACAATAAGAACAACAGACCCTGGGACAATGGTGTCACTAAGTTTGGTGCCACCCAGTGCGGTAACTCATGGTGTCACCCCCTCATGTACCTCCTTCCATACCAGGCCATACAAATCCTTAGTAATGCTTTTTGTACTAATGTTACTTGTAAATCATAATTCCTGTACATCACCCTTCTTTTCCTTTAATTACTACTTTGTTCTCAAAAAAGTTATTGATATAGGCTCGTAAATACTAATTACCACAATATTGTAGCTAAAACACCAGAAAATTTGACAAAATTAGTGACTATAGAAACCCCAGTGGTATAGTGGTTAAGAGTTTGGCTGCTAACCAAAAGGTCGGCAGTTCGAATCTACCAGACGCTCCTTAGAAACCCTGTGGCGCAGTTCTACTCTGTCCTATAGAGTCACATGAGTCAGAATTGACTCGATGGCAATGGTTTGATTTGGGGGTTTTTATAAAAACACCAGCAGCAATGAAAACAGCAGGGCATGCTTATAGCATGTGCGGACGAAACCATGTGATTCGAAGTGTCATTGTAATGGGGTAATAATGACAGCTTTGACCAGTACTCATTAGAAGGTTCAAAAATAAATTAGCATAGAGTTTCAGTCTTATAGATATATTGATAGATGTAAGCTGGGCTTACGAAAAATGCTTTTGTTGTTATAACTAACTACACGGTTATTTTTATAAAAAATAATAAATTTATGCTGAAACACTGCACAAAAATTTTATAGACAGTCATTTTGGTGTCACCTCCTCTGACAGTGTGTGGTCTAGACCCCTGCACACCCCTAGTGACATGCCCTGGAAGTGGGGAGAATCTGATTTCCAGAGTTATCATATATTTGAATCTCCAGTTTTCAACAAAAAAAAAAAAAAAAAAAAATCAAAGCATACAAAGAAATAGAATAGAACATATGTTAGGCCATAAACAACCCTTAATGAATTTAAAAAGACTGAAATTATGCAAAGTGTCTCTGTGACCACAATGGAATAAAACTAAAAATCAATAACAGAGAGAAAACTAAAAAACTCACAAATATGTGGGAATTAAACAACACATTCTTAAACAACTGATAGGTCAGAGAAGAAGTCACAAGGGAAATTATAAAATTCCTTGAGACCAATGAAGTGAAATGAAAACACACCCAAACTTATGCGATATAGCAAAAGCAGTGCTCAGCTGTAATATTTACATTAAAAAAGAAGATTTCAAATGGATAATTGTTAAGAAAAAGAAGAGCAAAGTAAACCCAAGGTTAGCAGAAGGAAGGAAATAATATAGGTTAGAGCAGAGATAACAGAATGGAGAATAGAAAAACAATAGAGAAAATCAATGAAAAGAGCAACAAAATTGAAAACTTTAGGAAGATTTACTAAAAAAAAAAAAACAACAACAACAACAACAAAAAAAAAACAGAGAGAAGACTCAAATTACTAAACCAGAAATTGAAGTGGGTTTCAGCAGCCATCTAAGATACTCCACTGGTCTCGCCCCTTCAGAAGGAAGGGAGAGTGAAGAGAACAAGATACAAGGGAAAGATTAATCCAAAGGACTAATGAACCACAACTACCATGGCCTCCACCAGACTGAGTCCAGTACAACTAGATGGTGCCCAGCTACCACCACTGACTGCTCTGACAGGGATCACAGCAGAGGGTCCCAGACAGAGATGGCGAAAAATGTAGAACAAAATTCTAACTCTCAAAAAAAGACCAGAAAAATGACTCTCTAGGCAGAAGCACCACGCCGTCCCTCCACAGCAAAGATCCAAAAAACTAAGCCGAACAGAGAATACAACAATCCTGAAACCCTAAAACATCAAATGAAGAGATAAAGAACTCAGCCAACCACCAAATGGAGTGAGAAAACTGACAGAGAATGGAGAGCGAGGAGAGATTCATGCAGAGGTCCCCTACCAGCTAACGCAGCGGATCTGCCATCTTGACTCCCATTGGAGACCAGCAAACAAGGGGTATGAGAAAGCAGCCTCACGGAGCATCCAGCGGGAGACAAAACAACTGGTAATTTGTGATATATGCTTTCCCACCCCTCACCCTTCTTCACCCTGACTAGGCCACCTCTGCTTCCCATGGCCACAATCTCTTGTCTGGAAAACACCGGCTGCTTGGAATCCACACACCTGAACAGGCCGGCTCACTGAGTGACATTTGTTGGCTGCTGGTGTTGCTTTTCTCCGCTTCTTTTGATTGCTTCCTTACCTCTCACCACCTCCCCCTCCTTTTGCTCAAATACCTGGCTCCGAGCACCATCTTTGCTTCTTCCTGAGGGGCTCCAGAGCTCCGGTAATTTGTGATATACGCTTTCCCACTCCCTACTCTTCTTCACCCACACTCGGACCCCTCTGCTTCCCATGGACACAGTCTCTTGTCCGAGAAACACCAGCCTGCACCAGCTGGCTCTCTGATTGTCATTTATTGGCTGCTTTTTTTTCTGCTTCTTTAGATTTCTTCCTTACCTCTCACCACCTCACCCTCCTTTCGCTCATATACCTGGCTCCATGCACCATCTTTGCTTCTTTCTGAGGGGTTGTGGAGCTCCGTTCGAGTGTGGAGCTGCTTCCTGGTCTGGGCTGCTGTGCTGATGGGATCCTGGGGCTTTTGTTCATTTGTTTGTTTTGACTTGTTTGTTTGTTTGTTTGTTTTCCTTTTCTTGAGTTGGGAGCACTTTCTGGCCAGGTGGTGCTGCGTGGCAAGGAGATATCCCCCTCAGCTTGCACAGACATGCAGAGGGATCCCTGAGACCATTTCTTTTCTCGTTGTTGTTTTTTTTTTTTCCTGTTTTTTTGAGGGCCTTTCTTGTTCTTTTTTTTTTTTAATTTGTTTTCTTTTCCCTCTTTTTCCCTTTTTGTCTTTCTTCATTGCTCTCTTTCTTGTCTCTCTGTATCTTCCTTCTCTTTCTGTTCCCTGAATACCTGACGTTGTATACCTCTACACCTTCTAGCCAGGCTGTACTGCAACACCTGAGAGCAACTTCCCAAGACCTCATAGCTGCACTGGTGGGATCCCTGGGAACTTTGCGGTTCTTTAACCATTCTGATTTTTATTTATTCATGCTTTTCTTTTCTTTTCTTCCACTTCCCCTTTCTGTTTTACTCCATTTCATAGTCTCTCATCTCTCCACTCCAACGGCAAGCTCTCCTAGCATTCTTTTATGTTTGTTTGTATATTTTTGGCTCCTGTTCCTCTCTCCTCTCTCCCATATCCATTATAGCTCCACACATAAAAATCTCCCCGCTGCATCCTGCCTACCTGCACCGTGTGCTTGACATCAAACCACCAAGCAGCACAGGCACAGCCTACTGGAACCTGCCCTGCACTGATTACCAACCTGCTCTGGTGACTGTAGTAAGTGCCACAAACAACCCATCCCAGGAACCCTCTTCAGCTAGACCTACCCTGCCATACCATATCTGAGTGACTGACCCTGCCAATTGTAGAAGGAGGCAAAAAGTATTGTGCCCACAGACAAGCAAACAAAAAAGAACACACAGTCCGCCGGCTCAGACATAGTCAAATTTAAAAAAAAAGGGGGGGGGGACGAAACAAACAAATCTACAATCAATAAATGAGAAAAATAACTACTGAATGCCCCAAAGACAGCAGACAATATCAAAACATTTACAAAAACAGGACAGGATGGTTCCAGTAGACGTCCAAAATAAAACACCA
>NW_004444135.1:1660734-1678666 GCF_000243295.1 Trichechus manatus latirostris | reverse complement strand
AGGGCCAGAAGACAGAAGGGGACAAGGAAGCTGGTGATAGGGAACCCAAGGTTGAGTAAGGATATTGTTGATGTGTTGTGAGATTGTTAACCATTGTCATCGGGCAACATTTGTAGTAACTTTTAAATGAGAAACTATTTTTTTCTGTAAGCCTTCATCTTAAGTGAGAATAGCAGCACAATTGGAAGAGCATAGTCAATGTCACTGAAGTGTGCATGCAAAAATTTTTGAAATGGTGTATCTTCTGCTATGTGTATTTTCACCAAAAAAAAAGTTGAGAAGTTAGAGGGTTGACATGTTGTGGGGTTGTTAACCAATGTCATAAAACAATGTGTATACTACTGTGTCATGAGAAACTATTTGTTCTGTAAGCCTTCACCTGAAGTACAATTAAAAAAAAAAAAAAGACCAGACTTACTGGCCTGACAGAGACTGGAGAAACCCCAAGAGTATGGCCCCCAGGCACCCTTTTAGCTCAGTAATGAAGTCACTCCCGAGGTTCACTGTTCAGCCAAAGATTAGACAGCCCCATAAAACAAAATGAGACTAACGGGGCACAATAGTCCAGGGACAAGGACTAGTAGGCATGAGGTGACAGGAAAGCTGGTAATAGGGAACCCAAAGTTGAGAAGGGACAGTGTTGACATGTCGTGGGGTTGTTTACCATTGTTATAGGGCAATATGTGTACTAACTGTTCAATGAGAAACTATTTGTTCTGTAAACCTTCATCTAAAGTACAGTAAAAATAAAGTTAAAAAAAGAAATTAAAGTGGGGACATTACTACTGGTTATAGAGCAGTAAAATTGATTATAAAAGAATACTATGAACAACTGTATGCCAACAAAGTCGATAACATAGATGAAACAGAAATGTTCCTAGGAGCACACAAAGTACCAAAACAGACTCAAAAAGAAATAGAAAAATCTGAATAGACCTACAACAAGTAAGGAGATTGAACCAATAATCAAAAACCTCCCAACAAAGAGAAACCCAGGACCAAATGGCTTTACATTTAAAGAAGTTCTTTATATATCATACCAAACATTTAAAGAATTAATACCAATTCTCCTCAAACGCTTACAAAAAATTTAAGAGGAGGGAACACTTCCTAACTCATTCTATAAGGATGGCATTACCCTGATACCAAAAACTAGACAAAGACCCTAGAAGAAAAGAAAAATACAAATATTCATTATGAATACAGATTTAAAAATCTTCAACAAAATACTATCAAACTAAATCCAACACCATATTAAAAGGATTATACACCAAGACCAAGTGGGTTTTACCCTAAGACTGGAAGAGTTGTTCAACATATGAAAATCAATCAATAAATGTAATACACAATAGTAATAGAATGAGGGGAATAATATGATCATCTCAATTACGTATAAAGAGCATTTGACAAAATCCAACACCATTTCATGATTAAAAAAAAAAAAACACCCAATAAATTAGGAATAGAAGAGAACCTCCTAAACATGAAAAAGGCCATCTATGAAAAACCCACAGTGAACATCATGCTAAATGATGAATGACTGAAAACTTTTCCTCTAAAATCAGGAACAAGACAAGGGTACCTACTTTCACCACTTCTATTCAACAAAGTACTGGAAGTTCTAGCTAGAACAATTAGGCAAGAAGAAGAAATAAAAGGCATTTAAATTGTAAAGGAAGAAATAACACTATATTCACAGATGACACAATTCTATATATAGAAAATTCCAAATAATTCACAATAAAGCTACTAGAGCTAATAAACGAATTCAGCAAAGTGGCAGGATACAGGGTCAACACACAAAAATCAGCTGTGTTTTTATACACCAGCAATGAATAATTTGAAAAGGAAAGTACGGAAACAATTCCATTTATAACAGCATCAAAAAGAATATAATACTTAGGAATAAATTTACCTAAGGAGGCACAAGATATGTACACTGAAAACTGCAAGATATTGCAAAAAGAAATTAAAGGACTAAATAAATGGAAATACATGCTATGTTCATGGATTGAAAGACTTAATATTATTAAGATGAAAAGACCACACAAAGTGATATACAGATTCAATGCAATTCCTATCAAAATCCCAATGGCACATTTTGTAGAAATGGAAAAACCTATCCTAAAACTTACGGAATGTCAAGGGACCCTAAATAGCAAAACAATCTTGAAAAAGAACAAAGTTGTAGAATTCACACTTCATAGCTTCAAAACTTACTACAAAACTATAGTAATCAAAACAGTGTGGCCCCTGATAAGGATACACATATACACCAATGGAATAGAATTGAGAGCCCAGAAGTAAACCTTCACATCTGTGGTAAATTGACAAGTGTGCCAGGACCATTCAACAGGGGAAGAAGAGTCTCTTCAATAAACGGTGCAAGGAAAACTAGATATCCATATGCAAACAAATGACATTGGAACCTTGTCTTACACCATATATAAAAATGTATTATTATGTATGGAAGCAGAATGACCAATTAGGAGTCTGTTGCAGTGGTCCATGGAAAAGATGATGAAGACTTGAGCCAAAGTAGTAGTGTTGGAGATGTTGAGAAGTGGTTGAATTCTGGATATATTTTGAAGGTAGAACTGATGGTATTTGCTGACGAATTGGATGTGGGATAAATGGAAGAGATAAGGATGACACCAAATTCTTCGCACCAAGTGTCTTAGTTTCCTATGGCTATCATAACAAAATATCACAAAATGGATGGTTTTAAAGAACAAACATTTATTTTCTCACAGTTCTAGAGGCTAGAAGTCTGAGTTCAGAGCACTGGCAAAGCTATGCTCTCTATCTGTAGGCTCTCGGGGAAGGTCCTTTCTGGTAGTCTGGTACATTTCTTGACATTCTTTGGCTTGTAGATGTATCTTACATGGCATCTTCCCCATGTCTGTGAGACTCTATTTCCATGTCTGTCCTTTTCTTTTATAAGACACCACTCAGAAGGAATTAGGATCAGGACTCGCCATACTCTGGTATGACCTCATTTAACTTAACTGATAACAAAAGAAAAACTCAATTCCAAGCAAGGTCACATTCACAGGTACAGAGGTTAAGATTTCACCATATCTTTTTGAGGAGCACAATTTAATCCATAACACCAAGTAACTGAAGGAATGGAATAGGCATTTTCTGAGATGGGTAAAATTTCAAGAGGAAAGTTTGAGGCACCTAGTAAATCAGGAGTTTGTTTTTGAATATATTAAGTTCGAGATGTCTATTAGACATCCAGTCAATTAGACATCCAAGTGGAACTGTAGTATAGGAAGTTGGATATATGAATTTGAAGTTCAAAGAAGAGGTCCAGGCTAGAGATATAAATTTAGGAATTGCTAGCATTTGGCATTTATAGCCACATGTATTTATAGCCACATGACTGGGATGAGATTGCCTTTGAGAACAGGAAATCCTTGGATGAATCCAATGTTTAAGGTCAGGAGACACAAAAGGACCAACAAAGAATACTGAGGAAGAACAACCACAGCAGTATGAGAACCAGGAAAGAGCGATGCCCTAGGAGGCAAGTGAAGAAAGTATTTCAAAGAGGGGGAGAAATCAACTCTGTCAAAGGCTGCTGATTGTGCGTGATGCAAACTGAGAATGGGCCATTGGATTTGGCGATGTGAAGGTCATTGGTGTCTTTAATAAACTGTCTCTGTTGGGTGATGGGGATGAAAGCCTGATTAGAGGGAGTTCAAGAACTAATGGGAAGAAAGGAAATAACAAAGGACAGAGCAGAAATAAATAAAATTGAAAACAGAAAAACAGAGAATCATCAAAACCAGAAGTTGGTTCTTCGAAACGAAAAATAAAACTGACTAACTTTTAGCTAGATTGACAAAGAAAAGAAGAAAAAGATGCAAATAACCAAAATAAAAAATGAAAGGGAGGACATTACAACTGACTCAATAGAAATAAAGAGAATTATGACAGAATATTATAAACAACTATATGGCAATAAACTGAATAGCCTGGATGAAATAGACAAATTCTTAGAAGCACACAACCTAACAAACTGACTCAAGAGGAAATAGAAAATCTCAACAGACCCATAACAAGTGAAGAGATCAAATCAGTGATCAAAAACTTCCCCCCCAAAAAAAGTCCTGGACCAGATGGCTTCACTGGGGAATTCTACCAAATATTTACAGAAGAATTGACACCAATACTGTTTAAACTATTCCGAAAGACAAAGAAGAAAGGAATACTCCCTAATTCATTCTACAAAGCAAACATAACCCTGATACCAAAACCAGACAAAGACACCACAAGAAAAGAAAACTACAGGCCAATATCTCTTATGAATATAGATGCAAAAACCCTCAATAAAATACTTGCAAACGAAATCCAAAAACATATTAAAAGAGTCATGCACCATGACCAAGTGGGATTTATTCCAGGAAGGTAGGGATGATTCAACATTAGAAAATCAATCAACATAATACACCATATCAATAGAACAAACAAAAAGAACCATATGATCATCTCTATGGATGCAGAAGAACCATTTGATAAAATCAACACCCTTTCTTGATGAAAACCCTAAAGAAGCTGGAATAGAAGGGAAATTCCTAATATGATTCAGGGCGTACACGAAAAGCCAACACTATACTTAATGGAGAAAAACTGAGAACTTTCACCTTGAAATTGGGAACAAGACAAGGGTGCCTGCTCTCACCACTTCTATTCAATATTGTATTAGAAGTCCTAGCCAGAGCAATAAGACAAGAAAAAGAAATAAAGGGATTGGAAAAGAAGAAGTAAAACTATCTCTAGTTGCAGATGATATTGATCCTATATACAGAAAATCCCAAAGAGTCCACAAGAAAACTTCTAGAGTTAATAGAGGAATTTAGTGAAGCTGCAGGGTGCAAGGTCAACAAACAAAAATCAGTTGGGTTTCTATACACCAGCAATGAGAAATCTGAAAGGGAAATTAGGGAAACAATTCCATTTATAATAGCATCTAAGAGAATAAAATATCTACAAATAAATCTAACCAGAGATGTAAGGACTTATACAATGACAATTATAAAACACGGCTGAAAGAGATTAAAGAAGTCTTAAATAAATGGAAATATGTTCCATATTCTTGGATTGGAAGACGTAATATTGTTAATATGTCAATACTACCCAAAGTGATCTATAGATTCAATGCAATCCTGATCAAAATTCCAACAGCCTTGAAATGGGCAAACCAATCCTCAATTTTATGTGGAATGGCAAGGGCCCTTGAATAGCTAAAGCAATGTTGAAAGAGAAGAACAAAGTAAGAGGATAGCTCCTGATTTTAAAACATATTATACAGCTAAAGTAATCAAAACAGCCTGGTACTGGTATAACAATAGACACATAGACCAATAGAATAGAACTGAGAGTCCAGAAATAAACCCATACATCTATGGTCAACTGATTTTTGACAAGGGTGCTCAGTCCATTCAATGGGGAAAGAAGAGTCTCTTCAATAAATGGTGTTGAGAAAACTAGACTTCCACATGCAGAAAAATGAAATAGGGTCCATGCCTCACACCATAAACAAAAACAAATTCTGACTGGATTAAAGACCTAAAAGTGCAAACTAAAACCATAAAATTCTTAGAAGAAATGCAGGGGCAATACTGTCAGGACTAGCTTTTAACAATGGGTTATCTAATATAATAACAAAAGCACAAACAGCAAAAGACAAAATAAATAAATGGGATCTCATAAAAATTTAAAACTTTTGTTCATCAAAACAGTACCAAAAAAGTGAAAAGATAAGTTACTGACTAGGAGAGTATCTTTGGAAACCATATACCCGATAACAATCTAATAACCAATATATATATAAAACTTCAACAATTTAACAACAAAAACAAATAACTCAATCATAAAATGGGCAAAGGACTTGAATAGACATTTCACAAAACAGTACATTGAAATGACAACCAAACACATGAAAAGATGCTCAACATCATTAACCATCAAAGAGATGCAAATCAAAACCACAATGAGATACCATTTCACTCCCACTAGGATGACTAAAATTAAAAAACAGAAAATAATAAATGTTGGTGAGGATGTGGTAAAATCAAAACTCTTATCCATTGCTGGTGGGAATGCAAAATGGTACAGCCCTTGTGGAAAATAGTGTGGCATTTCTTCAAAAAACTAAATATAGAACTACCATATGACCCAGCAATTCCACTCTTAGGTATATACCTAAAAGACTTGAAAGCAGAGATTCAGAGACTTGTACACCAATATTCACTACAGCACTATTAACAATATCCAAAATGTAGAAACAGCCTAAATGTCCATCAACAGATGAATGGATACATAAAATGTGGTACATACATTCAATGGAATACTACTCAGCCGGTAGAAGAAATGAAGTCTTGATACTTGATACAATATGGATGAAGCTTGAAGACATACTGAGTGAAATAAGTCACTTAGAGGACAAATATTGTATGACCTCACTTATATAAAAAGACAAGAAAAGGCAAATACATAGAAACTAAAGTTTATTAGTGGTTACCAGGGGTGGGAGGGAGGAGGTTACGGGGGTTAATGGTGATAGAAATATCCCACTGATTAAGGGTAGGTTTGCACAGCTGATTATTGTAATTGCTATCAATAAGTTGTACACCTGTAAAAAGTTGAAATGATAAAAGTTGTGATAGACATATTCACCAAAAAAAAAAAAAAAAGGTAGCTGCTGAGGCTGCTTGTTGTTGTTGTTAGGTGCCATCAAGTCAGATTGATTCATAGTGACCCTATGTACAACAGAACGAAACACTGCCCGGTCCTGCGCCATTCTCACAATCGTTGTTATGCTTAAGGGCATTGTTGCAGCCATTGTGTTAATCCATCTTTTTGAGAATCTTACTCTTTTTCTCAGACCCTCTACTTTACCAAGCATGATGTCCTTTTCCAGGGACTGATGCCTCCTGACAAAATGTCCAAAGTATATGAGATGTAGTCTCGCCATCCTTGCTTCTAAGGAGCATTCTGGTTGTACATCTTCCAAGACAGATTTGTTCGTTCTTTTGGCAGTCCATGGTATAGTCAATATTCTTCGCCAACACCACGATTCAATTCTTCTTCAGTCCTCCTTATTCATTGTCCAGCTTTTACACGTTTAGGAGATGACTGAAAACACCATGGCTTGGGTCAGGCACACCTTAGCCGTCTTTGCTTTTCAACACTTTAAAGAGGTCTTTTGCAGCAGATTTGCGCAATGCAATGCGTCTTTTGATTTCTTAACTGCTGCTTCCATGGGTATTGATTATGGATCCAAGTAAAATGAAATCCTTGACAACTTCAATGTTTTCTCCGTTTTTTATGATACTGCTTATTGGCCCAGATGTGAGGGATTTTTGTTTTCTTTATGTTGAGGTGTAATCCATACTAGAGTCTGTGGTCTTTGATCTTCATCAGTAAGTGCTTCAAGTCCTTTTCACTTTCAGCAAGGAAGATTGTATCAGCCGCATAATGCAGGTTGTTAATGAGTCTTCCTCCAATCCTGATTCCCCATTCTTCTTCATATAGCTCAGCTTCTCAGATTATTTGCTCAGCGTACAGACTGAATAGCTATAGTGAAAGGTACAACCCTGACGCACACCTTTCCTGACATGCAGTATCCCCTTGTTCTGTTCCAATGACTGCCTCTTTATCTATGTACATGTTCCTCAGGAGCACAATTAAGTGTTCTGGAATTCCCATTCTTCGCAATGTTATCTGTAATTTTTTATGATCCACAAAGTCGAATGCCTTTGCATAGTCAATAAAACACATGTAGACATCCCTCTGGTATTCTCTGCTTTCAGCCAGGATCCATCTGACATCAGCAATGACATCCCTTGTTCCACGTCCCCTTCTGAATCTGGCTTGAATTTCTGGCAGTTCACTGTTGATATACTGTTGCAGCCACTTTTGAATGATCTTCAGCAAAATTTTACTTGTGTGTGATTTTAATGATATTGTTTGATAATTTCCACATTTGGTGGGATCACCTTTCTTGGGAATCGGCAAAAATATAGATCTCTTCCAGTCGGTTGGCCAGGTAGCTGTCTTCCAAATTTCTTGGCATAGATGAGTGAGTACTTCCAGCGCTGCATCCATTTGTTGAAACATCTGTATTGGTATTCCATCAATTCCTGGAGCCTTGTATTTCGCCAATGCCTCCAGTGCAGCTTGGACGTCTTTCTTCAGTACCGTTTATTCCTGTTCATATGATACCTCCTGAAATGGTTGAAGGTCGACCAATTCTTTTTGGTATAGTGACTCTTTGTATTCTTTCTGTCTTCTTTTGATACTTCCTGAGTCATTTAATATTTTCCCCCAGAGAATCCTTCAATATTGCAACTCGAGGCTTGAATTTTTTTGTTCAGATCTTTCAGCTTGAGAAATGCCAAGCGTGTTCCTCCCTTTTGGTTTTCCATCTTCAGGTCTTCGCATATGTCATTATGATACTTTACTTTGTCTTCTCAAGCCGCCCTTTGAAATCTTCTGTTAAACTTTTACTTCATCATTTCTCCCTTCCGCTTTAGCTACTTGCTGTTCAAGAGCAAGTTTCAGAGTCTCTTCTGATATCCATCTTTCTTTCCTGTCTTTTTAGTGACCTCTTGCTTTCTTCATGTATGATGTCCTTGATGTCATTCCACAACTCGTCTGGTCTTCGGTCATTAGTGTTCAACACATCAAATCTATTCTTGAGATGGTCTCTAAATTCAGGTGGGATATACCCAAGGTCATACTTTGGCTCTCACGGACTTGTTCTAATTTTCTTCAGTTTCATCTTGAACTTGCATGTGAGAAATTGATGGTCTGTTCCACAGTCGGCCCTGGCCTTGTTCTGGCTGATGATATTGAGCTTTTTCATCCTCTCTTTCCACAGAGGCAGTCGATTTGATTCCTGTGTATTCCATCTGGTGAGGTCCACGTGTATAGTTGCCGTTTGTGTTGGTGAAAAAAGGTATTTGCAATGAAGAAGTCATTGGTCTTGCAAAATTCTATCATGTGATCTCCGACATTGTTTCTATCACCAAGGCCATATTTTCCAACTACTGGTCCTTCTTTGTTTCCAACTTTCGTATTCCGATGTCCAGTAATTATCAATGCATCCTGATTGCAGGTTCAATTAATTTCAGACTGCAGAAGTTTGTAAAAATCTTCAATTTCTTCATCTTTGGCCTTAGTGATTGGTGCATAAATTTGAATAATAGTCCTATTAACTGGTCTTCCTTGTAGGCCTATGATATTATCCTATCACTGACAGTGTTGTACTTCAGGATAGATCTTGAAATGTTCTTTTTGAGGATGAATGCAACACCATTCCTCTTCAAGTTGTCGTTCCTGGCATAGTAAATCATGATTGTCTGATTCAAAATGGCCAATACCAGTCCATTTCAGCTCACTAATGCCATTTTTAACAACTCCCAATTTTCCTAGATTCATACTTTGTACATTCCACATTCTGATTATTAATGAATGTTTGTAGCTGTTTCTTCTCATTTTGAGTGGTGTGACATCAGCAAATGAAGGTCCCAAAAGCTTGACTCCATCCACGTCATTAAGATCAACTCTACTTTGAGGAGGCAGCTCTTCCCCAGTCATCCTTTGAGCGCCTTCCAACCTGAGGGGCTCATCTTCCGGCACTATATCAGACAATCTCCCACTGCTATTCATAAGGTTTTCACTGGCTAAATCTTTTCAGTAGTAGAAAACAACAACAACAAAAAAACAAGAATAGGAGCAGAGAAAGTGTAGATGGGAATATGGGCAGCTCTCTGAAGGAGTGTTGCTGTGAAAAATAGCATAAAAATGCGGTAGTGGCTGGAGTAGTGTGGGGGACAAGGAAGTTTGTTTAATTTCAACACAAAGTGTTATTGCAATATGTTTCTTTGCTGATGGCAATAATATAGTCGAGAGGGAAAAAATGAGACAGAATAAGATAAAGGGAAAGTGAGAGAGATAAGAAAAAAATTCCTAGAAAGAGGAGTCTAAGTGTGCTCTTTGATCTGAGGACTCAAATTTTTCTTCATTGCTAGAAAATTATCAGCTTCTATGGCTTCAGATATTACATCTCCCTGATTCTCTTAAGATGACCAACACAGAGCTCATCTTCCCTCTTGTCACAACCCAAACAAGAGAAAGATAAAATCACAGCCTAGATACGGAATGAAATACAAACCTATTCAATACCACTTAGACCACTCCACTCTTTGAATACACACACATACATATTATGTACTATATATGTATATGTGCATATATTTATTATATATGTATATATACTGTATATAACATATTCAATATATGCAGAATTTTATAATGTCATTTAACCAACATTTTAGGCCTTAAGGACACATATCTAATTTTTAAATGTAAAAAAATAATAAATTATTATTCAATTCAGGAAAATTAACTCTACGCATGATATTTCAAGGATGTGTTGATCCCACGTATGGAAAGAGGTTTATGTTATGGAAAAATACAGGCCATTTAGGAAACTGGCTACGGACATAGGCTTTGAATTCAGCCACTCAGACTCCAAGTTTGACTTTGCCACTCATAAACTGTATAACCTTTGATAAATATTAACTTCTATGGTTTTTATCTGTAAAATGGAGAGAATAATAATACCTACCTGTAAGAACTTCAACAAATAAGACAATATATTTAAAGCAACTAGCCCAATACGTAGTAAGAACATAGTAGAAACTAATAAATGCTAAGAACATAGTAGAAACTAATAAACGTTAGTTATTCTCATCTCTGTCATTTTTAGAAGAAAGACACTCTTTATCTCACTATTTCATGTTTCCCCAGGAACAAGTATCACAACACTTTGAAAGCAGTACTAAAAATGTAAAGCAAAATCATTGCCTAATTAAGAATAACATTGTTTCTGCGCATTTACAACAAGCTTCTCCTTTAAACCTTGTATTCTAAATGGATGTCTTTGGACAACATATATCAAATGCTTGTTATCACTGGGTGTTTGAGGTGAGTAATAATTTCTGCTCCAAAGAAACAAATAATGCCATCATTTGAAAATCACTATTTCAGTTTCTTGAAAAATAAAATATATGATGGGGACATAAATTTATCAGTACTTTCATTTGGGTCACTTGTATTATATGCAGAGTTTTTTGTATTTTTTGGTTTTCCAGAAATGTGATCATATCGTATACACTTGTTTGCATTTTGCCTCACTTAGCAATACTTCCTGGAGATCCCTTCAAGATAGCTCATACAGGCCCATTTCATTCTCACTGATGGCTGCATGATATTCTATTATTGAACAATCATTTGTCTCTAGAATTTTATTGTTTTGCCTTGGGATTTTGTTTTCTTTTTGTTTTGATACTACGAATAATTCCTCAATATAACTCCCAGGTATCCCATTCCTGAGAATCTAATACAAATAAAAACACTAGTTCTTAAAATAAATTTCTGGGTCAAAGACAATATAAATTTTAAATTTTAATAGATTCTGCCGGCTAGCTTTCAAAAACATCTGAAATGATGCACATTTCTATGTACAAAGAAATGCTGAAAAGGAATTTGAAGGAATCTGGAGGAAAAATCAATATTGTCCAATATGGGGGTGGGTTAAAATCTAAGAGGAAGGGGATAATTAAGCCTATTATGATTATTCAACTCAATAAAATATACTGATATTAAAGATTATAAATATGAAGGCTATGCAAATACATGGAAAAGAGTGTAGAAAATGTTAAATAAGTTCATGATAATGTGTGTGAAAATATCCTTTGTGTGCTGTAATGTACTATACCTATACAAGGTGTTATTACAGAATGAAAAAAGTAGAGCTCAAAATTACACTTCCTCTACTGCAAACATTTAAAACCTATATTTCAGTACATATAAATAAAAACAGAATTTTCTGAGGAAATGGGATTATGATGTATTTTAAATAAAACTATTTTAATAATAAAAATTCTTGAAACTATTGATAAGAAAAGATATGACAATAATAGTGGTTCTCTATGGGCTTTTTCTCTCTTTTTACTTGCCTATTTTTTCCTACATTTTTTCATAAGACATTATTTGAAAACTGATTTTTAGTGTAAAAGTGACTATTTGCAGTAGGAAATACCTAGAGGGAGGGCACCTGTACCAGTTTTGGACTGTTCAAAGTCAGGTAGCTCATCTGTACGTGCTTTCATCATCCTGGCCTCGTTCTGATATTGCTGCATCACTCATGGCCTGGCACAGCTCCATCAGGATGAAAACTCACCTACGTGAAGCAACAACCACTAACCATTCACCAAACTCACTTCCCTTTTTTGCCAGCACAGGGCTGGAAGACTCTTCCCAGTGTATGCTACAGATAGACGTGAACCTGCGACCACATTCTGTGTCATTTCCAGAGAGTCCGCAACAGCCTTTCCATGTGCAACCTGCAGGCTCTTTCTACCGCTGCAGACTTGATGGAGAGAAGCCAGTGACCTGAGAGGCCTCAGGCCGCAGGCTGAGCACAGACACCACGGAGCCCAAGCCTGGAGGTTTCTGTCCCTCATCACTGCTTGGAGAAGAGCTGCTCGCTGATCAGAAATACTCATTTTAGATTTAAAGTGACCAAGACATTAACTTCCAACTGTGTTAAGCTACTGAGATTTGGGGGTTTGTAAACAAACAAACTCCTCAACAAAGTTAAAGAACAGAAATGCGGAATGACAAAGTTTGGAAGTACAGTAAAAGTCAACTTTGAATAATTGGTTTTCTTCAGCTAGTCCATGTCAGTGGTGTTTATGTAACAATAGTTGCCCCCACTGCCTTTAGTAACTCTTGAGTTCATAATTGTTGAATCTAGGTGACAGATACGTGAGAATTCATTATGCTTTTCTATTTTTTAAATTTTCCATAATTTTTTTTAAAAGCTGTCACAACGATTCTGGGTCACCTACTCACAGAACTGTTCTGAAGGACAAAATGAGATCACAGGCTTAAAGTAAGATGCAAGGTATTGTATTTATTTCTAGAACTGGCAGAAATACAAAACTTATTGACTTCCTAGTATTGAGGAAGTTGCTTGAATAATGTTTCATATGGACTTCTATCCCAAGGATTTTTATGATCCCTCAAAACTTTCCTTGCTTTGCCTAAATGAGCTTGCCTATGGGCCTTCTCTTTGGCCAATGAGGAGTTAATATAAATCACTGCTTTAAACAGTAACAAATTCCTCCCCTCATCTTGATTAATCCACCAATGCACTAGATTGGAATACTCAATAGGTATTGTGTTAATAAATCTTCTGCAAAGTATTTCCTGTTCTTATTTAGTGTCCAGGAAACATCATGCACTTATCAGAGGACGTTTTCAATATTGGAATGACACATCCCTTTCCCTGGATCATCTAGTTGCTGTTACAAGTCATTCTTCTCTATCATGTCCTTTGCCTCCACTTTAACACAATGTCCCCAAATCCTAAAATGTTCAGCTCACCCACGTCACTGAGAGGCTAGATTTGCAAGCATGCTTGCAGAGGAACGCAGGAAGTTCAAATTCAGCTGTGCTGTGAAGTGTATTTAGAGGAACACTGGTTCATGGTCACATTCAGTACAGCTGCTTGATGTATTAACTTGTGTTTAGGAGTCCAACATTTCATGTGTAGCTGCTTCCTGTTTCCATTTTTGAAGGAACTAGTCAGGTCTCTCTGCCACTGAACAATCAGCTTGAGGTGGGAAGCCGCCTAGTGAGCTTTCTCTGTTGTTTGCGGGTTGGAAAGGGGCACGTATTCACCCCTGAGCTTCTGCAAGGCTCTGACAGGTAGCAAAAACAGCAGATGAGCTCTGAGTTCTCCTTGGTAATTTTAAGTCCCACAGAGAATGGTTAGGGCATTGAATCTGGGGCTGGTTCACACAGCCTATGTTAGTAAAAATTATTTCATATTGGTCACACTGTTCTCTATTGGAATTTCAAAGGGGCATCATTTGGTGCCTAAATTTGGAGCTATTCCATGATGATTAACAGTAAGAAGAATAAAAAATTCTAAGAAAGCTGAAATGACAGATATGCGTGCCAGCACATCTCAGAACTGATTGAGACCCCAGTCTTGATCTTGACTTGCTTGACTTGAAGGTCAGAATTACATACATCAAAAAGGTGGTCATGTGTGGCTTGGATGTACTTGTATCAATGTCCAGTTATTTTTAAAAGGCAATATGTTGTCAATAGTTAAGAGTACAGATACTGAAGGCAGATTGCCTGGGTTTTAGTCAGGACTCAGTCACTTATTCACAAGATGACCTTAAGCAGGTTACGTGAACTCTTTGCCTCAGTTTCCTCATCTGAAAAATGAGGATAAGCATGTTTACTTCATAAAGGATTAAACAAATTTGTATTTACAAAGTGCTTAAAATGGTGGCTGCCACGTGGAGGGTGCTATGTAGCGTTTACAGTTCTGGCCATCTTGCATCCTCTTTATCTATTTTCTGGGAATTGGCCGATGAGCCCTGTCATTTCTCCATTTTAAAATGCTCCTTGATTGTGGCGAACCCCTGGTGGCACAGTGGTTAACAGCTTAGCTGCAAACCAAAAGGTCGGCAGTTTGAATCTACCAGCTGTTCCTTGGAAACCCTATGGGGCAGTTCACCTCTATCCTATAGGGTCACTGTCAGTCAGAATTGACTCGATGGCAACAGGTTTGGTTTTTCTTGTTTGCTTGATTGTGGCAAGGTGAGTCCAGGACAAGCAACAGAGAAGAAGAAGGAAGCAGGGCACAGCGTGGTGATGGGAGAGGATCGAGGGAGGCGGGGTGTCTCAGGATGTGTGAAGAGGTTCAGCTGATTTAATTCAATTAAGTTCACCTCAACATCTACTGAGCATTTACTTCTCAGGCACTGTGCTTGGCACGGTGAATTCAGAGATGGCCAGGACGTGAGCCAGGCTCAGAGACAGTCCTTGAACTGAATCCCAGGGCAGCCCGACTCGCTCCTCACTGCCCATGCCGGCCAGAGCTCGTGCCATTTCATCTCCCACCATTCAAACCTTACCTGTCCTTCAAAGGCAGTCCCCAAAGCCCGTTTCCTGAAGCTTTCTATAATCCCTCCCACCTACCCCCACTTCAGAGATACTGCAGCAACTGCAGGCACTCCGTATTACTTTAAGGAAGGTGACAGATTACTAAAGAAAATGTTCCAATTCTTGCTACTCACAGTAAGTGGTCTTCTCTGTCCCTTGTTCCTCTCTGTCCCTTGTTCCTCTCTCCTCCCCTCCTCCAACACATGGACTACACCAGGGTGCAGAGGCTACCACATATGGCAACAAAGTTAAAGCCCCAGGCTCTGGAACAGGCAGATCCGGGTTCAAATACCAGCTCTGCCCCTACATGATCTTGAGAAAGTCACTCAGCTTCTTTGAGCCTCTGTTGTCCCATCCTCAAACTGGGGATGATCTGTATCTACCTAGAAGACAACAGCAAAGATTGAAGTACCTAACTCATACTAAATGCCTGGTTGATGGTAGCTTTTCTCAGAATCAGACATTAGATAGATTTCATTTCTTGATTCACTTTGCCAATGACTTTTTAGTATGAAATCATATAGGAGGCAGAAAAGTGTAGGAGTTCAAACTAAATCAAACAAACCCATTGCCATGGATCCGACTCCGACTCGTAGCAACCACTAGGACAGAGCAGAACTGCCCCATAGGGTTTCCAAGGAGCAGCTGGCGCATTCGAACTTCCAACTTTTTGGTTAGCAGCCAAGCTCTTAACCACTGTGACCCCAGGGCTTCTGGGAGTTCAAAGCAGGGCCCTAAATTCATTTCAGCTTTCTTGCTGTGTGGCCTTGGGCAAGTTACATAACCTCTTTATGACTTCATTTCCTCATTTATAAAATTGGGAATAATACGGGGTCACCTCACTGGAGTCTTGGAAGGATTAAATGAAATCATGTATGCAGAGGACTTAGCACAGGACTTGGCACATCGTAAATGGTCTATAAATGCTATCAGTTATATTATTATTATTATCACTATCATTATTATGGCTGAGCAAGAAGCAAATGCAGAAGGCAACCAATACCACTGAACAGAGATGTGCTTGGAGCAAACTTCCCGGGCTTAGGAAAATCCAGCAGCATTTTCTTTTCATTTCTTGCCTTGTGTCATCCCCGACGTTGTCCAGGGGGCAATCAGAGTCCTCTGCTTGGTGCCCCAACCCTCTGCTTTGTGGACAATTTATACCATGAAGCACTTATCCCGCAAGCTGAACATGGAGAGTCATTTGATCTCCCTCCTTTTGATTTCTCCAACATCAAGAGGAAAATGCTGTATGTAATGATATCATGGTTTCCTTCCACATCTGACAGAGCAGGAAAGATAATGCAATGTTTAATGCAGCCGTGTTGTGTAGCTGTCTGAACAGAGGGTTCCAGGTCATAAAACCAACACCATTTACCCACTGCCTTTGAAGAAAAGTAACTTAAACACAGAGTGGAAAGAATCTCTCGGATAACTTTATCACCATGATCAGCCTATTAGTCTAACATGGTGTAATCCTTCCGAGGGCCTGTTTGCTCAGTCACATTAAGTGCTTCTTGGTTAACCCTCGCCAGTACTGCTGTCTCCAGTTGGGGCTACATGTTGTTTATGGTCTGTTCTTACACAGAACGCAAAGGATACACAATCACCTTGTGCAAAGGACAAGAACATTGCAGTGCCTGTTCCAACAGCTTTCCCCACGTTTTCATTTCCAGCAAATACCAAGCCCTTCCATTTCTCACCAGCTTGCGTGTAGGGGGATGGACAGAATGTTCTGACGCAAGCTCGTTTCAAAATTTCTACTAGGGAACCAACTTGAGGGACTTAGCGGGAGAAGCTGTGGGTGTGTTATTCTGGTCATGCGTAAGGAACTTGGAAAACAGAGTCAGAAAATAGGGGGGAAAGTTACGGCAGAGATAACTTGGCAGTAAAACAAAAGCGAACCAACAAAAACAACACGATCTAAAAGGGGAATCGTGGAAGCTCTTGGAGAAAAGGGCATCAAATTGACAACTTGGCCCGAAATCTGGACACTGTAGGAGACAATTTAGTGCAGGGCCATGCCCTGGGCTGAATTTATTGCTGCTTTCCTTGTTAACTCGCCTCATGTTTAAAGTCAAAACTGCCATAGGTTCTGAGGGATTTTATCTTTGTCATTGGTATGATTTGCCTCAAAATGCAAACCCTGAAATAAGTCTCCTCAGCTCTGGGGTTCCTTACCCCCACCTCCCATACACACACACATCCCGATGGAAGAAAACAGAGAATCCAGGGATTTTTTAAAGGTTTGAATTTGAACGAGGCTTGTGCTCCGAGAAGCGAGCGAGGAAGGGAGGTAGGGAGAGCTGACCGCAGCGGGAGGTGGTGGAAGAGAAGTAAGCCGGCTGGGGAGTACAGGGAAGCGCACAGAGAATGGACCAGTCATCACTACTTGTCCAGGCTTGTAGCTGAGAACACAGACTGGAAAGAGGATTCTGCCCTCTTCTCCCTCCCCCGAGATGAAAGAGGAAACTTTAAAATGAAGCCGTATTTTGCCCGTTTCAGGTGAGTCGGAAAGATTTACTCTTGAGCTAAGGGTAACGTTACAGACGAGGTGCGTCGAGAATCTAGCACGCTCGTTACCCTGGGATGCGGAAACCCGAGAGGCGCGCCTCTCCCTCCGCGTCTAGAAGGCCGGAGCCCAGGAATGCAACAGAAAGGCGTTCTGTTCGCCATCTCCATCCTCCGCTCAAACGCGAGGAGGCCGCAGTGTGTAAAGCGAAATTAAAAACGCACAACGGGTCAGCTCCGGCGGCTAATGATGTTTATGCAGACATACCAAACCGATGGAATCGCCCCAGCATTCCGCGCCCTACTCAGAGAAGAGAGAACCGGGCGCGGTCGGCCCTCCCCTCCCCCGCCGCCTTCCTGCGCGCCAACCTGG
>NW_004444135.1:1621532-1660470 GCF_000243295.1 Trichechus manatus latirostris | reverse complement strand
CTCGCCACCGCAGCCCGCCGGGCGCCCGAATTTGGGGACGGAGACGCGCCCCTTGCGCTCGCGGAGACCCGACGGCTAGCACGGGGGGCCGCGGCGCGGGCCGCTGTTTGCCAAACACCACAAAGTGGCCGGGCACCGCGTCCGCTGCAGGCGCGCGGAAATACTGCAAATGCCTGGACCTTTTGTTTGACCTGGTGGGAGGTGGGTGTGAGGCGGGGAGCAGGAAGAGGGTTTTGTCTCAAAGTGTGGAGCTGTGAAAGAGGACAGTGAGAGCTGAGAACCAAGACGTGGAAGACCACAAGCGCCAGGTTGGAAGCGACGCTCCCAGCTGGGTGATACTGGGCAAGTCACTCCAGCTCTCGGGGCCTCAATGTCTCGACTGTAAAACGGGGACGCGGAGGCTGCGGCGTTCCAGCCCTAACGTTCTGTGATTAATGTGGATCATGGCAAATGGGAAAAATACTTACAAGTAGGAATTAGTTAAAGCTCAGCTCTGGAGAGACCAAAATAATAATAATGGTGATGATAATTTTCTTTAAGTTTCAAATAACCCCAGTGAATTTTAACTCTATTGCTCTTTAGAGATTATTTGTTTATTTCTTTAGTCACAAAGGTATGGGTTAGAGTTGGTGCTGAAAAAAAAGTCTTTGGTTCATTTGTCTTCTGAAGGAAACACAAATCATAAATCCTCCTGTCTTTCAGAAATAAAACGCTCTTCATGTCCACCATACGCAGATCATCTGAACCAGTCTTCTTTCTTCTTTTGAAATCTTTGCTCTTAGCCACTTAAAATCCGTGGCTTGCTTTCCCTGAGATTCATTAAGTTTTAAATAACGGGTGAAAAGAGAGCTCCCGTTCTGCAGTGGGAGCTTGGAAAAGCTCTCCCCAGGAAGAAAGATATTCAGATTTTATTTTGAGAGGATTTTTAATCTGAAACAAAATGTTTTCTCATCTCCTCAAAATGTATGTAAAATAATTTATTTAAAAAAGTGTTACGTAGATTCACAATATGATTCCTCTAATTGCAAAAAGGGACACCGGATCTACTGGTTTCGCATTCATCATGGAATGTACCACACGTGCACGATTCGAACAGCTAGCTAATCTCTCTGTTCCCCACATTGCCCAAAACAGTAACAAGAGTAACAGTAAGGATCATATTCTGACATTCGTAGTTTAAAAAATTTTAACTGTAATTGTTACCAAAACAAGGTAACAGGGCCCTCAGTGATCAGGAAGGATTCCCTGCACAAAGACTCAGTCCAGTTAACAGCCTACTGGGGAGTCCACCAAAGTGCCCAAGTGAAGTCTTCCCCACCTAGTTCCCATCTCCTCCTCGTCCTCACTCCTGCCCTCCCTGCAAATGTCCCCTCTCCAATCAGCGCCGTTCCCATGCTGGCCTTGGACAGGCAGGAGATGAGGGACACGGAAGGGCCCACCCCGCCCCTCCCACTGCTTCCCAGGGAAAGTCCTTGCAGGGGGGTGATTTGCTGTGCTGACCTTGTGATGAGTGACCCACAGAGAAGGACACTGTGTGCAGTCACTGGAGTTTCTAGCCTCATTTGTCTGCCTCTGTCTCAGTAAGGTGGCTGGGGGAGGAGAGAGAGGAAGTAGAAGAGGATGATTACTGAGGACATGCAGGACGCAGACTGCAGCTGTCTCGGTGACAAAGAATAATTGTAGTTGTGTTTCCTTGAAGACCTTATTTTAAGTCAAAGGTGGGCCCAGCATTCAAGGCACTCTACCAACCTCTCGTCTTACTTCCCCTGCGTGTTCTCAACCTTATCTCCCGTTAGAAAACTCCTATTCAAGGACAGTGCCACGTGCACACAGACTCTAGAGCCAGAAGACCCAGGTTCAAAGCCCACTGCTACTTAACCTTTCTGGGCCACAGTTTCCTCACCTGCAAAATGGGAATAATAGCTCCAGCTCCTAAGAGTACCATGAGGTTTAAATAAGTTATGATATGCTTAGAACAGTGCCTAGTACCGCATGCAACTTTCAAAAATGTTTCTTTTCCTAATTTTGTTCAGGCTTCTCTCCCACCTGGAGGGCTGCCTGCCCTTACTCACTGCTACTTCATGCCATTCTGAACAAAGATCAACCCTTGTCTTCTCCAGCAAGCCAGGTGTATCATCAGATTTGTATTTGAAAAGATGTCATGGAGAATTGATTATATTAGAGCATACAAAAGTCAGACAAGACCTTTAGTGGGAAGGCTGCCTTTATTGAGCCTAGCTCAATCAACACCAGTTTTGTACACAATTCCACTTAAACCTTCCAGTTGCTCCATGAAGTTGAAGTATTTTTACTTCATTTTGTAAGGAGAAAACTAAGACTAAAAGAGGTTAATAACTTTCCTGTGGCTGCAAACCAGGATTAGCACCAAACCAAACCCATTGCCCTTGAGTCATTCTGACTCACAGTGGCCCTATAGGACAGAATAGAACTGCCCCATATAGTTTCCAAGAAGGAGCTGGTAGATTCGAACTGCCAAACTTTTGGTTAGCAGCTGAGCTCTTAACCACTGCGCCCCCAGGGCTCCAGGATTAGCACACATGATAATAAATAACAGTTATTGAGTACCTGTTACGGCATTGAATGGCACTGAATGTAAGGCATTGAACGCATTGCATGTTTTTCACTCATTTAATGCCCACAACAACCCTGTGAGGTGGCTGGTACTACTATCCTCATTTTGCAGCTGAGGAACTGAGGCAGTGAGGGTAAATCACTTGCCCTAAGCCCCACAAGTAGGAAGTGGGAGAGCTGGAGTTTGAGTGCCAGCCCGCTGGCTCTGAGCCCATGGACCTAACCACAACACAGCCCCCTTGTTGTCTGCAGGACCACTAATGGGAAAGCCCTGACCGCACCGGCCTGGTTGCAAAGGCCTGCAATCACCATCTAGAAAGTCCTTGGGAATTGCAGCTTTATTAAGAGTCAGCCCCGTGAGAAGCACAAAGTTACCATATGTCATCGTTCTGTGCCTACTTGGATTTTTAAGACAGATGAATGTTGATTCTTTTTTTTGTTGTTGTGGTTTCCAGGAATCATAATATAACTTTGTTTAGAAAGGATGACCTTTTCCTGTCATTTGCAAGGTTTCTTTTTTTCCCCTGTATATTTAGACATAGGTGTCCCTCAAAATTTCCCACCCAGCCTGAGGTGACTCAGAGGTGGAAGCTGCACAGAGCTCGTATGTGGAGACCACACCTATCATCAAGGAGGCTCAGGAAAAGCAGTGCCTGTGATCAGCCCACTGGCCCTTGGAGATGGGAGGGAAACAGCTCCTCCCAAGCAGGCAGAAATATGGTGCCGACACTGTGAGCACAGGGGCATCCTCAACGCCAGTTCCCCACTACTCCTTATCACCTTGAACTTAAGCGCTCTGAAGTGCACCAAAAACATTGCCCATTGAGGCTTCCTGTTGTTCTTTTGCAAACCTTTTCACCAAACAAACTTATATTTACAGGAAGTTACTTAACACATTAAGAGCAAGAGTTTAAATCTTTCACCTTCCAAAGGTATTCTTCTAGAATGAAATTTAACATTTTGTAGCAACTGGATAAGGTAAAACGCATTTCCTTTGGAACTAAGAATGCAGTAAGATGGCCCGTGTGATCTCCTGTCTTTTTTGTTTTATTATGTTGTAAGGTTCTGAAGTCCTTGGTTTATGCATGCAGCCATTCTCTGTACGGAGCCCTCGTGGCGCAGTAGTTAAGAGCTCGGCTGCTAACCAGAAGGTCGGTAGTTGGAGTCCAGCAGTCACTCCTTGGAAACCCTATGGAGCAGTTCTACTCTGGACAGGCAATGGGTTTTTATTCTCTGTACACAGCAGAAGCACTACTGTATAAGGATGACAGTAACCCTGGTCAAAGGCTATCCCGTCAACAGTGAGTGACACTATACACTCTATATAAAGAGACCCTCAGCTGACCATAGAGCTTCACCTATTGAAATTAACATATAATGAGATTCTTCAGAGCTAGGTTAGCTGTACTTAGTAGAGAAGACATAGTAAGAATGATTAACACTAACGTGCCAGATGAGTACTTTATATGCACTAACTCATCCTCACAGCATTTCTAAGAAGTACTATTATTATCCCCATTTTACAGATGAGGAAACTGAAGCACAGAGAGATTAGGTAACTTGTCCAAAGTAACAGCCCAAACAGAGCTGCTAAGTGGTGGGGCTAGAATTTGAATCAGGCATTCTGCCTCCAGAGTCTGTGTTCTTAACCACCATACAATTTCTACTGCTGAAGAAGAGTTTCTGGGTGGTGCACTCAGCTGCAAACCAAAAAATGTTGGCTGTTCAAGTCTACCCAGAGGTGCCTCAGAAGAAAGGCCTGGTGATCTGCTTCCAAAAAATCAGCCATTGGAAACCCTATGGAGTACAACTCTACTCTGGCACACATGGGGTGGCCATGAGTTGGAGTCAACTCGGCAGCAATACCATGATATTGTTGAAGTAGATAACTCATATATTAATGGGAAGAAAACAGATAACCCAGGCAGCAGAGAGGAGAGGTTAAGAGAAGAGGCTGTGGGGCCAGGCTGCCTGGTCCAGTCCTGACTGTGCACTTATTAAGTGTCGACCTTGGATTGGTTTCTTAGTCTTTCTATTGTCAGTCACTGTCAAATGGAGAGGATAAGAGAACCCACCTCATAGGGCTGGGTGGGGATTGAATGACATGAAGCATGGGAAGCATTGGGCAGGCCACCTCATATGGCCTGAGGACTCTGTAAAGTCTGGCCCTTGTTACAGGTGCCTGATCTCTTTTCCAAAATTAGGAGGGCCAAGTGCATCTGGAATTAAGAATTTTTCAAACTTTAGAAGAGTAACAACTTAGTGTATACCTTATTATTATATAATCCCCTAGTAAGGTCTGGCAGTCCTGGGTAGCATCCTGTAGTCAAATGTATCAATAATTCTGCAGCATAGTGTTGGACTGTCCACTGTAACTGGGCAATGAAGATTATAAACAGCCTCATGTGAGTTCAAGTTCAGGTACCAAATGAGTTACAAAAAAGCTTGAAGTTTTCAGAGCCTTCTGAGTTTCAGAATGTGGAGCAAGGTTGTGGGCCTATCCCAACAGTGAGGTTCGAAGCAGTTTGGGCCATGGCTGGTATCACTGAGGGGTTAGAGGGAGATGTAAGGAAGGGAAGCAGGAGGTCGGGCCCAGGAGGTGACCATGGGGGAAGGCGGGCAGATACCATGGCCTGAGGGAGAGTCATGGAAGCAGAAGTGAGTCTGGAAAGCCACAGTGAAGGGTCACGATGTCAGCTCAGGCAACAAATGACAGTGATGAGTTGGGGGAAATAGACTCAGTGTTCCTCCTGCAGTATCCCTCCCTTGTAATCCTGGAGCAAACGAATATTTATTTTGGGATTGATGACAAAGGCACCCACTAAGAGTTGGAAGTAGAGAGCACCTTCAAGGGCTCTTGCCTTCAGCCCTCTGAAAAACATAGGGAATCTGTGAGACTTTTCATATATGTGTGTCACTGGTAACACCTGTTAAGCACTTGCTTGATGCACTTTTAGTCTTTATGTAACACTTCATGTAAGCCCGTTTAATCTCTATGTAACACTGTTGTTATTGTTGTTGTTGTTAGTTGCTGTTGAGTTGGTGCCCAATCATGGTAACCCCAGGTACAACAAAACGAAACGTTCCCCAGTCATGCACCATCTTCACGATCGTTGGTATGTTTGCATCTTCCAGCACTGTATGAATCAATGTTCTGTTGTGCTCCATAGTTTCTATTGGTTGATTTTTGGAAGTAGATCACCAGGCCTTTCTTCCTAGTCTGTCTTACTCTGGAAGCACCACTGAAACCTATCCACCATGGATGACTCTGCTGGTACTTGAAATGCTGGTGGCATTGCTTTCAGCGTCACAGCAACACCACCACAGTATGACAAACTGACAGACAGGTGGTGGTCACGTAACCCTAAGAAGTACATTCCCTTTTTTTTTCTCCCCCAAGACCTCCCAGGTACTAAGTGTGAGAAATTGAGCTGGAGCCCCTCAAACTGCACTTGACCTGGAATGCTGGCCGTGCTTCGGGGCTTACAGATGTAAAGAAGTGGACAGAGTTAGGGACTCAGGGCTCCCACAAGGCACTCGTTTCCAACCCGATCACTGTAATTCAGCGCTCCAAAGATCAGCCCAGCCTTCTGCAGCACAAATACAGACAACTCTGACCCCCAGCTCAGAAACACTGCGCCCAACAGCTAAAATAGACCGCTCTGAGTTGGAGAGTGAGGCAAACAGAAGCCCTGGTTATTACAGTTAATTCAATTTAATTAAAGTCATAAAAGCAAAACCCAGTTGCGCCGTGGGTTCTGACCATCCTGATTGCTTGGAGGATTCAAAGGAGTTGGCTTTTAACAGATGGGCAGAAACCCAAGTGGCCACCAGTACTCAGCCCCCACTGAGGGCCCCTTTACCTTGACTCGGCCGGCTAGTATTTTGTACTCTGTGATTTCTCTTCTGTATTCTTTAGTTTTGAAGGTGATTTATGTGGTTCTCTTCCAGTTGTAATAAGAATTGCATTTTTATTCCCTCTCCCTAAGAAGCCAAAAGAAACTGAGTAAAATTTTTTGTTTCCTTTCTTTTCCCTATTTTCTGTCTCTCAATATTCTGTCCCTCTCTGCCTCTCCACTCTCTTCCTTTCCCCTTCCTGTCAACCACCTTCAGCTGACCCCAAACCTCCATCTCCTAGGAAGGCCAGTGACCTCACTGGCAAGGCCAGCCAGGCTTGTGGGCATTCTGTAGGGTCAAAGGCTTTGCTTCATTTGTTCAACCGAAGTTCATCAGCACTCACCTCTCTGCCAGGCCCTGAGCTAGATGCTGGGCCTATGTAGGCTCCCCCTGCCTTCAACTTGCTCACAGTCTGGATGGGAGAGATGGACAAACAAACAGGCAGTGGCGGTGTAGTGTGGCGCATATTATGGCAGATGTATCACCCAGGAGGGGCACCGGTGGTTCAGTGCTAGAATTCTCGCCTTCCATACAGGAGGCCTGGGTTCGATTTCCTGCCAATGCACCTCATGCGCAGCCACCACCTATCTGTTAATGGTGTCTTCATGTTGCTAAGATGCTGAACAGGTTTTAGCAGAACTTCCAGACTAAGATAGACTAGGAAGCAAAGGCCCGACAACCTACTTCTGAGAATCAGTCAATGAAAACCCTATGGATCACAACAGTCCAGTCACAATCGATCATGGGGATGATGCAGGACTGGGTAGCTTTTCATTCCATTGTACATGGAGTTGCCATGAGCCTGGGGCTGAAGGCAGCTAACGACAATAACAACATCACCCAGGAATTACAAGGGTACTTGAATCTGAGGCACAGCAAACTCAGGATGAGGACATTACCTAGAATGGAGACTTTTCAGGCAGAGGGAATGTCAGGTAAGGAGGCCTACAGCTAAGGAAGAGCACAATTCTGCAAAGAACTGTGGGTGATTTCGCAGCTCTCAGAGGCTGAGCCCACTTTGCCTGCATGCATGGGGGGCCTGGGAATTTACAACCCCCCAGGGGCAGCCATTAACCAGGTGCAGCAGAATAAATACTCCAGTCCCCTTCCTCCTGATCAGGACGACCCTGATATGTGACCTGCCCAGTCCTCAGAGCTCCACTGTAGGACTTTGCTTCATATCACCTCCTTTCTTGGCCTCCTTCCCTTGCTTGTACCATTCCGCACACCCCTACTCCCCTGGAGCGATTGCTCACAAATCCCCTGCACATGAATCCTCACTTCAGTGTCTCCATCTGGGGAACCCAAACTGTGGTAGACGGTGTTCTTAAAACTCACGACAGAAAAGACATTCTACTAGACGAAATAATACCTTTTTGTATTTCCAACCCTAGTAGTGTAGTGGTTAAGTGCTACTGCTACTAACCAAAAGGTACGCAGTTCGAATCCACCAGGAGCTGCTTGGAACCTCTACAGAGCAGTTCTACTCTGTCAGCCTCTCAAGTTGAGCGTACACACAAGGAACAGTTTCCTTTTTCGTTAAAAAGCAGATGTCTAATTTTTCATATCCAAAAAAAAGAGCCTAAATGCCGCCCCACTCCCCCCGTGGATTTAAAGCCTGGCGCCGGTTAGTGATCGTTGTCCACGGCGTCCCATTCTGCCCGGTGAAGAAGATAAGCGCACGCCTGAAATGTACACGCTGCGCTTTCAAAAGGACCACGAAAACAGTAAAAATGTGTGTGGAGGGAGAAAATTATGTTTATGGTGTGTCTATTTATACTGAAGAAAAGATAAAAGTTGTAAAAGGTCGGCAAGTCTAAACTTCTATTTCAGGTAGTTATCAAAGGAAAGTTTGCAAATGCGTGTGGGCGCAGAGGAGAACGCCTAGACTTCTCCAAGTGACGGCTCTGAGGTCTCCAATGCTACAATCATGTGAAATTGTTCACACTGTCTTCTCTCTGAGCTGTACTTTAGGTTTCAGTATTTAACGCTGGATAGACTGTCACATTAAAAGAAATGGAACAGGTAAATTTTAAAGTTTAAAACAATGGTTTTAACTAAGCAAGAGGGAAAAATACAACTTTGCACTGTTGTCTCTCAGATAAGAAGCAGGTAGAGATTTCTGAGCCTTTCATTTAAGCCCTGTGGTTTGGCGTCATGACCATGACCATCAAAATCATTTCTGAGTAGTAATATTTTTTCCCAATCTGGCATCAGTCAAGTTCCAGAACCAACAGAAGCAGCATACAGTGACCACAGTGCCGCCCTAGGTGGCAAAGCCAAGCCCTGCTCTCCGCTCAGCTCCTCCTGGTCCTGGGGTTGGGTGACTCACCCGACCTGAACCCAGGTTGGCATCTGGGCTTCTGCTTCATTCTGTAGCCAAAGCCTCTCCTTAAACGGAAAGCTCAGGCACTGAGTTCCCACCTAGCCCCTGTGGGCCAGCTTCCCTGGCTAGTGAATAATTCTATGCTGGACGCTGGGCTGGGTGGCTTTACGCTCATTTCTACTCCTCACACGTGAACTAGGAAATCAATATCATTAACGCCTTTGTTGCTTGTAACTTGGAAGTCAGCCAAGCCCCCTCCCGCATTCACGTGTACTATTTCCTTGTTGTTCTACATCAGCCCTGACACAACTCTTAGCCCTTTTCTCTGATCATCACAAAAGATCTCTTCACACCAAATAATTCATGAGCTTAGCCACTTTGCTGAAGACTCGAATGGTCAAGAAGAGGGGACACACACAAAAGAAATGTATAATAAAAATAAATTAAATATGAATAAATAAATACGAGAAGGGGGGACATGACACTGTACAGCCCCTGCCCTCCCCGGGCTCCCCCCAGCTGGCATCTTCTCCAGCACAGGACGTGACCACTTTCCTACCAAGCACAACGCTCTCCCTGGGTGTAATCCTGGGCAGGATAATTGAATACAGTTGCCCTCATACTGTTACTTACAGATGGGCAAACCAAGGTAAAGAGAGATGAAGTAATTTGCTCAAGCTAACTCAGCTAATAAGAATAATAATGGAGATTTGGTCTGCCTAAAAGCCTCTATTCTCTAATATGTCCTGCTGCCTCTCCATGACCCAATCACCTGCCTAGCACCTCATTTCTTCCAAAAGACAGCCCTATCCTGCTTTCCCCTTTCCTCACAGGCTGGGAGTCTTGACCCGGATTTCATCCCAACAGCTGGAACTGGTTAACTGGCCTCAGGGTCCCTTATCCCCACCACATACTCCCCAGCTCCCCTCCTTTCAACCTGCCCAGCCTCTCCTTGCTCTGCCTCCCTCCCGGGACTCTGCCTAGTCCCTCTGCTCTCCTTGACGGTGACTAGTTGCTCGGCTGGCCTCCAGTCTCCTGCCATCACGTTCCTTGTCTGTCTGTCTGGGCTTCCTCCTATCCCCTGTATTGAACCCCACCTCTGCCCCCCGGGCCAGCCCTGTCCCCTCAGTGTGCACCCGTAGCTCCCAAGGTGCTGCTGGGGCTGCCCACCACCAAGCCCCTTGCTGACTGTATTCGCTGCTATCAGAGAACATCCAATCTCTCATCTCTTCCTTTCTCATCCTTCCTCTTGGCCTGTAGCAGACAAAGAATGTCTGCTATCACAAGACTCATTCAACTCTCTCCTGTCCTAATCGCCAGGGTGCTCCAGAGAGGGTCTCTAGGTCTGCAGTGCTTAATGGGGTGTCTGAGACGTCTCTAGCTGCCTTCCCTCCTCTTTTGCTCTGTGTCAGCTGAGATGGCAGCTGCCCCAGAAAAGATTTTTGGCTGATCTGCTTTCTCCCTCCTCCCTCAGACTTTCCCATGGAAAGCTAAAAATAGCAGCTGTTTCTGTTCTCAAACTGAAAGATAGAGGCAGACTCGCCACCACAACAAGCAGTCCTGCTCATGTGTGGGCAGGTACAGGTGGCCCCAGCCGAGGGAGGAACCAGAAACAGCAGGAGGAGCAGGGAAGGGACGCTTGGGAAGGGGTTGGTATGCGTTTAATGTCAAAGGGGGATGCACCACTATTGTCTCAGGTATTGACTCCAAATATTAGAGGAGGAGCTGGAATTCTCAGACAATGTGGCAATCACTCGGGGCTTTCCAAACAGCCTCATGTGGTCCACCAATGCATGAACCCTGGACAGCCAGCCAAGGGGTAGAGTTCACCCCTGGGAGGCTCCCTCAGGCTTTGGAGGCTGAAGATCAAACTGGAAGCCACTCCTGGAACATCTTAGCCTGAAGAACTGTGACAGATGCAACTCCATGGCATGAACCAGATTATACAACTGCTCCTGTTTCATCGTCATTCACTACTGTCTCTCCTCCTCCTCCAGGAAGTCTTCCCAGACTGACTCCACCAGCAGTATCTCTTCCTCCTCTCAATTTCCGATGGTCTGCACTACCCACTGGGCAATTAATATGGTATGACCTTGTACATTCCCAGCATTGCAATATTGAACCTTTATCTACTGTGTTATTATTTAAAGACGTATATGTGGGGATCATGGGCTGGGAGCTCTTGCTGACACTGGTGGGTGAGCACCCCAAGTGTGGAGAAGACTTACGACGTTCGGAGTCAGAGACACCCGGTGCCATATTCTGGACCTGGCATTCACAGAGGGGGCTCTGGATAAGTGATTTCACCTGTCTGAAACTTACGTGGAAGATGTGGTGAATAACGCTGGTGTGGAAAGAAATGGTCCCTTCCTAAATCTGTGTGCATAATAAGGAAATTCCTGTCTGGTGGGCCAGGAATGTTGGGAAAAATTAAAGGAAGCGTTAGAAAATACATTTTTAGAGATTCCTGGGAAACAAGTAAGATTTTAAGAAAAATCCAGAGAAAAATAAACCCCAAAACTAAATCCAATGCCCTCAAGTTGATTCCGACTCAGTGACCCTGTAGGACAGAGTAGAACTGCCCATAGGGTTTCCAAGGAGCAGCTGGTGGATCTGAACTGCCGACCTTTTGGTTAACAGTCGAGCTCTTAACCACTGCACCAGGAGGGCTCCAGAGAAAGATAAAAAAACAAAACAAAACAAACCCGTTGCCACTGAGTCGATTCCGACTCATAGTGACCCTGTAGGACAGAGTAGAACTGTCCCATAGGGTTTCCAAGGAGCGCCCAGTGGAGTCATACTGTTGACCTTCTGGTTAGTAGCTGTGGTTCTTCACCACTGTGCCACCAGGATTTCCGGAGAAAGATAAGTCCTTTGTAATTAAGTACTAAATTGAAGAAAAAGCCTACGGGAAGGTAGGAGGAAGAAAAATTTATTCTGGAGAGGGTTATGTGATGAATGGGGACTTGATCAGGTCAGAATTTGGACAGGGGGTGGGAAGGCTGTTTATAAACAGAGAATTAAGAAAGAGACATGACTGGAAGGGCTATGGAGCAGGCGATCAAGGAGAGTTTCCTGAAGGGACCCAGGAAAATCTGCAATTAGAGAGAAAGAAAAGGGAGAAGCCTACCTGAGTTTAAAAAGGTGCTCACCAAGATACAAGAGATCAGTCACCAGACCACAACTCCTCAGGCTTAAAACCGAAAGATGCTGCCTAGGACCCATAAAGTAGCATCCCCACAAGCGAGGTGATGGGAACATGGCTAAGAAAAGATCTTTAAGTCAGGTTAAATAAGGAAACAGTATGTCTATCTCTTACCTGTCTAGGCCCAATATCTGTTTACCCTCTTCAAAAGATTTGTTATGGTCAGAAATGGCCATTCTTTCCCTCTGCCTTCCCCACTCCTCCCCTCAATGGAGAATAGCCTCTCTCTCTTATAAACTCCCAGGGTTCTTTATTTGAATGTCTCTTGTAGGGATTTCAAGACTGTTATCTTTTGGAAGCAGATTGCCAGGCCTTTCTTTTGAGGCACTTCTGGGTGGGTTCGAACTGCCAACCTTTTGGTTAATAGTCGAGCACTTAACTATTTGTACCACCCAGGGACTCCAGTAGTCAGAATGCTGGCCCCCAAAGATGTCTACATCCTAATCCTCTGACCCTGTGAATCCGCTACCTTAGATGGCAAAAGAGACTTTGAAGATGTGAATGAGGTTAAGGACCTTCAGGTGGGGAGATGATCCTGAATTATCTGAGCAGACCCAATTTGATACATGAGCCTTTAAAAAAAGAGAACTTTTCCTGACTGTAGTCAGTTAGAGGGAGATGTGACATTGAAGAAATGCAATATTGTTGACTTTGAAGATGGTGGGAGGGGCCACGAGCCAAAGAATGTGGGCAGTCTCTAGAAGCTGGAAAAGGCAAGAAAATGCATTCTGCTCTAAAGCCTCCAGAAAGAAATGTAGTCCTGCCCACACCTTGATTTTAGCCAAGTGAGAGCCATATTAGATTTCTGACCTCCAGAACTACTCTACGACAATAAATTTGTGTTGTATTAAGCCACTAACTTTATGGTAATATGTAATAGTAACAACAGAAAACTAATACATTCTTCCCCAATGAACAATAAGCTCTGTGAAATCAAGTGCCTAGCTCTCCTTCCCCATAGTAGTTACACTTGTGCCTGATACATGGCAAGCAATCAAATATTGGTTGGAAGAACGAATGAATGAATGAATGAACAAATGAAGTATACATGTATACAGAGCTAACTACTAAGGAATGGCACTGGACAGAGGAATGGCAACAACCTCAAGGTCACAGTCAGAAAACAGTCCCTGAGCCCTTGGGCAAGGAGGTTGGAAGTTGCCATCAGCGAACACCTTTTGCTCAGTGACCTGCACCCAGTGGTGTCAGTAGGGTTGGTGTCACCCAGTATGGTAACTCATGCTGTCACACCCCCTCCCCCTCCACCCAGGGTGGGTGGGACTGGTTGGCAAACCCCCCTACCCTGACGGCTCAGCACCGCACCATGCGGCCCCTGCCCTCCCTGCCTCTCTCCCCACAGCTCCTCCCCTCTCCCGTTGGCCAAGGCAGAGACTCCTTTTTCTCTGCAGTGGCAGGTGTCCACTGGTCCTGTCCGGTGGGTGATGGGGATGGGGGATGAGTTACCGCACTGGGTGACACCAACCCTAGTGACTGGTGGGTGAGGGAGATGGTGACAAGTTACCACACTGGGTGACGGGTGACACCAACCCTTGGTGGCCCCTCCCCCAGCAGCACCAGCCTGCCCTCCCACCGCTGACCCTGGGGTCATTTTGGTGTCACCTTTTCTGACAGTGTCAGGAAGTGCTGTTCATACCCCCTGTACCCCCATAGTGACGCCATTGCCCGCATCTTTTATTATGGAGAGGAAAGACATACACGTAGGAAAGAAAAATCCAGAGAAAGATAAGTCCATATGTAATTAAGCACAAATTGAAGAAAAGGACCCTGGGAAGGTACGAGAAGATGAATTGATTCTGGAGAGGGTTATGTGATGAATGGGGACTTGCCTGGGACCTTGAAGGACTGCCAGAATGCGGACAGGTGGAGAAGGAGGTTGGGCATTGGAGAAGAGAAGAGCATGAGCCAGCATGGCTGACTGTGAGGAGGATGGCTTTGTCAGTGAACAGTAACAGCTGATCTCTACTAAATTCTTCCTACAGGCAAGCACTTGACATGCATCAGCTCATGTAATCCCCCCAACAATCCTATAACCTATAAAGGGCATTTTGAGACTTTTTGACTTTTGATTTCTGGCCACCCAGCATCTAAGCCCCCTTCTTACATGGGGGAAACCCCCTTGTCTTGGTCATCTAGTGCTGCTGTAACAGAAATACCACAAGTGAATGGCTTTAACAAAGAGAAGTTTATTCTCTCACAGTCCAGTAGGCTAGAAGTCCAAATTCAGGGTGTCGGCTCCAGGGGAAGGCTTTCTCTCTGTGTCGGCTCTGGAGGAAGGTCCTTGTCATCAGTCTTCCCTTGGTCTTGGAGCATCTCAGCACAGGAACCTCAGGTCCAAAGGATGCGCTCTGCTCCTGGCGCTGCTTTCCTGGTGGTATGAGGTCCCCATGTCTCTCTGCTCGCTTCTCTCTTTTATGTCTCAAAGGAGGTTGGCTTAAGACACTATCTAATCTCGTAGATCTCGTCAATATAACTGCCACTAATCCATCTCATTACATCATAGTGATAGGATTTACAACACAGGGAAATCACATCAGATGACAAAATGGTAGACAATCATACAATACTGGGAATCACGACCTAGCCAAGTTAACAAATATTTTTGGGGGACACAATTCAATCTATGACACCCCCTCTATGGGTCTTGGTGCGCCCCTTCTCTCACTGCTGACTAGAAGCTGCAAAGCCCAACACTTGCTTTCTCCTGCCCCCTGGCAGCCAGGACATGGGCATGTGACCTGGTTTGGCCATCAAATATGAATTGGGAGCAAGGGGCAGGAAGAGGGGGACAGGGAGGATTTGTTCTAGTAGCAGTGCTGGCAGCAACAGCAGCAACATCTGGATTTCAGAGACAGCAGCAGCAGCAGGGCAAATGGCTACTCCCTTGTTTCTAGCACGTTCTCTCAGCCTGTTTATCCAGGCTTCTCAGCAATTCCTTGATCCACCCAAATCCCATCAATAAATTTCTTCTGTGTTTAGCTCAGTCAGAATAAATTTCTGTTATTTGCAGCCAAGAACCCTGGCAGATACAGTAGATAGCAACATTCTTGTACTACAGGTTAGGAATCTGAAGCTCAGAGAGGTGAAGTGACTTGCCAAAGGTCACACAGCTCATACATGTCTCTCTTAGGCAGAGTTCTCTAGAGGAGCAAAACTACTGAAGTGTATACATATAAATATATATGTAGAGAGAGATTTATCTCAAGGAAATGGCTCAGACAGTTGTGGAGGCTGGCAAGTCCCAAATCCGTGGGCCAGGCATCAGGCTGGAGACTTCTCCTGACTCATGTGGTCGCAGGGGCTGACAAACCCAAAACTGGCAAGTCAGCAGATTGCTGGCTTACATCCCAAGAACCAGAGGTCAGAGGATGACAGGTTGGATGCAGGATCAAGAGAGCAAGCTTTGCCAGAACTTCCATATATATTGGATGCAGGCCACACCCTCAAGGAAACTCCCTTTCGACTGACTGGCTGCTCACATCAGATCACAAAATGAGGATGATTACATAATATCTGCAAAACCACTGAGAATCATGGCCTAGACAAGTTGACATATAACCTTAACCATCACAGTGTCTCCATGTCTGTATATAAAGCCTGTGCTCTGAACAGTACTGTACAATAAATGTTAAAAATGAGGCTTCTTCTCTTGTGGACACTTCACAGACAATTTTTTTAAATAAAATTTATTAGGATAAAAGATTACATTGCTGGAGAGAATATATATATATATATATATATATATATATATATTAACCCCCATTGCCATTGAGTTGATTCTGACGCATAGCGACCCTATAGGACAGAGTAGAACTGCCCCCCAGGTTTCCAGGGAGCAGGTGGTGGATTTAAACTGCTGACCTTTTGGTGAGCGGCCGTAGCTCTTAACCACTGTGCCACCAGGCTCCATATATACACATATGCATATATACATATATGTACACACACACAACCACCCACCATATTTTTACGCAAATAACGTGTGCCTTCTGTGTTTGTTTGCAGGCCACGCCCTCTTCCCCATGAGGTACCTGTGCAAGCTCCACCATGCCAATCCTCTTCCACATGTTGCCGTAAAAAAAATTAACATAGTGTACAGGGGAGGGCGTGGCCGGAAAACAAACACAGAAGGTGCATGTTGTTTGTGTAAAATACTATATATATATATACACACACAGACACACACAATCCTTATAGGAGGCATGTATCAAGCCCCTTAAAAAGTTCAAGTCTTTAAGTTTGTGATTCCATTTCTGGGCCTATATTTTAAGGTAGTTGTCATGGATTGAATTGTGTCCCCCAAAAATATCTGTCAACTTGACTGGGTCATGATTCCCAGTATTGTATGATTGTGTAATCTGATATGATTTCCTTATGTGTTGTAAACTCAGTCACTATGATGAGGTTGTATGTGATCCCCTTATGTGTTGTAAATTGTTTCACTGTGATGAGGTTATACCGATGAGGTTTACAAGATTAGATAATGTCTTAATCCAATCTCTTTTGAGATTTAAAAGAGAGAAGGAAGCAGAGACACAGGGGAACCTCACACCACCAAGAAAGCAGTGCCAGGAGCAGAGTGCATCCTTTGGACCAGAGGTTCCTGCGCTGAGTTGCTCCCAGACCAAGGGAACACTGATACATCACAAGGACCTTCCTCCAGAGCTGACAGAGGGAGAAAGTCTTCTGGAGCTGATGCCCTGAATTTGGACTTGTAGCCTACTGGACTGTGAGAGAATAAACTTCTCTTTGTAAAGCCATCTACTTGTGGTATTTCTGTTAGAGCAGCACTAGATGACTAAGACGGTAATATTTCTTAATCTTTTTTATTTTTGCCCCTGTATTAAGAAGCCTTTTTATACACTTTATTATCTCCCCCACACTATAAAATTTTATACCACAGATATACTGTATATCTCTTTATGCACATATATCTGTATATGTACTGTATTTATATCTGTGCTTTATACATAAAAAGAGTAAGATTGATTCACCTCCCCCAATAACCAATTTTAGCCCCCTTGGGGGTCATTATAGCCCCCATTAAGAATTTCTGTTTTAAGTAAAGAGATTTATGTACAAAGATGCTCAACATAGCATTAATTAAATAGGTAATAATTTAAAACACACAGCAAGAGGAATAATATATCTACTAATTTGAGTTGCAGCCATTTTAAATGATCTTTAACAAATAAAAAAGTCATCATTTAGAAATTACAAAAAAAATTATAAAGAACTTTTAAGTCAAATTTGAGATATAAATTGAGAACACAGAAATCCAGAAAATACTGTTAATACAAATATACCAGTGTTCCAGAGGAAAAGGAATTGCCTTAAACACTTACATTACTATGTAATAAAAACCAAAACCAAATTATTTAAGTCTTTAACTCAAGAAGTTAGGAAAAGGGCAATAATAATAAATTTCACAAAATTTGTAGTAACTTTGAAAATGTTTATATGTCAATAAGCACTAAAAAAAAAGGATAAAACAAACATGCATATATAATACATTTATTATATGATTAAAAATTTATAAAACAAACAGAAGAAAACTATCCACGAATATAAGTCTGAAAAAAACCCAATATTATCATAACAGTGTTGGCTCTGAAAGGTTTAATTGTGGGCAATTTTTTGTTCTGTCCTTTGCCATGTTTTCTTTTTTTTATAATGAGCTTGTATTACTTTTCAATAGAAAAATGGATAATGTTTTCAAGGCACGCAAATCCCCTGACTAGCAGAATGGAGGTCTTCAAGTCTCTGTTCTCCTGGATTGCCAGAGGAATGCCTCTCTTCCAGGCTCTCTGCTGCTGCCTTGTTGAAGAAGCTTTTCTCTACTCCACATGCCAAATAGGCGCAGTGCCACAGAACTAGTGATGGGGGACTGGGAGCCGTGAGAAGGTGAATTATCTGTGGTGGAATCGAGTCTGCTGGCACTTCCAGCAACTTCCTTACATACCACACGAGGGGGCTCACCTGTTCTCAAACCAGGCCTGGGGATCTGATTTGAGAACAGGTGAAGCCTGGGCTTGTGTCCTGACAGAGTATACAGCCAGGCTCCAGAGAATATGCCCTTCTCAAGTCGGGACACAATGAATGCCCCCATCCACCTTGTCCACAGGCCCCAAAGGGACGTCTTCCCCCCACTCACACCTCCTCTGCCTGCCTGGAAACCCCAGGGCTCTCCCGTCTCCAGGCTCATCTCACTCCACATCACCTACCACCATCTGGTCATCTCTTTGCTTTCTCGGGTCCCCATCACATACAGAACCAAGACCACACTCAAGTGTGACAGAGAAGCTGTTCTTGCTTTGTCCCTGAGATTGGCGGGCCCTCTCATGGCCTCTTCCGTGAGCCTTCCGGAACCCAGGCAGGTCCCATTTTCTCAGGCTGCTCCTTTTCCCTCAACCCCTCCTCTCTCCTTCACCTAGCTCCTCTTGTCCTTCAAACCTGACCCTGGGTTGGCTTCTCTAGGAAGTTCTTCCTGACAATGCCCTGCAGTCTGCGTTGGCACTGTGCCAGACAGCCCGCATTTTCCCTCTCCAAGCATTTACCACACTGAACTGGAATTATCTGTGCATCTGCCCGCCCCACCCTCCGTGCCAGGCAGATATGGAGGCCCTTTAGCATCAGGAGCCTACCTGGTCATAGTATCCCCCATCTTGACTGAATGTTGGCGTTTATTAGATGATCATTAAGAGCTGCTGGGGAGTCCCTTGGTGGTACAAATGATTAAGCACTTGGCAGCTAACAGAAAGGTTGGAGGTTCAAGTCCACCCAGAGGCACCTTAGAAAAAAGGTCAGGCAATCTACTTCTGAAAAGTCAGCCAGCCATTAAAAACCCTATGGAGCACAGTTTTACTTTGACACACATGGGATCACCATGAATTGGAGTCAACTCGATGGCAATGGTTTTTTAAGAGCTTCTGGGATGCATAAGTCAGCAAGTAGTCGTACCAGGGAAATCCCACCATCCAGGTGTGAAAAGGTAAGGGAAACTCCTCCTCCACCCTCCATTGCTCCTTAGGCACCAGGCTCTCCTCTGTTTTCTCTTTTCCAGGTGCCTCTGCCCACAGTGTATATGAGGGCGTGTGCAACACATCCTTCAGGTGCACCTGATGGGCTTCCCACTCCACTAAACACTCTGGCTACAATATTAAACAAGACGGATGTGGTGGAAGCAACAAGCAATAACCAAACAAATAAATTATAGTGTATATAAATTCACAAAGAAGAAAATACACAACATCTTTAAAACTGATGAGGAAATCTTCTGGTGCTAAACTGTCCCAAAGCATAATCCTGCATTATCTAAATAGCTGGGCATGGATTTGAGCATCAAACCTCCTTCCAAGTGCACCCCACAAGTCTCCTCTCTCTCACTCTGCTCTGTCCTAAAGTATCTGCCTCTGGGGCAACCCCTGCCACTCACCTCCAGCCTGGCTGGGCCCTTCTTCCATCACTTCCTAAGCTCTTGGAGTAGAGGGCCTGTCCTCTCTGAACCCCAGATACTCCTGCAGTGAGTGGCCTTGCCCTGGAACAGCTCTCACCACAGGCCCTGAGCAGCTCTGCAGGTGTCCATGAGCCACTCTGCAGGAACTCCATGAGGAACCTTTCTCCTGCTTCCCAGCACCAAGAAGCCCCAAACTGAGCCATGTGGTTTTTCTCACTATACATTCATTCACTCATTTTATTCATTAGTTCCTTCACTCATCGCCTAACCAACTATTTATTAGTGACTCTACTACGTGCTAGTCACCGTGTATAGAGGTCTAGAGATAAGTGGTCCTGTCCTCAAGGTGCATGCACTGTATCACAGGAGGAGATGAGTGTAGGTATAAACTAACTAAGATGAAAGAAGGCCAGATACTGTAGTGGTATCTCATTTTTGTCTTGATAAAAACTTGTGGTCTTTACCTTGTCACAGAACAAAGTGCACAATGGCCTGGTCCGTAATTAGCAAAGCTTATGATTTCCTGGAGTCCCTTGGTGGAGCAAATGGTTAACGTGCTCAGCTGCTAACCAAAAGGTCAGAGGTTCAAGTTCACCCAGAGGTGCCTCAGAAGAAAGGCCTGGTGATCTATTTCCAAAAAAGCAGCAATTGAAAACACTATGGAGCACAGTTCTACTCTGACTCACATGGGGTCGTCATGAGTCTGAATTGACTTGACGGCAACTACTTAATGATTTCATTTGCTTCTGAAAGGTCTATTGCAATTCTAACAGTGAAAACATTTTTCCCTTCCAGGAAATTGGAGGTCCTCTTCCTTCCAATGTTTATGGAGATAGATGGGGGGCGGGGGGGCAGGGCACAGGGAAAGTTGCACTATAAGGTGCTATGATAAAAGTTTATACAAGGTCCAGTTGGGCCAAAGAAGGGGGAGGTCAATTCCATGGAAAGTCAATTTTTATGAGGGAAGGTAGGGCAAGCCTTTCTGAATAAGTCATGTTTCAGCTACATAGTAAACGATGGGTAGTGTTGTTTAGTGGTAGAATTCTCACCTTCCATGCAGGAAACCCGGGTTCAGTTCCCAGACAATGCACCTCATGTGCAGATACTCCCCCGTCTGTCAGTGGAGTTGGTATGATGCTGAAGAGGTTTTAGCAGAGCTTCCAGGTCAAGAAGGACTAGGAATAAAGGCCTGGTAATCTACTTCTGAAAATTAGCCAATGTGAGCCCTATGGCTCACAATAGGCCAATCACTTATGTATGAGTCGCCCTGAGTCAGGGACCAACTCGACGGCAGCTAACGACAACAGCAGGGTTGGCCAAGCTGGCACGAGAAGGCAGAGAGGGGCCTTCTGGGCGTCAAGAAGACCATAAGCAAAGGCATGGAGACATGAAGTTGCAAGGATCCTGTATTGATTATCTGTTGCTGTCTATCAAATTACCATGAATTTGCTGGTTTAAAACAACACCCATTTATGGATCTTACAGTGTCTGTGGGGCAGGATATCTGGGCACAGCTTAGTCCTTCAGGTCTTTTACAGGGCTTCAATCAAAGTGTCAGCCAGGGCTGAGGTCTCATCTGAAGGACTGAGAGAAGGATTCATTTCCAGGCTCACATGGTTATTGGCAGAATTCAATTCTTCAAGGGCTGTTGGGCTGAGGGCCTCAGTTCCTTGCTGCTGTTGGCCAGAGGCTGCTCTCAGCTCCTTGCGATGTGGGCCTCTCCCACATGGCCACTTGCTTCAACAAAGTGTGCAAGCCAAGAGAGTAATACAGAGAGTTTCCTAGCAAAACAGAATTAACAATCTCTTGTAACCGTCTCACACAAGTGACCCCATCACCTTTGCATACTCCATTAGTTAGAAGCAAGTTGTTAGGCCAGCTCACACTAAAGGGGAGGAGATTATATAAGGGCACGACTAGCAGGAGATAGGGCTCACTGGGGGCCACCTTAAGGTCAGCCCCTGACAGTCGATTTGGGGAATTGCTGGTAGTCTTGTGCTATGGGGGATAGTGCAGCAAGACATGAGGACAGAGGCAGGCAGATACAGAGTAGAGTATGAGGAGCTTCATAAACAAGGGTATTGTTCTGTAGGAGATGGGATTCCCTTCTTTTCTCTTTTTTTTTTGAATTTTATTTTATTGTAAAACATTTTTAACAAAACATTTACCATTTCAACCATTTTTATGCATACAATTCAGTGACATGAATTCCATTCACCATGTTGTGCAAATGAAGAAATTGAAGATTTTTACCAGCCTCTGCAGTCTGATCGAACATGAAATCAGGATGCATTGATAATTACTGGTGATTGGAATGCGAAAGTTGGAAACAAAGAAGAATGATTGGTAGTTGGAAAATATGGCCTTGGTGACAGAAACTATGCCAGAGATCGCATGATAGAATTTTGCAAGACCAATGACTTCTTCATTGCAAATACCTTTTTTCACCAACATAAATGGTGACTATACACATGGACCTCGCCAGATGGAATACACAGGAATCAAATCAACTACATCTGTGGAAAGAGACGATGGAAAAGCTCAATATCATCAGTCAGAACAAGGCCAGGGCTGACTGCGGAACAAACCATCAGTTGCTCATACGCAAGCTCAAGTTGAAACTGAAGAAAATTAGAACAAGTTGACGAGAGCCAAAGTACGACCTTAAGTATATCCTACCGGAATTTAGAGACCATCTCAAGAATAGATTTGATGTGTTGAACACTAATGACCCAAGACTAGACAAGTTGTGTAATGACATCAACGACATCATACATGAGGAAAGCAAGAGGTCATTGTAATGGGTTGAATTATGTCCCTCCAAAAATGTGTGTATCAATTTTGCTAGGCCATGATTCCCAGTATTGTGTGGTTGTCCTCCATTTTGTGATTGTAATTTTATGTTAAAGAGGATTAGGATTAGGGATTGTAACACCACCTTTACCCAGGTCACATCCTTGATTCAATGTAAAGGAATTTCCCTGGGGTGTGGCCTGCACCACCTTTTATCTCTCAAGGGATAAAAGGAAAGGGAAGAAAGCAGAGAGTTGGGGACCTCATACCACCAAGAAAGCAGTGCTGGGAGCAGAGCGCATCCTCTGGCCCTGAGGTTCCTGCAATGAGATGCTCCCAGACCAAGGGAAGACTGATGCATCACAAGGACTTTCCTCCAGAGCCAACAGAGAGAGAACGCCTTCTCCTGAGCCGATGCCCTGAATTTGGACTGGTAGCCTGCTAGACTGTGAGAGAATAAATTTCTCTTTGTTAAAGCTTTCCACCTGTGGTATCTCTGTTATAGCAGCACTAGATGACTAAGACAGTCATTAGAAAGACAGGAAAGAAAGAAAAGACCAAAATGGATGTCAGAAGATACTCTGAAACTTGATCTTGAAAGTCGAGTAGCTAAAGCAAAAGGAAGAAATGATGAAGTAAAAGAACTGAACAGAAGATTTCAAAGGGCAGTTTGAGAAGACAAAGTAAACTATTATAATGACATGTGTAAAGACCTGGAGTTGTAAAACCAAGAGGGAAGAATATGCTCTGCATTTCTCAAGCTGAAAGAACTGAAGAAGAAATTCAAGCCTCAAGTTGCAATACTGAAGGATTCTATGGGGAAAATATTAAATGGCTCAGGAAGCATCAAAAGAAGATGGAAGGAATACGCAGAGTCATTATACCAAAAAGAATTGGTTGACACTCAACCATTTCAAGAGGCAGCATATGATCAGGAACCAATGGTACTGAAGGAAGAAGTCCAAGCTACACTGAAGGCATTGGTGAAAAGCAAGTCCAATGAAATATCAACTGAGATGTTTCAACAAACGGATGCAGCGCTGAAAGTGCTCGCTTGTTTATGCCAAGAAATTTGGAAGACAGCTACCTGGCCAACTGACCTGGAAAAGATCCATATTTATGCCTATTCCCAAGAAAGGCGATCCAACCAAATGCGTAAATTATCAAACAATATCATTAATATCACACACAAGTAAAATTTTGCTGAAGATCGTTCAAGAGTGGCTGCAGCAGTATATCGACAGGCAACTGCCAGAAATTCAAGCTGGATTCAGAAGAGGACATGGAACCAGGAATACCATTGCTGATGTCAGATGGATCCTGGCTGAAAGCAGAGAATATGAGAAAGATGCTTACCTGTGTTTTATTGACTATGCAAAGGCATTTGACTGTGTGGATCATGACAAATTATGGATAACATTGCAAAGAATGGGAATTCCAGAACACTTGATTGTGCTCATAAGGCACCTGTACACAGATCAAGAGGCAGTTGTTTGAACAGAACAAAGGAATACTGCGTGGTTTAAAGTCAGGAAAGGTGTGCGTCAGGGTTGTATATTTTCACCATACATATTCAATCTGTATGCTGAACAAATAATCCAGAAAGTCGGACTATATAAAGAAGAACCGGACATCAGGATTGGAGGAAGAAGCATTAACAACCTGCTTTATGCAGATGACACAACCTTGTTTGCTGGAAGTGAAGAGGACTTGAAGCACTTACTGATGAAGATCAAAGACCACAGCCTTCAGTATGGATTACACCTCAACATAAAGAAAACAAAAATCCTCACAACCAATAAGCAACATCATGATAAATGGAGAAAAGATTGAAGTTGTCAAGGATTTCATTTTGCTTGGATCCACAACCAACACGCATGGAAGTAGCAGTCAAGAAATCAAAAGACACATTGCTTTGGGCAAATCTGCTGCAAAAGACCCCTTTAAAGTGTTGAAAAGCAAAGATGTCACTTTGAAGACTAAGGTGCGCCTGACCCAAACCATGGTATTTTCAATCACATCATATGCATGTGAAAGCTGGACAATGAATAAGGAAGACCAAAGAAGAATTGACTCCTTTGAATTGTGGTGTTCGTGAAGAATATTGAATACACCACGGACTGCCAAAAGAATGAACAAATCTGTCTTGGAAGAAGTACAACCAGAACGCTCCTTAGTAGCAAGGATGGTGAGACTACATCTTATATACTTTGGACATGTTGTCAGGAGAGATCAGTCCCTGGAGAAGGACATCATGCTTGGTAAAGTACAGGGTGAGCAAAAAAGAGGAAGAACCTCAACGAGATGGATTGACACAGTGACTACAACAATGGGGTCAAGCATAACAACAATTGTGAGGATGGTGCGGGACCGGGCAGTGTTTCGTTCTGTAGTACATAGGATCGCTATGAGTCGGAACTGACTCGATGGCACCTAACAACAACAACATGTTGTGCAACCATCACCACTATCCATTTCCAAATTTTTCCATCAGAAACTCAGTGCCCCCTAAGCAATAACTCCCCTCTCTCACCTTCCCACCTGTACCCAGTAACCACCAATAAACTTTGGTCTCTATACATTTGCCTATTCTAGCCATTTCATGCAAGTCTGGGATCATACAATATTTGTCCTTTTGTGTCTTTTCTTTAAACTCATCTTTTTGTTTTGTTTTTCAAAATCACTTTGGCTTCATGAATTTCCTGACCTCCCATCATATACTTGCACACCCTGCACCACCAGCTCCCTGATTCATCCCCATGTTTTCATCCTCCAGTAGATACTGGCACATCCGTCACTCAGACACACCTAAGACTTTAACAAATATCACTAAAATCAGTTAACTCCCCTGATCCCATACAGCCAAAACTCCAAAATCCATCATTTATACTTTGGGAGAAAGTTGTTTTTGGCTGCCAAAAAACCAGAAAGGATAAAAAGAGGAGAGGGAGTAGGTGAGGCAAGGGTTCAAATGCCAAGTTGCTCTCTGATTGTGGTGCTGCCACTGAGCCTTTGTAATTCCAAATCCATCATCAGCCCCACTCTTTAGAGGGAGGCCCCAGAAAAGCCAAAACTTTCCAAACCACAACCAAATTTCCCTCAGGAAATGGCCCCATTTCATGATCCCTCATTGCTGAGAAGGTTGGTTGATTATGGTTGTCACAAAGATTACATAAAGCCTTATTTCTTCCCATTTAGACTGAAAAATGTCCGTAGTTCTGGCTTTTAGAGAGTTTTGGTGGCTTTTTTACCTTGATCACTTTTCCTGCACACGCAAGAGTGTGTTCTTGCCAAAGCTCATTTCTCTGTGTTTAATAAAGCATTTTATGGGCTACTTTTTTGGCATAAAGCCCACAGTCCTCTATCCTTTGATCTACTGACTCTATACGTGCAGAGCTAGTACTTACTAAGCCTTGCCCTTCCAACTATTGCTTCTTGTGGTTGGCTGCCATCAGTCAGCCCCTGACTCATGGCCACCCCATGCACAACAAAAGGAAATGCTGCCTGGTCCTGCATCATCTCATGATCAGTTGCAGATCTGACCATTGTGATCCATACGGTTTTCATTAGCTGATTTTTGGAAGTAGATCTCCAGGTTCTTCCTAGTCCATCTTTGTCTGAAAGCTCTGCTGAAACTTGTTCGGCATCATAGCAGCATGCAAGCCTCCACTGACAGGTGGGTGGTGGCTGTGCATGAGGTGCACTGGCTGCCGGGAATCGAATTCCCACCTTTGGAAGGTGAGAATTTTACCACTGAATGAACCACCATTGCCTCCTCCAAATATTGTTCCAATTGTTGTGGCATCAATTCCGACTCATGGCGACCCCATGTGTGTCACAGTAGAACTGTGCGCCAAAGAGCTTTCAATGTCTGACTTTTCCAAAGTAGATGACTAGGCCTTTCTTCCAAGTAGACTCAAACTACCAATCTTTCAGTTAGCAGCTGAGTGTGTTAACCGTCTGCACCGCCCAGGAAGTTCCCAAATATTGTTACCCACATCCAAAAGGTAGCACTCCAAGGTTTCATCTGGGATCCCTGGGGACTCCTTCTCAATGATCCTTAGATGCATTTGGCCTTGATCCTTGCCCTACCCATTATTCACCTCTTAGAAAATGGGATAAAAAAAAAACTGAGATATATTCATGGATTTTGATGATTTCCACCAAGTGCTTTTTATATCAAACTGTTACTATGCATTCATTTGGAGTATAGCTGACTCTAAAAATGGGCCATGACAGCATTCCAAAGACAATGGCTTTGATCTCTCAGCCAGAAGACTTCCGCTGGCCTGTTCTAACAATTCTACCTTCCAGGTTCGGGCCAAAATGGTCCCCCTGCTCCCTGAGCATGTCTCCCTGTTGGACTAACATTCCCTCCTCCTTTATTCCCTTGACTTAGTGTTATCACCTTCTCCTTCCAATATTTCTGCTTCAACTCTCTACGCAATATTTTACCTTGGACCAAGAGAATGTCTGCAGCTGACACACAGTTGTATTGTCTTTGAAGCGTGCTGGCTCAAGGCTAGTCTCTGGCTGGAGAAATAACTTACTGGAATTACTTAGAAATAAATACCCTTTCTGCTTTTGTTTCCTTCTCTGTGTTTATGCATGAATGAGATGTCAATGATCAGGAGGGAAAGTACCAGACGGACTTTCTCTGAATTAGTTGAAGATGCGTTTTCCCACTTCCTTCCCTTCCACAATAAGGGACACTGTGGAACAAAGAAGGCCCGTTCCCCCTAACTACCCACAGTTCCCGGCCTTGTCCTCTCCTCCTTCCAATCCCCAACATCCACCTGCTTGGGATAGAAGTTTAAATCAGCGTTCTCCACCCGGCCAGAAAAGCCTGAGCAGAGTCTCTCAAAGAAACATGCCCACGTGGTTTTACCTGGTCCCTTGCTCCCTTTGCAAAATATAGGGACAGGCATGGGCCTCCGTGGGTGACGAGGAGATTTGTTTAACTGCTTCGAAATTATTATTTGCATGCAGAAAACCTTGAAACGAAAGCCTCGGTGTATGTGAAAATGCCACAGGATTAAGCTTTTGTTTGGGTCTCTTCTAAAAAGACGTATGATCACACAAATAACAAGAGCACCTGAGAGCAGAATGAGCTATCAAATGACCTAATAAATACACTCGGCCCAGACACTCAATCTGGCAGGCAGCCCCACTCCCTGCAGCGCTCCGGATCGGTCTTGCCTCTCTGTAGGCCCTCATCGCTCCATGAGCTCTGCCTTTGTCTCCATTCAGAGCTTGAAGGAGGGGTCCGCGGCCAGGCATGCTGGAGCCACCGGGGAAGCTGAGGAAGTGTGGGACGATCAGAGAGCAGAGACCGCAGGTGCACAGTCCCTGACACAGGTACCCAGGAAACGTTGCTGAAGTAATGATTCTGGCCAATGGGAGCCCAGCCCACCAGCTGCCGAGTCTGGATGAATAAACTGGCATGGAGGCAGCCGCCAGGACTCTTGTCAAAGGGAAGAAACTGACAGCAAACCCTCCCGTCTTCCCATCCCCGCCACCCGAGAAAGCAGCATGCTGTTCTAATCAGCAGGAGCCAGGAAAATCTCACTGATGAAAGAAATCTGAAGAGTTCATGCAGCCCTGCCCTCTCCTGAAAGGGAGGCCCTGGAAGGTTCAGGAAAATGCCAAGGCCACCCAGCAGTCTGTTCCAAGTGGGTAAAAGGTCAAAGTTTTTAGTGTGTGGCTTTCACTCATGCACATGCAAGCTCTGAGAGTGGCTCTCTTGGAAGATTTCCTAATAAAAGCTAAGAAAACACCAGTTGCCAGCAACTTGATTCCAACTCATGATGACCTTATGGGTGTCAGAGTAGAACTGTGCTCCATTGGGTTTTCGATGGGTAATTTTTTGGAAGTAGTTCACGAGGCCTTTCTTCCAAGGTGCCTCTAGGTAGACTTGAGCCACCAGTCTTTCAGTTAGCAGCTGAGCTCGTTGACTGCCCCACCCAGGAACTCCTAAAAAAACAAACAAAAAATTAAGCAATAATTGTAAATTTCTTATTTCCAAACTGCATCCATGAATGCGCGCATACGCAGGCTCTGTCTCAAGAACAAAGAAGCAGCGTAGTTACCATCTGCCTACTGCATAGCCCTGGGCTTTGCACCCCCTAAAGCTGCATCCCCTCTCCCGTAGTCCACCACTTTGGTTGGTGGCCTTCTCTGTGTTTCCCAGGTGTCGGCATCAGCTCTTGCCTGGGTGACTGCCTGCCAACGGCCTTCAAACCAATCTCCCTGCCTCATTCTCAACTCCTTCCAAGCCATCCTCTACAATGAAGCAAACAGTGAACTTGACAAAATGCAAGCTTGATCCTGCTGTTCTCTACTTAAAACGTCCCAGTGGTTCCCCAGGTCTAAGCATGAGAACATTCGGATTGTGCAGCGTACACACAGCCTTTCATGATCTGGCCTCGGCCTTCACTTCCAGCCTCATTCTCCCATCTCCCATACCCTCTGCCCTGCCATGCAGCAGCACTCACATGCTCTCTATCACCTCCGTGCTCTTGCCTGTTATTCCCTCTTCCTACAAGGCCACACCTGACTTATGTCTCCTGGTGAAAGTCTATTCATCCTTCAAGGCTCAGCTCAAATGCCACCTCCTCCAGGAAGTTCTCTTTTGCCTCCGTAACTCCTGCACCACCTTGTACCCACCTCTGTGATGGCTCCGATCACATTGCTGAATTAATGCTTACATATCAGTGTTTTTACTGAACTAGAAACTCCTGAGGAGCAAGGACAGGACTCTACTCGGCTTTTTATCCTAACACATTGCCTGGCATACAGGAGCTACATAAGAGATGTTGGTTTGTTAGAAGGAGAAATAAATCCAATTATTGTGCGCCCACTACATGCCTGGCACTTTCTAGGCACTAGAACTACAGAGATGAATTGAACAGAAAAAAAAAAGAAAAATCCCTTACCTTCTGAAGCTTACATTATAGTGGGAGAATCAGACAGTAGCTAAATGCATAACTGTATAATATAGCATCACCTAGTGATAAGTGCTAAGAGGAAAAATTAACACTGGGTGAGAGATGGAGCGGGGACTATTTCAGATGGCAGGTTAGAGACAGAAACTCTGTAGAGGTGACATTTGGGCCTGGACTGGCATGAAATGGGGAGTCCCATTAGGGAAGAGAAGACTGCCCAGGTATGGGGAAAGGCCAGCCCCAAGGCCCTGGGGTGGAAGTGTGTTGGGCAGTCTGCGGAGCAGCGAGGCGGCCTATGTGGCTGGAGTGCAGTGACATGCACACGTACATTGATAAAGTACTTCTGTGAAAAGAAATAGCAAACACAAAATCCAAGTGGGTGGTTACACAAAGAGGGAAGAGTGGGACAGAGAGGAGAATATAAGTTGCTGTTGAGTTATTGCCAGTATCTAGCTGTAGGGTTGAGCAGTGGCTTCACAGGTGTTTGTTATATCAGGAACAAGTAAGTAGCAAAGCTGTCTTGGTTTTCTGGGGCCGCCATAACAAAATAACACAAACTGGGTGACTTACAAGAACAGAAGTCTTATTCTGTCACAGTTTGGGAGGCTAGAAGTCCAAAGCAGTGTGTCAGCTAGGCCATGCTCCCTCTGAAGGCCGTATCTCCAAACATCTTCAAAGACCCTTTCCAGACAAGGCCACAGTCACAGGTACAGGGGTTAGGATTTCAGCATATCTTTTGTGGGGGATACAATTCAATCCATAACAAAGGCCATGCATGAACCAAAGATGATAATGTGTCAGGAGCCAAGGATGATCACTAATCTGATTCTGTGCACCGGAGAGACATAGAATAAAGTAATTCTCCTGTGACTAAAAATTTCATTATTCTGAGATAATTGTTTATACTGTCTGTATTTAAAGAAAATCTTCTAAGTTAATATGAGCTTAAATGATAAATTCTCCCCCAAAAGTTTCGGTGGGTTTCTTTTCTCCCAACAGTGTGCGAGTGTACTGTTGTCTTGGATAATGTCCAACCTGATGCCCTGAGCAGACTGCAGGCCAAGGTGTGTGGATCCCAGGGACATGGCACAGGAGGAGACTCATGCCAGGTGGTGCTGGACAGAGTGAAAACATGACTGGCGGCCCTGGCGGCTTTGTTGGATGCTTGGGGAACTCTGGTACCCATTGGAATTGGGAGCCAGACAGACCTGAGTCCAAATCCCAGGTCTGCTGCCACCTACTAGCTGTGTGACCTGGGACAAGTCTCTGGACTTTCCTGAGCCTCCATTTCTCAGTTATAAACTGGAATGTACTTGTTATCTAGGGCTGCCACAGCAAAGGACCGCAAGTCGGGCAGCTTTAAACAACAGAATTTATTCTCTCAGAGTTCTGGAGGCTAGAAGTCTGAAATCAAGGTGTTGACGACAGGGCCTTGCTCCCTCAGAAGACTCTAGGGAAGAGTGCTTGCCTCTTCCTAGCTTCTGGTAGCTGCCAGCAGTCCTCGGTGCTCCTTGGCTTGTAGCTGTGTCACTCCAACCTCTGTCTCTGTGGTCACATGGCATTCTCCCTGTGTGTCTTTCTGTGTCTTCACGTGGCCTTCTTTTAAGGTTCCCGTCAGTAGGTTTAGGGTCCACCCTAATCCAGTATAACTTAACTAATTAACATCTGCAAAAACCCTATTTCCAAATAAGGTCATAATCTGAGGTTCCAAGTGGACATGAATTTTAGGGACACACTGTTCAACACAGTTCATGGAGATAATAATATATAACTCAAATGGCTAGTATAAGAATTAAATTAGGTAATATATATACAGCACTTAGCACAATATAAGCATTCAATAAATTTTAGCTGCTAACATTTTCTTCATCATCATCTAAGGAGTCTATTTCTGAAAACATCCCATGCCCTGAGCTAAGGTGACCACAAGTGAAATTATTAAACGGGACAAAGTTCAAATCTTGGCTCTGATAGCTGTTGGCTATGCAACCTTTGGCAAATTACTTAACTTCTCTGTGCTTCAGTTTCTTTGTCCACACTAATACACACACGCACACACACACACACATATTTATATATAAATATAGATAGAGATAAGGAGGACTGGTTGCACAATGGTTAAGTACTCAGCTGCTAACCAAAAGGTTGGCAGTTCAAATCCACCCAGCATCTCTACAGGAGAAAAGACCTGGCAATCTGCTCCTATAAAGATTACAGCCTGGAGAATCCTATGGGACAGTTCTACTCTGTAACATGGGATAACTATGAGTTGGAATCTACTCAATGTAAGTAGATATTCCCAATACTTAAATAGAATTTACTGTGTGCCAGGCACCATTCTAATAGATTTGCAAATACTATCTCACTTAGTCCTCAGAACAACCCTATGAGTTCAGTACTATTATTATCTCCATTTTATAATTGAGGACTTCAAATCACCGAGTGTTTAAGACACTTGCTTGGGGTCACATAGAAAGTAAGTGATGAGATCAGATTTCAAACCAAGCAGTCTGACACCAGCATTCCTGGAAGATTTAAAGAGAAAGCGTAAATGGAACACGTGGCCCAGCACTTAGCACACACGAAGCAGTCAGTAAATGGTGGTATTGTAGCTTGTCTCCCCTCTTCCGAATCCTTCCCCCTCTGCTACGTCAGCATTTTCTTTCCTCTTTCTCTCAGTTTAGAAGCTCCTTCCTTACCCATGACCATGTTGGCATTCAGCCAGAGCTGAGTTTCCATCTTTAAATGTTCAGGCTGCTCAAGTTTCATTGTTTCTCAGAGTATCTTGCTCTTACTCTCCCACTTGTCCTGTGACCATGGTGGCTGGGAGGGTTAGAGAACGAGAGGGACTCACAGCCTCTCGCTGGCAACTGCAAACGGGGTGCTTCTTTCCTGGGTGGGGACAGAGTTAAGCAACAGAGCATAAAACACATCTTGGGGACATCCACCAACGGGGCCACTCACTAAACCCAGGAGCTTGAGTGCTGTCCTTGGCAGAAAGAACTTCAAAAGATCCCTCATAGAACAAAAGCTCCCTTAGATTTAGAAAAGTCACAGCAGGAGGAGGAAGAGGGAAACTTTCCTCCCTTGAGAGTGCTACCCCACTAAGGTGTCAGGATCCAGGGACAGCAAGCTCACTCCTGAGCCTCCGTCTTTGGGCCCAGGTGGGCGCCCAGCCCAGCAGCCCTGGTCCAGCCCTGGTCCAGCCCTGCCCAGCCCAACCCTAGGGCCAGGGCCACACTGACCCTGCGTTGGAGGCGTTCACACAGATCCTGAGACTTGGCATCAGTTCCCACTTGCTGCAGTTCTGCCTCTGTCCTTGTGCCCAGTTTTTGATAGATAACTCATGCAGTGCAGTAGAAAGGGAAAACACACACACACACACACACACACACACACACACAGTTCTCTGTCAGAAATTATGTCATTAAGAGAGTGTGCACAGAAACCCGGGATGGGAGGACTGGGCAGGTCCAGTTATAACATGAGCAACTTCTGGGCACATTTTGTTCACTCTCCCCAAATGAAGGGAATGAGGACAGGCTTCTCCAAGAGTTAAAGGAAGGGACAGCACTGGGCAAAACTGTGAGGTAAGCAGTTTGCTGCTGCTGTTCCGCCCTTCCCCTTTTGGGATCCCCCCTACTTCCTCCCCCAGGACCTTGTGCCCTGTGCTGTACTCCAACCCCACCTCCAAGCACCCACCCACTTCCACTACCCCACCCCCCTCTGAAACATGCCTTCCCTGTGCCCCAGCCTCATTTTGGTAACAACAGAAGTTATTAAATCAACACCAGTAAACAGTTGCTGAGAGTCGACTCTAACTCATGGTGACCCCATGTGTGTCAGAGTAGAACTGTGCTCCATAGGGATTTTAGTGCCTGGTGGCACCGTGGTTAAGTGCTCTGCTGCTAACCAAAAGGTCGGTGGTTTGAACCCACTAGCTGCTCCATGGGAGAAAGATGTGGCAGTCTGCTTCTGTACAGATTTCAGCCTTGGAAACCCTATGGGGCAGTTCTATTCTGTCCTATAGCATCGCTATGAGTCAGAATCGACTCCACGGCAATGGGTTTGTGTGTGTGTGTGTGTGATGAACACCAGGTCTTTCTTCTAAGGTGCCTCTGGGTAGACTCTAACCACCAACCTTTTGGCTAGTAGTGGAGTGTGTTAGCCATTGCACCACCAAGGGAATCCTGTTAAATTAAAAAAAAAAAAAAAAAGAACTCACTGCCTTAACCACCAGGGCTCCTTGTTAAATAATTCCCTGCTAATTTGTCAACTAGCCATTGGGCTGCACCTCCCAGGTACATTATGCCTTAATCTGGGTACAATGTATAAAATGTGTGGCTGGTACAGAGTCTTTATTTAGATAATTCTTACATTTTCTGCCGCTCACCTGCAGGTCTGCTAAACTGTGGGCAGAGTTTACACTTCATGTGGTGATTTCTCTGTGAATTGGTTACTAAGTCCTTGAAAACACATTCCCGGAAAGCAATAAAATCTCTGTGCTGAGAGCAGTGGGGAAACTGAAGGAGCAATCATCCCACACGTGCCCAACCTTCTGCGGGAGTCAGGACTCATTCACTCACCGTGAGCTCACTGCCTCTCAGCGTGACCGCGGTAGAAACTCCCAGCTCCTCCGAGGCTCGCCAGCCCGCCAGTGTCAGCCCCTGTGCAGCCCGCTGGATTTCTCAAGAAGGGACTGTCTGCACATATCTCAACTCAGCCCAGACATTTTTAGAGGGGTACGGAGCTCCTAAGAATTTAAACGAATTGTACCCTCTGGGAAGCATAAATTTTAACCCGTTTCTTTTCCTGTCTGTATTCACATTGCTTACCTTTCAATTCTATCTGAAATGCATTGAAAACTTCAGATTTTTCCTAGTCTAGTAATATACCCTCCTCATGCTTGTTGGTATATTACAAACCAAGTTAAAAAAAAGTATATATATACACCAGTGCCAGTTGTCTATCAGGCTGATTCTGACTCATGGCGACCCCATGTGTCATAGAGTAGAACTGCACTCCATGAAGTTTTCATGGCTGGGACCTTTCAAAAGCTTTTCTTCCAAGGCACCGCTTGGCAGGTTCAAACTACCAACCTTTCAGTTAGTAACCAAGTGCTTAACCTTTTGCACCACCCAGGGACCCCTAATATATACATATATGTATATACTCAGCCCTTATTTGAATATACTTAACCAGTGACCAATTGCCATCAGGCTGACTCCAACTCATGGTGACCCATGTGTGTCAGAGTAGAACTGTGCTCCACGAGGTATTCAATGACTGATTTTTTGGAAGTAGATTGCCAGGGCTTTCTTCAGAGGCACTCTGGGTGAACCGAACCTCAAATCTTTCTGTTAACAGTCAAGTGTGTTAATCGTTTGCAGCACCCAGGGACTCCTTAATATACTGAAATAAACAGTTTACAGATTAATTTTTTTTCTCTCTCTCCTCCTTCTTCACATTGTATGTCTTGGTTTGGGCCTTTTATCTCTTAAGTATTGTCTGGGTTTGGTTTTTACACAACCAAGAGGAACGCCACGCTGATAAATCCCCACCACCCTCTCCCCCTATACATTCCCCACAGACAGCCTCTTCTCAGTTGCTTTTACACAGAAAGCTTTACTCGTTAAATAGAGAGTCAGTGATTTTCAGTGGTACATTTAATAATTCATAAATCAAGGGAGGTTCAAACAGGTTCAAAGTTTAAAAGTTTAAAAGTTTTGCTGAAGCTTTAAAGTTTAAACTGTCAGAGGCTTTGACAAAAAACTTTTCCTGTCTGGAATATTTAAGATTGTTGTGCCATATTATATTAAGGACTCCACTATATCCTCTTCTCCCAAAATGTTTCTCCTAAGAAAATCCCCACGTTGTCTGCGTCCAGCCTTCTCCTTCGAGATGATTTATCCACGGTGGGGCCCGAGACAGCATGGCTGAGACAGGGTGCTTACGGAGGCAGACAGGTACATGGAGATGGCCAGGAGGGAGGGAGAGGCTGGGCGCCTATGACAATCTACACTTGAGGTAAAAAACACTTTGCTGGCCAGAATCACCGTTGTGTGGGATTTCTCTTTAAAAGAATGGAAACTGTAAAATGAGATCCTGGCAAAAGTGTGTAACGAAGTCTTGGCGGAAGACTGAGTTGTGCGTAATCTGCCGTTTCAAAATCTGGAAGCAGAGAGGCCAAATCTTCAGCTGGCCTCCAGCTGACCTCTAATTTTTCAGGCATAATTACTGTATTTGCATGTGCAGTTGAACGTGGTGTCATCCACCAACCCCAAAGTGCTTTTTGGAGTTTTGCTGGGACTAGAACAAATACGGTCATGTACATTTCAGACCGTGGTCGTTTCTGAAATTCTGGCCTTGGGCCCTGATTCTACACATACCCTGTTGTTTTAATAGTATCACTGTATTGCTAAGAAACCTACTGTGGCTCCCATTGGCCTTTCTGGTCAAATCCAAATGCTTAGTCATGAACGTTCAAGGCCTTTCATCAGTGCAACTTCCTGACTGGACCATTCGGTCTCAGATCAGACAGTCACTCCATACAATCAAATCCTTACATCCCCCATCCACCTGCCTTGCTTACATCCACCTCCCAGCCATTCTGTTTTCATCAAACACTTCTTTGTAGTTCTTCAAAATTCTCTATTCCGTACAATTCCACAAGCCATCAGCATCTATGTCAGGAACAACTTCAGCGTAATCAGAACCTTTATGCAGGTTCCAGAGTTCAGTGACAGGATGCTGTAAAATTTTTCCACGATGTGAATGTAGTAACACTGGACACCCATCCAACCCTAGTGCTCACCCTCAGGCAGTGACAATAGCACTTTCACATAAATTGCCTCCTTTAATCCTAACAACTCTCCCACCCACCCACTGACATCCTGCAATGAGACTTCAGGTTCTAGGTGCTCTGCTGCATTCACTAAGGATTTCTATGGAGAAAATCTATTGACCTATATTCTCCTACATGAGGTGGTTCAGTGGTAGAATTCTCCCATGCAGGAGACTGGATTCGATTCCCACCCAATGCACCTCATGTGCAGCCAACCACCCATTTGTCAGTGGAGGCTTGCTATAATGCTGAACAGGTTTCAGTGGAGCTTCCAGACTAAAACAGACTAGGAAGAAAGGCCTGGTGATCTACTCCCAAAAATTATCCAGTGAAAACCCTGTGGATCACAACAGTTCTAGCCACAGCCCATCATGGAGATGCGCAGGACCAGGCAGCATTACGTTCCATTGTGCATGGGGTCACCATGAGTCAGGACTGACTTGATGACAGCTAATGACAACAATATTCTCTTTCATAGCCTCTTGGTGGCATCTGACACTGCCACCACTCTCAAATCTTTCTATTCTTTTGACTTCAATTTACTGTTTTCTCCTCCTCTTTTCATGTCTATCTAGATCTCCTTCACCCACCAGCTCCTCTCCCTCCAGCTTGGGGATTGCTCCCAGGAGCACATTCTCAGCCCACAGCCCCCTCCCTTCACATGGCTGCCCCTGGTCAAGTGCATCTGCTTATGAGCTTGAAGGTTCATGGCTAAGCATCTACCTATGGCTTGAGCTACAACAATGTGCTAGTGACTCCCGAGTCTGGGTCACCTCTCCTCAACTCTCTCCTGGGCTCCAGCACAGTATTTCCATCTCTCCACTGACTCCTCAAACTAGGATCTAGTACATTTCATAAATATTTGCTGATTATCTACCCTCTGAAATGAAAGCGAATATGACACACACCCTGCAGAGTAGCTCACTGTTCCACATCCGTCTCAAGCTCAACATTTTATTTTCTTTCGGCCAGTACTCCTTTTGTATTTCCTACTAAGCCAACTATCTGGTTGTCCAGAGTAGAAATCTCAGCATCACTCTTAATATGTTCCTCTCCCTCAACCTTCCCGTCTGATCTGAGAGCAACTCCTGTTGCTTGATACCAAAAACCTCCCTCCAATCCTTTTGAGTCTTCTCCATCCCCACTGCTACTTCTTTGATTCAGTCTTGCACCATCACTGCCTTAGCTGTTGCATAACTCCTTTCTGGTTACTCTTCCCCCTCTCTTTCTTCTAGTCTAATCTTTACAAAGCCAAGCATGGAAATAGTCACGTCTCTGCCTGATGATGGTGTCCCATTTTCCAAACCTACAGTCCGCACTCCCTGAACAAATAAAAGTCCTTCCTAGTCTGATCCTATGTGCAGTCTGATCAGCTCCATATTCAGCCACCTCTCTCCTCCTCCCCTGTCTCTCTTCATGTTTGCTCCAGTCAGACCAAATGTCCTGCCACTCCAGGAGCGTGCAGCCTCTTTTGTATCTCCATGCCTTTGCAAATACAGTTTCTCCTACTTGTTGTTAGTTGCCATCGAGTTGGCTGCAACTCATGGCAAGCCCATGGACAACAGAATGAAACATTTCCCAGTTCTGCACCATCTTCACGATCGTTGGTATGCTCATGTCCATTGTTGCGGACACTGTATATTTTGGGTACCTTCCAATCTAGGGGGCTCATCTTCCAGCACTGTATTGGACAATATTCTGTTGTGATCCATAGGGTTTTTCATTGGCTACTTTTCAGAAGTAGATTGCCAGGCGTTTAAGACTAAGTCTGTCTTAATCTGGAAGCTCCACTGAAACCTGTCCACTATGGGTGAGTGACCCTGCTGGTGTTTGAAATACTGGTGGCATAGCTTCCAGCATCACAGCAACACAAAAGCCACCCATATGTCACAAACTGACAGATGGGTGCAGGTTCTCCTACCTAGAAAGCCCTTACCCTACTCTTGCCTAGGGAGCCTCCACTTACCCATTGGATGCAATTCACTTCCTCCACAAAACTTTCAGCAATTCCTGTCGACAGAGACACTCCCTCTCCCTCATTCCTCTAGACCACTCTGCTCCATGCACACAGCCCCTCCATTAGACATCCTTCCCTTGCTTGTGGAACTCTGGACTGTTTATCTTTGCTCCCTTAGCACATAGTACAGTATTTGGCACTGAAGGTGCCAATCTCTTTTTTGAATAAATTAAATCTCTTGGCACCAAATGACACCCTCTGGATAACTGAGTGTAGTTAGGTGGGGAAGCAACTGTCCTAATTCAGATCCTTTGCTCTTCTCTGCTTGCAACCTAATAAAACATTCACTATTCCTAGATGATAAGTGTGAGCTATTTGAGAAAACAGAGACAAATTTTCATTTAGATGACTCCTCCCTCCCAGAGGCTTGCCTGCCTTCCCTGTAGGTTGTAAAATCCATCTCTCCAGTAGCACATGTTTGTGGTGTCACCTGTAATGCTCTGGTTTCTACCAGAGTGGCCATAAATAATTTTACACTAAAACCATGCAGATATTTGTAGTGAGCACTGTCTACAGAGAGCACTGTAGTTGAATCCTGTTCTGGTCTATGAACCAAGGATAGCTTAGAGAAACACAGCATTGTGATATCTATAGGCTCCAATCTCAGGCCTGGGTTTAAATCTGGTTCCATCAGTGGGTGACCTGTGGCATACCACTTAACCTTTCTGCCTCAGTTTCCTCATCTGTAAAATGGGAAAAAAAGATGCCTCACAGGACTGTGTAAAAATTAAATGAAATCAGACGTCTCCGGCAAGATGGCGGTCTAGGCAGAAGCACCACGCCGTCCCTCCACAACAAAGATCCGAAAAACTAAGCCAAACAGAGAATCAACAATCCTGAAACCCT
>NW_004444135.1:1588269-1613797 GCF_000243295.1 Trichechus manatus latirostris | reverse complement strand
TCTTTAAAGTATTTATCACAACACCACAGAGGAAGTCCTCAATCACAGCAAGTACTTACTGTGTTAAGTGCTTTATGTATTATCTAACAATACATACACACATTGGAATACATAAATAAATATATATACACACACACACACACACACACACACACACACACACACACACATATAGAGTAGGAGCCTGGTGGTGCAGTGGTTAAGAGCTTGGCTTCTAACCAAAAGGTTGGCAGTTTGAATCCATCAGCTGCTCCTTGGAAACCCTATGGGGCAGTTCTACTCTGTCCTGTAGGGTCGCTACAAGTCAGAATCAACTTGACGGCAACAGGTTTGTTTTTTTTTAATATATATAGTATGTTTGTATGTGTGTGTGTGTGTGTGTATATATATATATATATACATTTGTATATTTGCCTATATCAATACACAATCCTTACAACAATTCTATGATGTAGGTGCTATAATTATCTCCCATTTTTCAAATGAAGGAACTGAGACAGGTTAAGTAACTGGCCCAAAGTTACACAGCTAGTATAAGTAGCAGACCTAGAATTTAAACCCAGGTAACCTGGATTCAAAGTCTGTGCTCTTAAAACTCCATGAAAATGTCTCCCAATGCCTCAATGCACCCTTCAAGTCAATGAACGGTAACTACCATCACCATCATCATCATCATCATCATCATGACAGGCGTCCAGGTGCCAACCATGTCTCCCCAACACAGCAAAAATGCTCTAGCTAACTGGCTGCTCCATCAGCCAGAGGGTGGTAACTTTGCTTCCCAAACAAAATCGAATCCATCCAGCAGCTTACAGGGTGGCCCAACCTCAGTCCTGTGCAACGCTCATACTCAGCAGCAGGAAGTGCTGTCAAGAGAGATCTTGGAATTCCCAAAGCGTCAGGCCAGGGTGCAAGCTGGCCCAGTCAGAGCGCATGGCCCTGGCCAACTTCATCCCTCTGCTTGCTGTCTGGCTTCGTTTAGCTGAAGAAAGAGAGACCACTTGGTTCTCGCCTCCCACCCACCTCCAGCCAGACGATGAGATTTTGTAATCATGTCTCCCTGGGGTCATAGCCCCACAGAAAACAGACGTGGCTGCACCCACTGGGCTGTCCAGGCATTCCAGCCCTGAGCCAGAACTTGTAAACTGGGTCACTGTTGCGTTCTAAAACTCAGAATTGCTTGTAAAATATGTAAGTGGAATTAAATTGTCTTAGTGCCGTGGGCTTGTTTACTGGGAATTTTGTTTAGCTTATATTTTGTTTTCCTTCCTGTCATCACCTACAGTTACTTACCAGGTCTCCTGTCATAACGAAGTACCACCAACCAGGTGGCTTAAAACAACAGAAATTTATGCCCTCATAGTCTGGAGGCTACACGTTAAAATCAAGGTGTCGACGGGACCATGTTCTTTCTGAAGTTTGTAGGAGATTTTTCCTCCTCTCTCTAGCTTCTAATGGTTATTGGCAATCATTGGTGTTCCTTGGCTTGAGGCACCATAACTCCAAGCTCTGCCTCCATTGCCATGTGGCCATATTCCCTCTGCATCTTGCTGTCTCTGTGTCTCTTCTCCCCTTCTTATAAGGACACCAGACATATTGGATTGAGGCCCACCCTACTTCAGTATGACCTCATGTTAACTTGATTACATCTACAAAGACTCTATTTCCAAATTAGGTCACATCCACAGGTACGGAGGTTAGGACTTCAACATTTCTTCTTTGGATACACAATTCAACCCATAACACCATTCCTTCTCACCCATTTTCCTCCAGCCCCCATCTCTAAGTGTATTCCCTCCGTGACCCCTCTTAAGGGTCTCTCTTCTCTATAGTTCCTGCAAAATGTGCTTTCCTTCGGAATCAGGTAGATCTGATTATGACTGTATGGCATTCAGCAAGTGGCCCTCTCCAAACCCGAGAGTTTGCATATGTAAGATGGGAATAATAAAGAACCCAACTCTATAGAGTTGTGAGAAGTATATGCAATAATAACAGCAGCTAACACGAGCGAGCATTAGCTTGTGCGGAGTGCTGGGCTAGGTGCTTTACATGCATCGTCTCATTCATCCTCACAAAAATCCTACCAGGAAGGTGCTGTTTCTATCCCCATTTTACAGATGGGGAACTGAAGTTAAGGGAATAACTTGCCTGAGGTCACACAATGAGTAAGTGGCAGACGGGTACTCTTAACTACCATGCGATGTGGTAGTAATAGACGGTAACAACAACAATAACAATGAACAGTTATTGAGCACTTACCATGTACAAGGTACCATGTCCCAGAGCTGTACTTGGATTGTTTCATCTAATCCTAATCAATTCCATCAGGTGGATACTAGTACTGCACCCCTTTTACAGATGAGTAAGTTGAGAGGCCACCACTTACCTGTCAGTTTGTTGTACTGCGGTGGCTTGTGTATTGCTGTGATCCTGGAAGCTATGTTACTGGTATTTCTAATACCAGCAGGGTCACCCATGATTTTGGTGGCGCTTCCAGACTAAGACAGACTAGAAAGAACGTTCTGGCAATCTACTTCTGAAAATTAGTCAATGAAAACCCTATGAATCACAACAGAATATTCTCCAATACAGTGCTGGAAGATGAGCCCCCTTGGTTGGAAAGCACTCAAAATACACAGGGGCCGCAACAAATGACCCGAGCATACCAGTGATTGTGAAGATGATGTAGGACTGGGCAACATTTCGTTCTGTTGTACATGGGGTCACCTGAGTCGGAGCCGACAAGATGGCAACTAACAAGAAGTTGAGAGAAAGGTGTTAAGTGACTTGCTAAATGTCGTGCAGCTGGTGAGTTGTCAGAGCCAGCACTTGGAACTTGGCAGTCCGAAGTCAGAGCCAGCATCAGAACCGATCCTATAGGGTCTCTTCAAAATGAACTAGTAAAACATTGCATATAAAAGACTTAGCCAGTGCCTGGCACAGAGTCATTTTCTATATATTAATATTGTCATTGTTATCACTGTTATAATGACCATCAGTGTTTTAACCTTTTTCTCCTTTGTGAGGCCTCTCTTGGTTCATAGGTAGGGTATGAGCTTCAGCTTGAATCTAAAAAGACAGGAGTCTGTATTCTTTGATCCATTAGATCTTTGTTCACCTTACCTGCCTTCTGCAAATGTCAACAGCAAGGTCCCCATCCTAACCCAAGTCTGTCATCTTCCCAAGTGTTCTCTTCCAGAAGTCCTGCAAGTGAAGTCATCCTGAAAATCCCTTTTTCTTTCTGCAACAGCTTTGTATTAGTTTTCTACTGCTGCATAACAAATTACCACTAACTTCACAGCTTAAAACAACACTGATTTATGATCTCACAGATTCTGTGAGTCAGGAGCCAGGCATGGTTTATCCTGGTCATCTGCACAGGGTCTCACAGGCTGCAGTCAAGATGCCAGGTGGGCTGCATTCCTTCTGCGTGTGTGTGTGTGTGTGTGTGTGTGTGTGTGTGCACAAACATTCTTTAATATTAAAGGAGCCATGGTGGCACTGTGGTTAAGTACTTGGATGTTAACCTAAAGGTTGGCAGTTCAAACCTACCAGCCGTTCCTCAGGAGAAAGCTGTGGCAGTCTGCTTCTGTAAAGATAAGAGCCTAGAAAACCCAATGGGGAAGTTCTACTTCTGTCCTATAGGGTCGCTATGAGTCGGAATCGAGTTGATAGCAATGGGTAATAACATTCGAAGTGAACAATTCAATGCATATTTACAGAATTATGCAACCATCACCATAATATAATTTTAGAATACTTTTGTCACTCCGTAAAGAAGCCCTGTACCCTTTAGCAGCCATTCTCCTATCTCCCCATTTTCCTTCCTCCCCCCCCCCCAATGCAGCCCTAGGCACCAACTAATCTGCTTTCCGACTCAAAAGGTTTGCTTATTTTGGACATGTCATATAAATGGAATCATACCATAGGCGGTCTTTAGTAATCATGCTTCTTTCACTTGGTGTAATGTTTCTGCGGTTCATCCATGTTATAGCATAAACAGTATCATCACGGCCATATAGGAAGTTTAGAGTGCTGTAGGCATACCAGTCAGGAAATAAAGAATTTTAACTTATGAAAATACACTTAGGAATAAGCATCTTTATTAATTTTTTTCACCTGACAATTTTTTATGAGCACTTAGTATACATAAGGGCCTGAAAGAATAAAAAGATATGTAAGATTCAGCCATTGTCCCTCAAGAGCTCATTCTGACAGAGAAAACAGGCAGATACACCAAAGTCTGACCTGTTATTCAAGCACCCATAAATATCATGTTGTTATTGTTGGTAGCTGTCATCCAGTCAGTCCTCAACTCATAGTGACCCCATGTACAATGTAACAAAATGCTGCCCAGTAGCACAATCCCCATGATCAGTTGCAGATCGGACCATTGTAATCCGTAGGGTTTTCATTGGCTGATTTTCAGAAGTAGATCACCAGACCTTTCTTCCTAGTCCATCTTAGTCTGGAAGCGCCACTGAAACCTGGTCAGCATCATAACAACACACAAGACTCCACTGACAGACAGGTGGTAGCTGGGCACGAGGTGCACTGGCTGGAAATCAAATCCCTGCCTCCTTCACGGAACGTGAGAATTCTGCTACCGAACCACCAATGTTCCTCTAAATAAACATCAGAGAAGATGAAATTCATAGTGAAGTTTTCAACGCCCTAGAATAAAACAGAAGCCAAAACTAGTCTGTATAAAATGTTCATTGTTTTTCAAAAAAAAAATAATAATGTTAATCAATACTCTTTGCTTCTAGTTATATGGAGCTTGACGATTTTAAAAACAGAGGTGGGGTTGTTTTAGAGACACCCATCTCATGGGCAGGCACGCATGGGTTGGCTTGCACACCCAGTAAGAGAAGAAATCCATGGGAAGGGTGTCTTTGTGATATGGGCCGCATCCCCGCCTTGACATCAACTGTGGTGACCTCATCCCGCAGTGATGTGCTCATGAATGTGTGCTCCAAGCCTGGAGGAATTTCACTGTGATCTAACAATTTCTCATTTACCCAGAGGTCAGTATTTGAATATCAAAAACACTTCTGATTTAGACAAGCTGAGGAATGATGAAAATAAAGGTTCCTGTCAGCAAGAGCTAACCTACATGTGGGAACTCTGGATGTGTCACTGGAGTTACAAAAGGGCAAGTTCAGGAATCCTTAAAACGAAGAGGTGTCTATCAAATCAGCTGGAGAGAACAGCAAAATAATGAAACATTTACCACAAATGTGATATTCATAGTGTTTCCAAACATTCCTTGGGGATAAGCTAGACTCTTGCTCAAGATTTTCAGACGGGGCCCTGGGATTTGAAACTCTGGACATGGAGCAAGGCCAGAGTCTCGGCCATGGGACCATTCCCTCCCACGCCCAGCAGCCTGGGCCTCCCTGTACAAGCTACCTTGGAATGGAGCTGTCTTCAGGAGCCTACACTGTGTGCTAAGGGGCCTAAGGAAGATTCCTCACTCCCAAGCCCCTCCCCGACCTGGCTCACAGATCTGAAATTCCACCATTAGAAATTTATATCTTTGCTCCAATGCAAATACTCCTGGGAGAAGAAACACATCTCTTATCAGCCATTTATACTTCAGTGCAAATGTGTTTATTGGAGCCTTTGCCAAAGAGTTCTTTGAGAAGGGGAGGGGGTGAAAGGAACTAAGAACAAAAAAATGCCTGAGGATGAAGAGAAAGTAACCAAAAGGATGGAAAAAGAAGATGGGGATGCACCGAAGACAAAGAAATTGGGCTCTTCCCAGGAGTGCCTGCTTGAGAGCATGAGGAGCTGACTCAGACTTGCTAGGATCAAACAAGGGGTGGGGGGTGTGAGGCAATTACCATAATCTGGGGGAACTCAAGGCTGTGCCTGTGGCTATATAGAGTAGGGATTAGGACCCAGATCGTGGTTTGTCTGTGATGCCTGTCTTTGCTCAGAGGAACAATCCCATAAGAAACAAGGGCACATTTGGGAGTTTAACTACACTGCCCAAAGGAAGAAGAAGCAAACACCTGTCTCAGCAATCGCTGGAAATGCTTTGTTCGCTTTAGTACACTGCCAAGAGTCTTAAGTCTATTTAATCGCATACAGACTTCTCACATTTACAGAAAGTGAGCAGTGTTTGTCTAACAGAATGTGATCTTGTACTCTGTTAGGAAGGAGGCCATGACCCAAGACTCACACTGAGCTACCGTTTCAGACCTATCAACAAAGTGACCCCCAAACCTGGCAAGATGGTGACTTGTTTATATAATGTGATGATTTCACAACACAAGTGGTTATAGCTCAGAGCTGTCAGTTTCCATTGGAGGTCAGGGAACAAACACTATGAGAAGTAACTTTAGAATTAATTACCTTCAAAAATCCTCTTGGCTTCCTACAGCTGGCATTATTCCTGAGAACTATAGCCCAAAGCTATGCCTGTTTGATTAGCCAAAATTACCCAAACACATAGTTTAGGTTACTGGTGACAAGCCTACAACTAATTGGACAATCTGAAGAGCTGTTCAAATCTGGGCTAATGATCAATGATGGCGAGGCAAAGGAGATATCCAACAACCACCCTGGATTTCTGTATATCTGCATCTTCATTTTAAGACGTGGAGAAAAATATACACCAATTCAACCATTTCTACATGTACAATTCTGTGACATTGACCACATTCTTCATGTTGTGTAACCATTCTCACCTTCCTTTTCTGAGTTGTTCCTCTGCCAGTAACATAAACTCACTGCCCCCTAAGATTCCTATCTAATCTTTCAAGTTGCTGTTGTCACTGTGATCCCATATAAGTGGTTCTTCAAAGAGCATAATGCTCAAGGCAGATATTATTTACTAGTTAATCTAAATTATTGTTTGGTTTTAAGAAGACTTCAGGGAATATTTTTGATTTAAGTTTTAAAAGTTTTTTTAAACTTATCTCAGGGCAATAGTTTCAGAGGTTCATCCAACCTCCATGGCTCCAGAAAGTCTGGAGTCCATGAGAATTTGAAATTCTGTTCTGCATTTTCTCCCTTTTGATGAAGATTCTTCTACAGAATCTTTGATCAAAATGTTCAGTAATGGTAGGCGGGCACCATCCCATTCTTCTGGTCTCATAGCAAAGGAGGCAGTTGTTCATGGAGGCAATTAGCCATGCATTCCATATCCTTCTTCTATTTCTGACTCTCCTTCTTCCTGTGTTGCTCCAGGTGAATAGAGACAAATTGCTGTGCCTTGGATGGCCACTTGCAAGCTTTTAAGATCCCAGGCAATATGCAACAAACTAGGAGGTAGAACAGAAGCACTAAGCACGTTACTAGGCCAATTAACTGGGATGCCCCATGAAACCATGACCCTGAACCTCCAAACCAAGGACCAAAATCCCATGGGGTTTTTGGCTGTACATAAGCAGCCTCAGCAGCTACTATTTCTGTTATTGTAAATATATCTAGCACACAATGGGATGAAACACTGCCCAGTCCTGCGCCAACCCCATGATCGGTTGCAGATCGGACCGTTGTGATCCATAGAGTTTTCATTCGCTGATTCAGAAGTAGATCACCATCTTAGTCTGGAAGCTCTGCTAAAATCTGCTCAGCATCCTACCACAAGCCTCCACTGACAGACGCGTGGTAGCTGTGCTTGAGATTCATTGGCTATGAATCGAACCCAGGTCTCCCACCTGGAAGGCGAGAATTCTACCACTGAACCACCACTGAGATTTCCTTTGTAAGTGAATGTTTAATGAACTGTAAAATCCCATCATAAAACACTCATATGGCTTTAGTTACTGTATGAGCCAAACTGTGCCTCAGAAATACAAAGTTATAGCTTGTTCATCCTTGCAAAGACCAGGTGAATCCTGTGTTGAGAGCATTCTTTTTGCTTCTAATGTAGGCATCATGTGCTTTTTTTTTTTTTTAACCTTTCTCTTTGCCACAGAGAATCTAATTGTATTTTTGTATTTTTCTTCCTAGAGAAGACTGGTTTTGAAATGCTTTTTAAGATGTGTTTGCAGCATCTGGAAGTTCCCTACCTCCCACACTCAAGTTCTAAAGTTTGAAAGAATGCATCATTTCCAGTTTGATGTATATCCAAAACTGAGAACACAATGCGAGGGAGGGTATGCCATATTTCACTCCACAGTGGAGTCACGGTTTCTCCTTAGACATGGTTTTAGCATAAAGTAAATTGTGTTTCCAGGATCATGGCCAAACACAACAATACAAATAATGATGACCAAAAACAGCAAAATGCTAGTGAGCCAGAAGTGATGATGTTTCATAAGGAAATCCCATAAATGTTCTAAATATGCTTTGGTTTTACTTGAAGATTAATTAATAAACCAGGTTGGCAAAATCCCAGCATATAAAACTGTACTTGAAGAGAATTCAATAGAAAGCCAATGGGGATACAAATAGTTCTTTGAAGTTTCTTCATGCAAATGGTGAATTGTATCTCAACAATCAATGATTCTGAAAATAGGGCTCAGAAGAGTCTTTTTTTTTTTTGTATTAGCTAAATACTAAATAGTAACTATTATCCAGTAACTAGTTATTATAAGTAGGAGTCCCTGGGTGGTGCAAATGATTTAGCACTCAGCTACTAACCAAAATGTTGGTGGTTCAAATCCACTCAGAGGCACCTCGGAAGAAAGGCCTGGCGATCTACTTCCAAAAGATCACAACCATTGAAAACCCTATGGAGTGCAGTTCTACTCCGAAACACATGTGGTCACCACGAATTGAAGTCAATTCCACAGCAACTGATTGGTTAGTTATAGGTACTAGTTACTCCATTTCTGGATTGAAAAGATCTCTAGCAAATCATCATCACCATCACCATCAAATCATTCATAAAGAATCAATATGAAGTTGCTTCAGTCTTCAGCTGAGTGAAGGGGAGTGAGGAGGTAGAAGAAGAGAACTAACGTTTATTTCACCCAAGAACTTTGCTAGGCTTTTGCATGAATTTTCTCATGTAATCCTCACAACAACACTGTGAGATAGGAACTACTGTCTATTTTAAAAAGAAAGAAACTTAGGTTCTGAAATGTAAATTATTCAAGTTCAAATATATTGTAGGTTTGAGAAGTGAGAAGGAGACCAATAAGGAACTTAGAGGAGCATTGCTGTGCTCTATGTATCCTACTTCACATTATTCAAGAAATTCAGCTGAAGGCATTGACTTAGTTTACAACTGCTTTCGACTCCTGAGCTGTGTCCTTCTGACGGCAATGCTACTCTCAGACTGAACCACATGGGTCTCAGCCTTCTAAGTGCTACATCTCTACTAGTGTAGTGTTTGCCAAAAAAGAGGAGAGATTATTTTAAACTGTATTATAATATGGTATTAAATAACACTGAGTCAAAATTATCCATTTTCATCTCTTTTTTTTTAAGTTGAGGTAAAATTCACGTAACATAAAATTTACCATTCTAATCATTTTAAAGTGTACAACTCAGTGGCTTCCAGTACATTCATATAGTTGTGCAAACCAGCATTTCTCTTCCAATCCTTCAGAATGTGCCAAAGAAAAAGCTTCATTTTGGTGCTGCTGTGTCTTTAATGGAGCCCTGGTGGCACAGGGGTTAAGAGCTATGGCTGCTGACCAAAAGGTCAGCAGTTTGAATCCACCAGCCGCTCCTTGGAAATCCTATGGGGCAGTTCTGCTCTGTCCTATAGGGTCACTATGAGTCAGAATTGACCCAAAGGCAACGGGTTTGGTTTGGGGTTTTTGTATCTCTAATAGTACAGGTACCAGTTACCATCGAGTAGCTTCCAACTCATGACAACCCATGTGTGTCAGACTAGAACTGTGCTCCATAGGGTTTCAGTGGCTGATGTTTTGGAAGTAGATGGTCAGACCTTTCTTCTTAGGCACCTCTGGGTGGACTCGAACTTCCAACCTTTCAGTTAGCAGCTGAGCACATTAACCGTTTGCACCATCCAGAGACTCGTACCTTTAATAATTCTCTAATATTTGATAATCTCCCTTTTGAAAAAAGTGAAAATGGGCTTAGAGTTTTTGGTAAACAAGCATACAACTAGAGTTCGATAACATTAATTTGTTTTCTTGTATTTATTTTATTTGACCTGAATTTCCATTTATGTAGTAACATAAAATTTCCTTTTTAAATAAATATATTTAAGTAAAATGGTGAGCTAATCTAAGGAGCATTTTTGGGTAACTGATAGCATTGGTGGAACATGGATATGGCAACAATCACAAAGGGAGTACGTGAGTGACAGTTTGGGAGCCACTCAGATGGGAGTGACAAGGAGGGTCATGAGAGGAACATTCAGGAGGAGGAGACTGGGCAGAATCAAAGAACCAGTCACAAGTGTCATAGGGATGATGGGCTATGACTCAGGAAGGTAAAGTCAAGTAATAAATTCTACAACTTGTCCTGAGTCTTCTGTTGAAAGTTCGCTGGCCCATCCTGTCTTCCACAGAAGTTAAGAGGGCTTTGAGGTCCTGGAGTTGTCCCCACTCTCTGGATTACAAAAAAGCATCCTGCTTCAGGGTGCAATGGGGACAAGGTGGTTCAATGATAGAATTCTCGCCTTCCATGTGGGAGACCCAGGTTCGATTTCAGGCCAAAGCACTTCATGTGCCACCAACACCCATCTGTTGATGGAGGCTTGCAAGTCGATATGATGCTGAACGGGTTTCAGCAGAGCTTCCAGTCTAAAACTAGGAAGAAGGGCCTGGCAATCTACTTTCAAAAATCAGTCAATGAAAAACACTGGGGATCACAATGGTCCAATCCATAACAAATCATGGATAGTGGAGGACTGCTGTGCATGGCGTCGCCATGAGTCGGGGGCTGACTCGATAGCAGGTAACAACACCACCCTGCCTCAGAGCAGTAGTAGATCCATTCTCACACTAAGCTTGAGAACGAAAGGCAGGAAACTATGAGGGCTGTCTCCCCAAAGGACAAGAAGGAATCCCAGGGACAGGCCAAGAGGACTGAAAGGGTAGCCACAACCTAACAACTGCAGGCAGTAATAAAGGAAACTTTTCAGCCCCCCAGATACCTGCTCAGGAAGGAGGTGGAGCAGAGAGGTAAGGCCAGTGACTTGAGAGGCGATCTTTCAGTGGAGAGCTTGTCCTTTTGCCCTCGGGCTTTTCTATGAAGGCTTGTAGTTAGAGCCGGGGTGTGGGAGCGTACATGTGTAATGAGTTGTCTTCCCTCTGATAGATCTGCTACAGGGCCCATTTGTGCAGGAAACTGACTGCATACCTCAGAAGTGAGGCTCTGCTGCTAGAAGACCCTTCCCTGCCTACAAATCTGTTTCTAATAATTCACCATTTGTAAATGGAACTCCCATCCCTGGCTCTTCATTAGTAAGAGGTTATCAAGAAGAAAAATGGGGCACCCATCTGTAGATAAAAATCCCTGATGCCTAACAGATTATCAGGAAGATTTTCAGCCCGCTTGACTTGAAGACAATGTATTTGAGTGAAGACACACTCACACACACTTCCACACACCCACACGTGTGCACATATAGACACACACTCACATTTACAAACACACACTCACACAGGTACACTCACATGCTCCCATGCATACACACTCACACACATATTCTTTCATGCACGCACTCACACACCAACAAGCACACACACACTCCAGAGCCAAAACTTTCATTCATTTTATGTACCAAATGAATATTAGAGTATCTATTACATGAAAGACAAATTTCCTCTTGTGAAAATGCAAATACATAAGACAGAGACAATATATGAAGTCATCAGTCCTGTACAAGTTGGTATAACACAGTGTAATGCGATGCTTTCTCCTGAAATCTTAGAGAATGCAGGTGAACTGAGGAAAACAAGGTTTTGATCAGTAGAAACTGCATCTCACTCCAGTTGCTGGCACACTTCTTGATTTCCCTTTCTGCAAAACTTTTCTCAAGAGTTGTTCCTTGTCCTCTTCTCCATTGCTTCAGCTCCTGTCCTCACTCCTGCCTGGCTTCCAACCTCCCACTCCACTGAAATCTGTGTTGTCAAAGTCACTAGTGACTTCTCATTGTCAAACCCAGCAGTCACATTTCCATCCTGATCTTTCTTGAATCTTGGCAGCATTTAACCTCGTTGAACGCCCTAACTTAAAACACTTTCTTATCTTGGCTTCTGTAACTCTAAACTTGTGACTTTCATCCTACCTTACCAGCCACTCGTTCTTAATCTTCTTGGAGGACTATTTCTAAAAGTAGGGGCACCCCAGGGCTCACACCTCTGCCCTGTTCTTCTCTGTCTATAGTCTGTCCCTGAGTGACCCCCCCCCCCATCTAGTCCTGAGGCTTTAGATACCATCTCCAGGCTGACACTTCCACATTTATATTTCCAGTTCTGACCTCTCCCCTGAGTTCTGGATTCAAATACTAAACAATCTACTTGATGCCACCAAGTGCGTATCTGACAGATAAGTCCTAAACAGAACTTGGGAGACCTGGTGGCACAGTAGTTAAGAACTCGTCTGTTAACTACCAGCCACTCCTTGGAAAACCTATGGGGCAGTTCTACTCTGTCCTATAGGATCGCTATGAGACAGAATTGGGTTTAATGGGTTTAAACAGAACTTCGATTTCTCTTCCCATATTCCTTCCTCTGTCTTCCCTTTCTTAATAATGGCATCATCCAACCAGTTGCTAAAACTAAAACCATCCTATTTTGCCAAAACCCTTGTCTTCTAGCTGTTCTCCTCGCTTCCACTCCTCTATTCAAAACTCTCCAATGGCTTCTCAGAATGAAGCCCAAATCCTGATGGTAGCCTGTTATCTGCCCCCCGACAGGCACCTCTCTATGGCCTCATCTGTCGCTTCCTCTCTTGCTCACTCACTCCAGCTACAGTCCCTACATGCTGCTCTTCCAACAAGCCCTGCGTGCTTCCACCTCAGGGTCTCTGCACTTGCTGTGTCCTCCTCCTGGAGGCCTCTTGCCCCAGATATCAGCCTGGCTCGCCTCCTCCCACCTTCTTGGTCTTTATCCCCTCACAGTGCTTTGCTTTACTTCAAAGCCTTTTCACCACCTGACAGAACATGTTGTGTATTTATTATTTCTCTTTCCACTAGAGTGTAAGGTCTGGGAAAGCAGGGACTTGATGAGTTTTGTCCGGTGCTCTATCCCCAGAGCCTAGAAGAGTGCCTGGCACATGTCGTTTTTGTTAGTTGCAGCCGAGTCGGCTCAGACTCATGGTGACCTTACGTATAACAGAACAAAACGTTGCCCAGTCCTGTACCATCTTCACAATCATTGGTATTTTTTAGACCATTGTTGCAGCTACTGTGTATTTTGAGAGCCTTCCAACCTAGGGGTTTCATCTTCCAGCACTATATAGGATAATAATCTGATGTGATCCATAGGGTTTTCATTGGTTAACTTTTGGAAGTAGATCACCAGGCTTTTCTTCTTAGTCTGTCCTAGTCTGGAAGCTCTGTAAAACCTGTCCACCATGGGTGACCCTGCTGGTACTTGAAATACCAGAAGCACAGCTTCTAGCACCATAGCAACACACAAGCCACTACAGCATGACAAACCAACAGACGAGTGGCATGGCACATAAACCAAAACCGAACCCGCTGCCCTTGAGTCAATTCTGACTCGTGGCAACCCCGTATGTTACAGAGTAGAACTGCTCAAAAGGATTCTGCAAGGCTGCAATATTTACAGAAGCAGATTTCTAGGACTTTCTTTCTTGGGTTTGAACTGCCAACTTTTAGGTTAGTATTTGCATCACCTGGGGACTAGGTGTTAAATCAGTGTTTGTTTAATTAATTAATAAATCTTTATTCCTCTCTTTTCCATACTCCCCGTGTCCAATCCATCTGAAAAATCATCCTTCCATCTTGTTTTAGTCATCCAGGGCTGCTCTAACAGAGATACCACAAATGGATGGCTTTACAAAGAGAAGTTTATTCTCTCACAGTGCAGTAAGCTACAAGTCCAAATTCAGGGCATCAGCTCCAGGAGAAGGCTCTGTCTCTCTCTGTCAGCTCTGGAGAAAAGTCCTTGTGATGCATCAGTCTTTCCTTGGACTGGGAGCTTCTCTGCACAGGAACCTCAGGTCCAAAGGACACGCTCTGCTCCCAGCACTGCTTTCTAGGTGGCATGAGATTCCCATGTGTCTCTGCTCACTTCTCTCTTTTATATCTCAGAAGAGATTGGATTAAGACACTATCTAATCTTGTAAACCTCATCAGTGTAACCTCATCATAGTTGTAGAGTTTACAACACATAAGGAGATCACATATAACCTCATCATAGTGATACAGTTTACAACACATAAGGAAATCACATCAGATTACACAATCACACAATACTGGGAATCATGACCTAGCCAACTTGCTACACACATTATTTGGGGGCACAATTCAATCCATGACACATCTCAATCCCAAATTCATCCAATTCTATTCTAGCTGAAGTCACCATCACATCTTGCCAGGCCATGCTTTCCGTCCTGACTGGCCTCCCTGTTTTCTCTCTTGTACCCCTAAGATCCATTCTCCAAACAGCTGGTGATTTTTTTAAAAACACGAATCAGTCCTCTTATTTAAAACCTGTGAATGGTTCCCAATGCTCTTGAAATAAAATCCAAACTTTTTAACCCTGGTCTAAGGGCTATACATGATCTGGACCCTGATGGCCCCTCTTATCTCACACTCTGTTCTCCCTGCTCACCAAGCTTCAGCCACACTAGTCTCCCTCTATGCCTTGAATGCATCAAGTTTACTCCTGCCTCCAGAATTTTGCAGATGCTGTATCTTCTGCAAATACAGCTCTTCCCCAGATAGCCACATGACTATCTCCTTCTTTTTATCCACGTCTCAACTGAAATGTCACCTCCTCAAAGAGAGACCCACCCCACCACCACTCGTCCAAGCTAGGCCCCACCTCCTCACTCTATTTCATGTTACTCAGCTTTATTTTCTTCATAGCACTTATAAACAGATTGTTTATTCACTTCTTTACATTTTTACATTGCCCTCCCAGTAAAATATTATGCCTTATTCTTCATTATATTCCTAGTATGCTGCATAAATATTGGCATTATTATTAAGTCTTATTATTATCTGTACATGGGTCTTTATTCATCAAGTAATTGCTAAATTGAATTAAATTCTGGTAGTTTGTTTTTATTTTTCTGGACAACTAATTTTTTTTTAGCATAACTGTTCTAAATTGTGGGATGAATTAAACATACTGCCATTTATATTAGGCTAACTAATGCTAGCTGCTGAAACAAAAAAAAACAGAAACTCAGTGGTTTAAACCCATAAAAGTATATTTTCCATGCATTTCACTGTTCAGTGCGGGTGTTCTGTGAGTAGCATTAAACACAATGTTTCCAGGACCTAGGTTCCTTCCATCTGGTAGCTCTATCATACCCTATAGTTCAAAACGTCCCCTGGATTCTCTTCATTTGAATGGTCGGCATGCAACGAGAAAGAGCAAGCTAAGGATCTCCACTGAGATCTTGGGGGCCATGCCTGGAACTAGAGGGCATCACTTTACTCACATTCCACTGACCAGAACTAGTCATATGACTCTGTCTTAGGCTGGGTTCTCTAGAGAAGCTAAACCAGTAAAGCATATAAAAATATATATATATAGAGAGAGATTTATACCAAGGAAACAGCCCACCTGATTGTAGAGGCTAGAATGTCGCAAAACAGTGGATCAGGGTAGAGGCCTCTTCCAAGTCACGCAGCCGCAGAAGCTGGCGAGCCCAAGATCGGCGGTCGGAGAGCAGAGCTCCCACTCACAGGCTGTGAAGGCTGATGAATTCTAAGATCAGCAGGCATGACCGCAAGGTTTCTCCTGATTCACGTAGCTTCAGGGGCTGGTGAACTGAAGATTGGCAGGTCAGAGAGCAGAGCTCCGCTCACAGGCTGTAAAGATCGACAAATCCCAAATTTGGCTGATAAGTTGACAGCTCAAGTCCCAAGAATCGGAGATGAGATGACAGGAGGCAGCCACAGGATTCAGAATGAGCAAAAAGCCAGAATGTCTGCTTATATTCAGGTGCAGGCCACACTCTCAAGGAAACTCCCTTTCATGTGATTGGCTACTCACAGTATATTCAACTGTAGGAGTTATCACGTTTAAACACTGAGAATCATTGCCCAACCAAGTTGACACACAATCTTAACCATCACAGGCTCCAAATTAACTTAAGTGAGACTAGGGCTGCCTATAAAGAGGAATCAGGGAGCATCTACAAAGTCTCTGCTACACTGTTTTATGTTCTTCAGAGAGCACCATGACTTCCAAGCACTCGGCCCATGAACAAGTTTGGTAATTGCCTTTTATCCACTTGAGGTACACAGAAACTGATGAATCAGCCTCAGCAGAAAAGGAAGACCAAAAGGCTCCTGGCCCTATCAGAGCAGATGAACATGAAAATCTCCCAGAACAATCTGAAAGCCCTTCAGCAGGTGACTTCACATTTTTCAGTAGTCCTGGGAGTACATTATTTGTGCTCAATTCTAGTCACAACATCAGCCGAAACTTACTGTCTTCACCAGATAACTTGAGCCTCTGAATTTCAAGGCCTAGTTTCTTGCTAAAACAAATGGATTTTGAGATCCACAAGTTTAAGATAACTCATGTTTACTGGTTTGACTTCTCTTTTAACTCTTCTTAGATTGACTCTTTTTTTGTTTTGATGTACATGATCTTGTCCAAACTCATGGAAAAGAGTCTACACTAATCAATTATCAATAGTTCAGTCAGGGTGGGTACAAGTTCAAACAGGTAGCTGTACACTTGTTCTAAAGAAGTAGATTTTGAAAATTTTCAAATTTGTTGTGAATTAATTCAAATAAGGGTTGGCCAAAGATTCCAGTAAGGAAGTTTTGACTTTCTCTTCTCTTTTCTTGGTTCAGTCTCATTCATTTTTAAAGACTGTGATCTGCATCTCATAATTGTTTCACTCAAGTAATTCAGGTAATTAATGGAAATTACAAATATACAAACTCAAGAAATAAAAGTATTTCAGAACAATGTGGAATTTTATGAATAAAATGAAAAGATTCAAACCCCAACCCTACTCCAAAGATAAGTATGTTAGAAGTATTATAGAAAAATGCATGAAATAAATATATTGACTCTTATACGGTTCTCATTCCATTGATTTGTTCAATAAAAATTAAGTACTTAGTCATTTACTGCTGCTATAACAGAAATACCACAAGTGGATGGCTTTAACAAAGAGAAGTTTTATTCTCTCACAGTCTAGTAGGCTAGAAGTCCAATTCAGGGTGTCAGCTCCAGGGGAGGGCTTTTTCTTCTCTGTTGGTTCTGCTGGAAGGTGTTTGTCCTCAATCTTCCCCTGTACTAGGAGCTTCTTTGCGCAGGAACCCTGGGTCCAATAGACACGCTTTGCTCCCGGCACTGCTTTCTTGGTGGTATGAGCTCCCAAACTCTCTGCTTGCTTCCCTTTCCTTTTATCTCTTGTAAGATAAAAGGTGGTGCAGGCCACACCCCAGGGAAACTCCCTTTACATTGGATCAGGGATGTGACCTTAGTAAGGGTATTACAATCTCACCCTAATCCTCTTTAACACAAAATTACAATCACAAAATGGAGGACAACCACACAATACTGGGAATCATGGCCCAGCCAAATTGATACACACATTTTTGGGGGGACATAATTCAATCCATGACACCAGCTAAACACATCGAGGAATGGAAAGCAGAATAAAGTAGTTGAGGAGAGAAGATGTATACAAGTAAAACAACTACATAAAAATCTTAAAGCAATCATCAATTCATTTAAAATAACTTGGTAAATACAAATCATAGCCCCAAACATTAAATATAAAAGACATATTAATGTGGTGTGGGGTGACACCAGGAAGTCTTCATGATATTGAAGGAAAGTCATCGTGTGGATTCGGGAACAGGAAAGAGAAGGTTTTCCAGGAAGGGTACAACATAAGCAAGGGCATGTAGGTGGAAATATATGGGCCAAAGCGAGAAGAGAACATTAAGAAAGCCAGCTGGAAAAAAAGAAAAAGAAAACCAGCTTAGAGGAGGCGGAGCCAACATGGCACCTTAGACAGACGCATCATGCAGTCTGTCTGCAACAAAGACCCGACAAACTAAGTAAAACAGACACAAACGTCAATTCTGGGCTCCTAAACAACAAATGAAGGGATAAAGAACTAGATCAAACAACAAATGGAAGAAGAAACTGAAGGAAAACAAATACAAAGTGGAGCTCCCTGCCAACTAACACAGCATAATGTCGCCATCTTGGAGCACAGCCAGCAATGACCCCGGACAGGGAGTATGGAAAGGCAACTTCATGAAGCTCTCTACGGGAGACAGAACACCCAGTAACGAGAGAAACACACTTTCCTACCCCTCACACTCCTGCCCAGTATGCCACCTCCACCTCTTCCCAACTGGCCACACCACACTGCCATGCTAGAGAGTTACTGGCCTGCTGCAGGCCGGGTATGCCACGCCCCCACTAGCTGGTTCCTGCAGTGCCATTTTTCCCCCATTCTTCCTTTTCTTTCTCTCTCCCTCCTAACCCCATATGCCACCTCTACCCCTTCCTGCTGGGCCACACTGCAGTGCTGCAGACAGAGAGCTACTGGCCCACTGAGACCCTAGGTCTGCCCCGCCCCCACCAGCTAGCTCCTGCCATGCCATTTTTTTTCTTTTTCTTTTTATTATTATTTCTTTCTTTCTTTTTCACCTTTGTAACTTTTCTTTCTCCCTCCCAACTAGCCCTGTACGTCACCTCTACCCCTTCCTGCTGGGCCTTGCCGCACCGCCACAGGTAGGGAGCTACTGGCTCACCGCTGCCCTGACTGCCACCTGCCCCCAGCCACCAGCTCCTGTCACATCATTTTTTACTTTGTTTTATTTGTTTTTTCCCCTTTCTTCCTTTTTTTCCCCTCCCACAAAGAAACAGGACAAAACAAATGAACATACAATCAATAAATTAAGAAAATAATATCTAACGTCTTGGAAACAGCAGACAGTATCAAAATATATAAAAAAGCAGGACAAGATGGCTCCAGCAAGTAGTCAAAATAAAGAATTAGGTGACCTTCTGGTAGAAGAAAAAGCAGTGGAACTACCTGACATAGAATTCAGAAGACTAATATTTAGGGCTGTACAAGAGATTAAGAAAGATCAAGGAAAACACAGACAAAACCAAGGGAAAAATCTACAAAATCATGGAAAACAGACAAAACCAAAGAAAATATAGCCAAAATCAAGGAAAACACAAAGCAATAGAAAAATTCAGGAAAATAATACAACAACAAAATGTTAAAATAAATAAACAATTAGAAATCATACAAAACAGCAACTAGAAAACCAAAACATAAACAACAAAATTTCAAAAATGGACAACTCAATAGAAGGTTTTAGGAGCAAATTTGAAACAATTGAAGACAAAATCAGCAAGATTGAAGACAAATCCGTGGATGCCACTTTGTTTGAGAAAAAAACAGAGAAAAGAATGAAGAAAAACTAAGAATTATGTGGGACACACTCCAGAGCAAAAATTTGCACATGATTGGAGTTCCAGAACAGGGGGAGAAAATGGAAAACACAGAGAAGATTGTCAAAGATTTGCTGGCAGAAAACTTCCTAAATATCATGAAAAGTGAAAAGCTAACATCCAAGAAGCTCAACCAACCCCATATAGGATAGACCCCAAAAGAAAGTCACCAAGACATATCATAATCACACTTTCCAAAATCAAAGACAAAGAAAAAATTCTGAAAGCAGCTCGAGAAAAACAAAAATCACTTACAAAGGGAAAGCAATAAGACTAAGCTATGATTACTCAGCAGAAACTCTGCAGGCAAGAAGTCAATGGGACAACATATATAAAACCTTGAAATAAAAAATGTCAACCAAGAATAATATATCCTGCAAAACTCTCTCTCAAATACAATGGCAAAATTAAGACATTTCCAGATAAACAGAAATTAAGGATATTTGTAAAAACCAATTCAAACTTACTAGAAATATTAAAAGGAGTCCTTTGGTTAGAGAACGAACAACATCAGACAACAACCAGAGCCTAGGACACAGGACAGCATAAGCTAGATACTAACTTAGGAAAAGAACTCTCAATAATAAAACAAAGCTAAAAGACTTAAAACACACAGTGATGTCAATCTGTACATGACAACAATGTTAAAACAATAAAAGGGAGATTAAATAGTGTAGGTATGGAACTTTCAAATGGGGAGGAAGTCAAGGTGATATCAAGTAATAAAACACTGGTTCAAACTTAGGAAGATAAGGGTAAATTTCAAGGTAACCACAAAGAAAGTTAACAAACCTACTCATCAGAATAAAAAAGAAGAAAAACGTAAAGTCTCAGTAAACACAAAATCTATAATAACAAAAGAAAATCCACAAACGAAAGGAATACAGCACAGAGAAGTAAGAGGAACAAAGAAAACATTGGCACCACGAAAACAAGCTCAATAATATGACAGAAATAAACTCATACCTATCGATAATCACACTGAACATAAGTGACTTAAATGCACCTGTAAAGAAACAGAGAGTGGCAGAATGAATAAAAAAGCATGATCCATCAATATGCTGTCTACAAGAGACAAACCTTAGACACAAAAACATAAATATATTAAAAATCAAAGGATGCAGCCCCACTCCTTCGACCTCAGCTGCTGCTGCTGCCACCAGAGAAGAGAGAAAGTCGGAGAGAAGCCCACGTTGCCTGTCAGCCAAGCTCTCTAGCCACATTGCCCCAAAGAGTATAAGATGTTTACCTGCGCCAAGCTCACCTGCACCCCCGCAGTGATCCAAGCTGGATCCAAAGTTGCATACGGACCAATTTCTGCATCAGTGTTATCTTGACCAGAAGCTAGGACTTGAGAGGGCTTGACAGTGTTTAAGGAGGTCCAGAATGGTGTCTCAGCTAATCCAGAGGGAGTTTCAGACAGTGCAATCAGCAGAGACGTTGATACTGCTGACAAATTTATTGGTGCTGGTGCTGCAACAGTAGGAATAGCTGATTCTGGTGCTGTTATTGGAAAAGTCTTTGGTAGCCTCATCACTGGCTATGCCAGAAACCCTTCACTGAAGCAGTAGCTGTTCTGATATACTATCCTGGGATTTCCCTTGCCTGAAGCTATGGATCTCTTTTGTTTGATGGTTGCTTCTTGATTTTTTTTGCCAAGTAACAAAAATTACTGCTAGAGATGCTGGCATTGATATTAATTATGGATATAATTCTGTGTATCTTACTGTGACTCTGAAAACTGTAGTGTTGGTGTCATGGAAATGTAAGTATTTCCAAAGTTATTTCATTAAAGATGAAAACTTAAAAAAAAATCAAAAAATGGAAAAATATATATCAAGCAAACAGTACCATAAAAAAGGGCAGTAGTGGCAATACTAATTTCAGATAAAATAGACTTTAAGGCAAAATCAACCATAAAAGACAAGGAAGGACATTATATACTGATTAAAGGGACAATCCGCCAAGAAGAAATAACCTTAGTAAATATCTACACACCCAATGACAGGGCTCTAAAATACATTAAAAAAAACTCTAACAGCACTGAAAAGAGAAATAGACAGTTCCTCAATAACAGTAGGAGACTTCAACACACCACTCTCGGTACAGGACAGAACATCTAGAAAGAAACTCAGCAAAGATTCAAAATATCTAAAGGCTACAATCACCCAATTTGACCTCATAGATATATATAGAACACTCAACTGCAGCAAAGTATATATTCTTTACCAACACACATGGAACATTCTCCAGAGTAGACCATATTTTAGGCCACAAAACAAGACTCAATAAAATCCAAAACATCAAAATAATACAAAGAATTCTCTCTGATCACAATGCCATAAGAGTAAAAATGAATAACAGGAAGAGCAAAGAAAAAAATCAAATATGTGGAAATTGAATAACATCTTGCTTAAAAACAACTTAGTAATAGAAGAAATCAGAAGGAATTAAAAAATTCCTAGAATTAAATAAGAATGAAAACACATCATGTTTGTTTTTTGGGACACAGCAAAGAAAATGCTCAGAGGTCAATTTATAGCAATAAATGCACATATCAAAAAAGAAAAATGGGCCGAAATCAAAATATTACCTCAAAAATCAAACAACTAGAAAGAGAACAGCAAAAGAAGCCCACAGTCTCCAGAAGAAAAGAAATAATAAAGATTAGAGCAGAAATAAATGAAATAGACAACAAAAACAATAGAAACAATCAATAAGACCAAAAATTGTCTTTGAAAAGATCAAGAAAATTGACAAACCATTGGTCAAACTGACAAAAGAAAAACAAGAGAGGAAGCAAATAACCCAAATAAGAAATGAGATGGGGGTCATTACGACAGGACCAAATGAAATAAAAAGGATCATAACAGAGTGCTATGAAAAACTATACTCCAACAAATTTGAGAACCTAGAAGAAATGGACAAATTTATAGAAACACACTACCTACCAAAACTAACACAAGCTGAGATACAAAATCTGAACAAACCCATAACAAGAGAAGAGATTGAAGAAGTAATTTTAAAAAACTCCCAACAACAAAAACAAAAAAAGCCCTGACCTGGATGGCTTCACTGGAGAATTCTACAAAACATTCAGAGAAGAGCTCATACCAGTGCTACTCAAACTATTTCAGAGCATAGAAAAGGCAGGAATACTCCCAAATTCATTCTACGAAGCCAGCATAACCCTGATACCAAAACCAGGCAAAGACATCACAAAAAAAGATTACAGACCAATATCTCTCATGAATATAGATGCAAAAATTCTGAACAAAATTCTAGCCAATAGAATTAAGCATCAGATTAAAAAAAAATATACACCATGACCAAGTGAGATTCATACTAGGTATGCAAGGAAGGTTCAACATTGGAAGACCAATCAGCATAACCCACCACACAAATAGTACAAAAGAAAAGGATCACATGATCATCTCAATCAACGTAGAAAAGGCATTTGATAAAGTCCAGCACCTATTCCTGATAACAACTGTCAGTAAAATAGGAATAGACGGAAAATTCCTCAATATAATAAAGGGCACCTATACAAAACCAACAGCCAGTATCATTCTCGATGGAGAGAGGCTGAAAGCATTCCCCCTGAGAACGGGAACAAGAAAAGGATGCCCTTTATCACCACACCTATTTAACATGTGCTGGAAGTCCTAGCTAGAGCAATAAGGCAAGAAATAGAAATAAAGGGCATCCAAATTCGAAAACAAGAAGTAAAACTATCCCTACTGGCAGATGATATGATCTTATACACAGAGAACCCCAAAGATTCCACAAGAAAACTACTGTAACTAATAAAAAGATTCAGGAGAGTAGCAGGATACAAGATCAACATATAAAAATCCAGTTGGATTCCTATACACCCACAAAGAGAACTTCAAAAAGGAAATCAGGAAAACAATACCATTTATAATAGCCCCTAAAAAGATAAAATAATAAAACATAAAAGAATAAATTGAACCAGGGACATAAAAGACCTATCCAAAGAAAACTACAAAACACCACTGCAAGAAACTAAAGGACACCTACATAAATGGAAAAACATACCATGCTCACGGATAGGAAGACTCAACATTGTGAAAATGTCAATTCCACCCAAAGCGATCTACAGATATAATGCTATTCCGATCCAAATACAACAGCATTCTTTTACAAGGTGAAAAAACTAATCATCAACTTTATATGGAAAGGAAAGACGCCCCCGATAAGCAAAGCATTACTGAATAAAAAGAACAATGTAAGAGGCCTCACACTACCTGATCTCAGAACCTACTGTACAGCCATGGTAGTCAAAACAGCCTGGTACTGGTACAATAACAGACGTATAGATCAATGGAACAGACTTGAGAACCCAGATGTAAATCCATCCACCTATGGTCAGCTGATCTTTGACAAAGGACCAAAGTCCATTAATGGGGAAAATGCAGTCTTTTTAACAAATGGTGCTGGCAACACTGGATGTCCATCAATAAAAAAATTAAACAAGAACCATACTTCATACCATACACAAAAACTAACTTGGAATGGATCAAAGACCTAAATATAAAACTTAAAACAATAAAGATCATGGAAGAAAAAATAGGGACAATGCTAGGGGCCCTAATATATGGCATAAATAGACTACAAACCAGAACTAACAACGGAGCCCTTGTGGCACAGTGGTTAAGAGCTCAACTGCTAACCAAAAGGTCAGCAGTTCAAATCCACCAGCTGCTCCTTGGAAACCCTATGGAGCAGTTCTACTCTGTCCTATAGGGTCCTTGTGAGTCGGGATCGACTCAATGGCAACAAGTCTGGTGTTTGTTTGTTTTTTAAACAATGTACAAACACCAGAAGATAAATAGATAACTGGGAGCTCCTAAAAATTGAATACTTATGCTCATCAAAAGACTCCATCAAAAGAGTAAAAAGAGAACCAACAGACTGGAAAAAAATTTTGGCTATGATATATCCAGCAAGCGTCTACTCTCTAAAATCTATAGAATACTTCAACACCAGAACAACGAAAAGATAAATAACCCAATTAAAAAATAAGCAAATGATATGAACAGACATTTCTCCAAAGAAGACATTCAGGCAGCTAACAGACACATGAGGAAATCCTCGTGATCATCAGCTATTAGAGAAATGCAAGTCAAAACTATTATGAGAGAGATAGTAGATAAGTGGTAACTTTGGTGAAGGGAAAGACAACACACAATATCGGGGAAGTCAGCACGACTTGACCAAGGTAAAGTCGTAGAAGCTTCCTAGACACATCGAAACTCCCTGAGGGACTGAATTACTGGGCTGAGGGCTGGGGACCATGGTCTCGGGGGACATCTAGGTCAACTGGCATAACATAGTTCATAAAGAAAATGTTCTACATCCTACTTTGGTGAGTAATGTCTGGGGTCTTAAAAGCTTGCAAGCAGCCATTGACGATACATCTATTGGTCCCACCTCATCTGGAGCAAAGGAGAATGAAGAAAACCAAAACCACAAAGAAAACATCAGTCCAAAGGACTGATGGACCACAACTACAGCAGCCTCCACCAGACTGTGTCCAGCACAACTAGATGGTGCCCAGCTACCACCACTGACTGCTCTGTTAGGGATGACAATAAAAGGTCCCAGAAAGGGCAGGAGAAAAATGTAGAACAAAATTCAAGTTCACAAAAAAAGACCAGACTTACTGGTTTGACAGAGACTGGAGGAACCCCTGAGACTATGGCCCCCAGACACTCTGCTAACTCAGAGCTGAAGCCACTCCTGAAGTCCGCCTTTCAGCCAACGTGTAGACAGGCCTATAAAACAAATCACACACATGAGGAAAGTTCTTCTTAGTTCAATCAACTACATGAGAACAAATGGTCAAAAGCAAAGACGAGAAGGCAGGTAGAGACAGGAAAACTGGACAAATGGACACGGAGAACCCAAGGTGGAAAGGGAAAGGGGGAGAGTGCTGACACATTGTGGGGATTGCAACAAAAGTCACAAAA
>NW_004444135.1:1546161-1579953 GCF_000243295.1 Trichechus manatus latirostris | reverse complement strand
TCCTGTCCTGTTTTTGTAAATGTTTTGATATTGTCTGCTGTCTTCAGGGCATTCAGTAGTTATTTTTCTTGTTTATTGATTGTAGATTTGTTTGTTTCATCACTTTTTTTTTTTTAAATTTACTATGAGCAGGCGGATTGTGTGTTCTTTGTTGTTTTGATTGTCTGTGGGCACAATACTTTTTGCCTCCTTCTCCAATTGGCAGGATCAGTCACTCAGATATGGTATGGCAGGGCAGGTCTAGCTGAAGAGGAGTTACTGGGACAGGTTATTTGTGGCACTTACTACAGCCACCAGAGCAGGTCAGTAATCAGGGCAGGTTCCAATAGGCCATGCTTGTGCTGCTTGGTGGTGTGATGTCAAGCGCATAGTGCAGGTAGGCAGGATGCAGCAGGGAGATTGTTATGTGTGGAGCTAAGATGGATATGGAAGAGAGGAGAGAGTAACAGGAGCCAGAAACATACTAACAAACAAACAAAATGCTAGGGGAGCTTGCCATTGGAGTGGAGAGTTGAGAGAATATGAAATGGAGAAAAACAGAAAGGGGAAGAGGAAGAAAAGAAAAGAATGAATAAATAAAAATTGGTAAGGTTAAAGAACCACAAAGTTCCCACGGATCCCACTGGTGCAGCTATGAGGTCTGGGGAAGTCACTCTCATGTGTTGCAGTACAGCCTGGCTAGAAGGCATAGAGGTATACAACGCCAGGTGTTCAGGGAACAGAAAGAGAAAGAAGATATAGAGAGACAAGAAACTTTTGTTTTGTCTCCCGCTGGATGCTCCGTGAGGCTGCTTTCTCATACCCCATTTGCTCATCTCTGATAGGAGTCCAAGATGGTGGCTCCACGCTGCGTTAGCTTGTGGGGGACCTCTGCATGAATTTCTCCTCGCTCTCTCTTCTCTTTCAGTTTTCTCACTCCATTTGGTGCTTGGCTGAGTTCTTTATTTCTTCATTTGATGTTTTAGGGTTTCAGAATTGTTGTATTCTCTGTTCGGCTTAGTTTTTCGGATCTTTGCTGTGGAGGGACAGCGTGGTGCTTCTGCCTAGAGTGCCATTTTGCTGGAACTCCTGTGTGTGTATAAAATTTTTGAATGAAATACTAATTTGCACTGTAAAGTTTCACCTAAACCACAATCAAATTAAAAAAAGAAAAGAAAACCAGCTGACGAAAGCAAGGCATTTGTAGTGGAATGCTCTGTGAAAGACAGTTGAAAAATATGGTCTATTGAGCAAGTCTCATGGTTACCAGGGTAAGGAGTCCAGACTTGAGGTAATCAGAAATAAGGAAATAGTGTAGGGTAGTAATCAGGGGAGAGAGATGATGAAAGCAATGATGAATCTTGCAGCAGTCTGTAGGATAAATTGAAAGTGATGAGGCCAGTAAAGAGGCTGTCACAGTAATTTACATGAGACTTGATAAGGACTTGCCTCTAAGAGGTGGCAGAGACCCAGAGAGAAATCCAAGAGATTGCAGAGAAAGGTAAGATGTTTGTAAATGATTGGATACAAAGAGTGGAGGAGAGGAATGGGTGGATGAAAACCCTGGGACCAAGACATTGGTGGTGGCACTGAAGTCCAGAGGAGTTTATGAAGTACATGATGCATTTTCAGATTGAATTTTGCAACACTTATTACTGAGTTAGTCATACATGGAATATTTCTTTTAATTTCTAATTCTAAGACACATGGTTAGACTTAAGGTTAATATTCTTGCTGGCTTTAGTTTTATATAACTTTGAAACTTACTAGGTTGAGGGACTGAGCATACACATCAAAATACCATATAGTTGCCAAGTCATGTTTAATCTATAACAGAATAACAGGACAGAGCTACAAATAATCAAAACATAGTTTACTAGGAGAGGGAATCAGGGCTCAAAATCAAAATGGTTCTTGAATGAGTGTGGCTGATATAAGACAGCTAATCAATCCTTTAAGTATTCAGTAAACATTTTACCTGACATTTTCTGCTCTCTCTCTTTTTTTTATAGTTCCTTCTGTAGCAAGTAGAAAGAGGTGCAACTGAGGCCAAAGGAAAATAGACACTAAACCCAGAGTGAGGTGGATACCAGGAAAGATGTTAAAAACCTGGTGAAAAGCAAGACATGCAGAATTCAGGAAGACATGTCCATATGTGAAATGAATGTAAACACCAAGATTTGCCAGAAGCAAGCAGGAAAGGCAAAAGAATGAGCAAAACCAACCCATCCATAAGCAGAGGACAAGGAGGGAAAGTTGTGGTAATTAGAAGTGGACTGGAGATCCAGAAATTAGAAATGTATCAATCAGCATAAAATAAGATGAAATGAAACAAAAATGAATATTTAGTAGAGACTTTAACCTTTGACAAGGACTTGGAAGGACCAGTACCACAGTAGTTAAGTGCTCAGCTGTTAACCCAAAGGTTGGCTGTTCAAACCCACCATTTGCTCCACTAGAGAAAGATGTGGCAGTTTGCTTCCATAAAGATTTACAGCTTTGGAAACCCCATGGGGCAGTTCTATTCTGTCCTGTAGGGTTGCTATGAATCAGAATCAACACAACAGCAACGGGGTTGGGTTTAGTTTGGTTTGGTTTAGCCTTTGACATGGTCAAAAGTAGAAATTTTCTCAGATCAGTGAGCTTCCAGCTTACTGGAAAAGTGTACCTTTCTGTGCCAGAACACAGTGCCACGGCCAGCTCTCATCGTATGTTCCATGGATTAAAAGAATTAAATTTAGGATCTCTGCCATGGTGTTTTCAGATACACTGTCTATTTTCTAGGTAAGACTGTAGAATTAAATAGTTCCCAAAATTTACATAGATGATAGAAATAGCTGTCGTTGAGTCAACTCCAACTCATGATGACCTTAGGTACAGCAGACTGAAACAGTGCTTGGTCCTACATCATCCTCACAATCGCCAGCATGTTCGAGTCCATTGTTGTGGCTACTGTGCCAATCCATATCACCAAGAGTCTCTCTTGCCTTTGCCAGCCCTCCAGTTCACCCAACACGATGTCCTCCTCCAGTGATTGATTCCTCCTGTTGATGTTGCCAAAGCAAGGGTGTTGGACAATGTTCTGTTGTGATTCATAAAGTTTTCATTGGATAATTTTCAGAAGTAGATCTTTCTTCCTAGTCCAGGCCTTTCTTCCTAGTCTGTCTTAGTCTGGAAGCTCTGCTGAAAACTGTCCACCATGGGTGACCCTCCTGGTATTTGAAATACTGATATCATAGTTTCCAACATCACAGCAACATGCAAGCCACCAAGTACAACAAACTGACAGAAGAGTGGTGGAAAATTTGGATGCATAGATGGAATTATAGAAGAAAGTTCAGGATTTATTTGGAATTAAGATATGTATCTGAGATTTATAGTGGACCTTCAATATCCATTCTTTCCTTCTTGCTCAGTAACAGAATTCCCAAGTGTTATCAGGACACATGGTTGCATGGTTGCCTAAAATAAAGATTATATTTCCCAGCCTTTCTTGCAGCTCAGGTGTGGCCATGTGACTAAATTTTGGTCAATGGTTTGGAAGAGGAAGTGGTGTGTGCAATTCCAGAAAGTGTCTTCAAAAGAAGGGAGTGTTTAGGGGACACTGAGATTGTTAAGGGTGATGGTATAATTTGGGAACTGATAAGAGTGATGGCTGAACAACATGATAAATATAATTAGTGTCACTGAACTGTACATGTGGATATTGTTTAAATGTCAAATGTTTTGTTACATATATATTTACCACAATAAAAAAAAATTTAAATAGATTTACCAATTACAACACTAAAAACTCAGTAAGGTTTAAATGAACAACATTAGCATGACAATTTTTAAAAGTAAACTTTATTGAAATATAGCCTATATACAAAAATGTACATAAATCATAAGTTTAAAGTTGGATGCACTTTTCATAAGCATACCTGTATATTCGGCACCCAGATCTAGAAATAGAATATAACAGTACCCCAAAGCCTTGTCTCTCCTGCCCCATCCCGTCTCTAACTTGAAACTCCCCCCTCCAAGGTAATCACTGTTCTGACTTCTAATCACCATAGATGTGTTTTATCTATTCATGAACATAGTATTATCCTTGTGTCTGCCTTCCTCAACATTATGTCTGTAAGATTCATCTATGCTGTTACATATTAATTTTTTTTATTGCTATATAGTATTCCATTATTATGGATGTTCCACAATTTGTCCATTCCAATGCTGGATATTTGGGTTGTTTCCAGTTTTTGGCTATTGTGAATAAATATGTTATGAATTTTAAAAAACAAAAAAGAAGACGGGAGCATGTCCTGTTCCTGCACCTCTTTTCTTCCTGCTCACTGGAATGTAAGTGCAATGGCTGGGGCTAGAGAAGCCATCGGAGACCACAAAGTGAGAGCCACACGTGAAGAATATAGGAGCCTGGGTCCCTGGTAATAATGAAGCCATCACACCAACCATGAGTAATGTTTACTTGAAAGTGAGAAAAACTTCTGTCTTGTCAGAAAACCAAATCAAACTAGCTGCTGTTGATTCATGGCAACCCCATGAGTTTCAGAGTAGAACTGTGCTCCATAGGGTTTTCGTGGCTGTGACCTTTAGGACGTCGATAGCCAGGTCTTTCTTCCAAGGTGCCTCGGGTGGGTTCAAACCACCAACCTTACAGTTACTTTAACCGAGTGCTTAATCGTTTGTGCCACCCACCAAAAAACCAAATCTGTTGCCATCAAGTCGATTACGACTCATAGAGACCCCATAGGGGAGAGTCGAGCTGCCCCCATAGGGTTTCCAAAGAAAGCTGGTGGATTCAAACTGCCAACCTTTTGGTTAGCAGCTATAGCTCTTAACCACTGTGCTACCAGGGCTCCTTGTGCCACCTAGGGACTCCTCGTATTGTAAGAGTCCCTGATAATTCCCTAACTAATGCGATTATCTTTAGGATAGCTAGAACTCACAGAAGCAGGATGGGCTCAATCCAAAGCAAAATGATCCAAGGCTACTAGCACTAAAAAGCTGAAAGAGTCCTTTCCAAGTCAACACAGGGTAAGACTAGGCAGGGTGAATGAACATGAGTTTTAAAGCTTGACATTGGGGGGGGGGAAAGAAACAATAGTGTAATCAAACACCTAATTATATGACTGAGGGTGGGACTTGTCGAAAGTGAAGCCAACATACATAGCACCTTCTATGCTGGGGAACGCACAAAGTAGAAAGGGGAGATTAAGCTCTTGGGCCAAAAGTGAGGGCCTTTACACAGCAACCATTCGCAGAAGTGAACAATAGACTAAGAGCTGCCAGGTTACAAACACCATGGGGGAGGGGAGGAGTGTTGCCCGGAAAAGAGGCACATTGTACGTGAGGAACAAAATCCAGAGCAACCATGGAAAACTCCGCAGGCTGACTAAGGAGGCACAGCAGAATTTTTCTCGGCATGTAGTTAAACCATGACTATGTAGCAACAGGGTTTTACTATGAGCCAAAAATCTGTGAGATGAAACTAACAGTGTAAAACGAAAGTGAAGAAACCACAGGATCAAGCCAGGCAGGAAAATGGTAGACCTCAGTTTAATCACACAAGTTGACAAAATACAGTTTGATAAGGCACAGTAACGGGATCAAACAAATGACTGCTCCTTAGAATTCACAAACAAAGGAAATATCATGGTCTTGGCTTTGAGTGCTAGATAAGAACTTACATAGAAAGTATTTTCATAGGAGTCATTATGTACTAGTGGTTACAACACCATTTAGTTCCACATCCTGGCAGAAAACTCAAAAACTCTATTATACGGTTACTCAATTTTAAAAAGGAACTGTGATTAACCCACAAGCAGTAAACTGAAAAAAAAAAAAAAAAGAAAAGAAATTAAAGGACTCATATAAAAAGAAATTAGTTGGGAAAAGTCGGGTTATTGCTTAGATAAACATTATTAGAAGCCCAAGAAAAGTATTTGCTCTGAATAAAAAGAACATGGTTCTTTAAACAATAATAATAACTACATGACCACAAACAGTAAAAAACAAAAACCCCTCCATTTTAGGGGAAATCTCTTACTCTTTCTTTAATGCAAAGATTGACCAAGTGAGAGGAACAGGCAGACAGAGTTTGAAGGGCAGGGAAGAAACTAGGTAGCAAAAACAGTGTAAGGCCTGGAGACTGGAGAAACCATGAAAGCATGGCCTCCAGACACACTTTTCACTCAGTACTGAAGTCACTCCTAAAGTTCACCCTTCAGCCAAAGATTAGACAGGCCCATGACACAAACAATAATACACATACGTGGCTCAACCACGTATACGAGACTAAGGGGCAAGGATGAGAAGACAGGAGGGGACAGGGAAGCTGGACAAATGGGAGTGGGGAACCCAAAGTTGAAAAGGGGAGAGTGTTGACAGGTCGCGGGGTTGGCAGCCAATGTCACAAAACAATATGTGTATTAATTGTTTGATGAGAAACTAATTTGCTCTGTAAACCTTCGTCTAAAGCACAAGAGAAAAAAACAAAACAAAACAAAAAGAATGTAAGGCCTGTTGTTAGTTGCTGTCAAGTCAGTTCCAACTTATGGTGGCCGGATGTGTGCAGAGCAAAACTGAACTCCATCGGGTTCTCAAGGCTGTGACCTTTCAGAAGCAGATCACCAGGCCTGCCCCCAAGGCACCTCTGGGTGGGTTTGAACCGCCAACCTTTCAGCTAGTAGCTGAGCACTTAACCAGTTTTGCGCCGCCCAGGGACTCAAGGAAGTCCTGCTAGGGAGCTTCAGACACAGGAGAGAGAGGATATGGAAGCTCAGCAGGGATTCTGTGCCCCAGCACCTGCCGCAGGCCCCTTGGTCAGGGGGCTACAAATTTGACTAAAGATGGAGAGAAAAGAGGGACTAAATTAAATTTTTAGGGAAATTTTGCCTCCAGATTCAGTTTAAAAATACACTGAGCAAAGATGTCAGAGCAAGCAGCAGTGAATGCCCAAACTGTTCTAGACTTGGCTGACAGAATTAAAGACATCAGAATTAGAGAGCAGCCACTCCAGAATTCTGAAGGGACTGTCACTCAGAATGTTGAAGAGCAATAATCAATGTGTGACTATCAGATTGCCTGGAGTCTCACCCACAAGAAAATCTTGAAGACACTGTGGAAACTAAACAAGGAGTTTCGCCTACATAATAGGTTGGCAAGTAGAAGATAAAATCATGCCGAAGCCCTACATATTTTTAAAATGTGGTAAAATGGCGGCATGGGGGGTGTCATACTAAGGTAATGTAACATTTTCAGAGAGAAATAAATACAAAGACAAGGAGAATTAGTGGGCATAATTTATTTTCAATCGCAAAGCTCTCTACATGGATATCTAAAATATAACTGGGCCTGTTTTGAAAAACAAAACAAAACTCAAATCTGACTCAGAAAGCCAGACAGCACATGATAGTTGATTTCTTGAGGAAATGCAGGGGAGACGTGGTATAAATAAAGTGCTAAAATTCCTCCTAAATCTCCCTCTTCTCCAAGCTCTTCTCCCTCAGGCAGTTATTTCTCCCCCTCAGCCTTCTCTCTTCCTTTCTGCAGGCTCTGTTCTCCCTCACGAAACTCCTGGCGACTCGCACATCCCTCCTCACCCCACCAGCCAAACCAGAAAGTGTACAGCTAGCTTAATGGCATTCAGCAAGATAAAAACCCAAACCTTAGCCACTTACGGTTCTTTAAATACGCTCTTGAGAATACTCAATTTGTCCAGCCATATAAGATACGTTTGTAGGAAAAAAATGAAAGCATTGTTCTATTTTTGCACACGGAAAAAAGTGATGATAACAGCAACGGCTAACACTCTGACAGCATTTATTAATGCTTTATGTAATTAACTCCTTTAATCTCTCTATGATTATTATTATTAGCCCCTTTTTACGTATGAAGAAAGTGAAGTCACAGAGTTTAAGCAGCAGAGCAGGGATCTGAACCCTGCTCGGTAATCTGTCTCCAGGATCCACATTCTTAACTACTCCACCAGGCAGACTCTCATCCCTCCCCAGTAGGTTCCTCTTCCTGAGCTTTCTGTCTCTGTGGATGGCATTCTGTATTCCACTAGCCTCCCTCTCCCTCGCCCCCAAGTACCCCGTCCACTAAGCCTGAATGGATCACTGCAGAGCCTCTCCCTGCCTGGGCTTTTGCAGAAGCCTGTGTACACACACAGACACATGCACACACAAAGACACATGCACACACACAGACACACAGAGACACACACATACTCACAGACACACCGAGACAGAAAGACACACAGACACACAGGCACACACACATAGACACATAGACACACATGCATACACATATACACACAGACACACACACAAACACACACATATACACACAGACACACACACAAACACACACATATACACACACAGACACACACACATATACACAGACACACGCACACACAAACATACATACAGGCACACACAGAGATATACACAGACACACCATACAGGCACACACAGACACATACAGAGAGAAACAGACACACACACACAAAAAAAAAACAAAACACACAGACACACATCCTCCCTATCTTTTCTTCATATGTAACCAGAGTATGTGGTGTCTAGTTCTGAACTGGCTAGTCAGTGCTTTAGCTTCTTCCCAGTAAGATTAAAAAGAACAAGGCACATAAATATCCACTTTTTATTATTTAGTAAAGGTCTTAAGTGTGTAGTAGGGTGTTACAAGACTCATTCTTAATGTCTCCGAACTCCTGAGGGTAAAATTAGGGACAAAATGTATTCTAAATCTTCCAGAAATTTGCTACCTGTGGCTCTAAAACTGGAAGGAAGAATTGACTTCTTTGCTCTTCTTCGTTCTGGAAGGCAGCAAGTTGATGACCTCAAGAGTGATGGCCACTCTGGGTCCACATGGCAGTGGATACTGTCCCAGGCCAGTCCTCCTAAGGATTACTAGCACCCAGGGAATTGGCAGTGAAGGGAGTGAATTTTACAAGCAGTGATGCTGGGAGCAGGTCAGTTTGGGGTGGGAGTTTGTGTGTGTGTTGGGGGTGGGAGGGAGTGTTGCTCCAGGCAGGAGAATGGTAGGTCAGGCAGGATTCAAACTCCTTCGCCCTTACACCCTCCTTTACATCTCACAACTGTGTGTCTTCAGTAGTCACCCAAAACAGAGACCTATACCCAGCACGTCTTTTTGAACAAACCGGGCAACAGCGAAGTGTTCTCGGAACTCAGCAAGAGGGTTCCTCCAGCCTAAAGGGGGCACTTGAGTTCTGGGCCCAGCATAAGGAGATAAGCACAAACAGGACCCAGTAGATTATTGTTTTATAAGGAAGGGAGACAGGGGCTAAGAGAAAGAGCATGGATTTGCTGCTTATCTAGGAATGTAGAATATAGGCAGTATTCATTTCAAAAACAGATGAAACGTGATCTTATTTTGTCCCTCCGTGTATGTGAAATGGGTCATATCAGCTGCACTGGCCATTATGATAGTTACTTCCTTCTCCCTTTCTCCATTCCACCTCTGAGACCATGGCCTGGACCTGGTGTCTTCTTCATACTTTCCTGGGCCGACACTGTACAGCACTGTTTGACCCTATTCTGCCACGATATCGTTTCTTCATCAAGGGGGGCCTCTGACCTGGTGAGAAGTTTATGTTGTAGCCTGGTCCTCAAATTTTCAGGGCCTGAAAATGCACTTTATCTGTCCACTCTGTATGATTCTACTGTTAGTAAATTGATCCCCACTAATTAGACCCATGAGAGACTGATGCATAAGCTCGGAGAACAATGTGTTGAACTGTGGAGATGGCCTAAAGAAGCAAGGGCATGCATTTGAACTGGACTCTGTGGTTAGGGGGTAGTAACTAAGCCAAACACCAAAGCAAAGCACTGTCAGCACAGAATTAAAGCAAAGGTGTTTGTATGCTGTCGTGCTACGTCTAGAAAGCTCTGGTAGACTTACCATTTGCCTTTGATGATCCCTATGCTTGAAAAACCAGGACCAGTACTTATAATCAGATCTCCCTCTCCCTTGAGGGAGCTAGAGTGACACTGATAAATCCTTACAGCCCAACCCTCGTTCTTCCCACAGTCAACCAGAGACACTCTGCTTCTATTTCTACTCATTATGCTTAGAATTGGTAAAACTTACAGGTAATTCTATCAGTTCTATTTGTATTAATAATTTTGAATGTGGCAAACAAATCCAAGCATCACAGCATAACATCTAAGAGTGAAAAGAACATCAGCAATCATCTAACTCAGTAGTTTTCAAATCGTGTCCCATGGATCTGAGAGACTGCTGGATTAAGGAACTTGAAGTGTGAGGTGGAGGCTGAATAGACAAACACTAGCTGATCACTCCTTGTAATAAATTAGGATTAGTCAAGGTGCAGAAACTATTGAAATGTTTTAATACGGAGTGACAGGATGAAGTTTGCACTTTAAATAACCAATTTGGGTGAAGTGATTGGAGAGGGCAAGTGCAGAGGCAGGAAGACCACTTTGGAAGGTATACTATTTGTCCCGGGAAGATATAATGGTGTTAGGAACCAGGTTAACAGCAGTAGAGCTGGAGAGGAGAGGATGGGTTTGAAATGTAATTTAAAGGTAGAATAGATAGGACTTGGCTAGGGAAGAAGCAGAAGTTATCAAGGATTCATTTATTTCATCAAGAAAAAGTACCGAGTGCTGACAATGGGCCAAGCACTGGGCTAGGTGCTAGGGACACAATGCTCAACTAGAAAGCCAAGTTCTCTGCCCTTCCTGGAGTTCAAATTCTGGTGGAGAGAGCGAGAGACACTAGATGAGCAAACAATTGGTAAACTACTAAAGTGCAATTCATAAAGGGTATAAACAGGGTGCTCTAATAGAGAATGAAAAGAAAAGTCTATTGAAGAAAGGAGGCCAGGGAAGGCTTCTCTGAGGAGGTATGTAAGAGGTGACCTGAACATGAGAAAGGCCCAGCCATGTGAGGAGCCAAGGGAGGAGCATTGCAGTCTAGGGAACAGCAAGTACAACTGCCTAGAGGAGAGAAAGAGCAGACTGAAGGCTAGCATGACCTCCTTGGATGGGTCTGCAGGAGGCAGATCAGCCAGGGCCTCATAGACCAAGGAATTTGAATTTAACTTTATAACGGGAAACCACTGAAGGTTTAAAGTAGGGATGTAACATGATATGATTTAAGTTATTTAAAGATCTCTCTACTCTGGACAGGGAAAGACTAAAAAGGGAATAAGAGTGAATCAGAGATCAGTCAGGAGGTGTGGTAGGCAGAATAATGCCTCCTCCCGCCAACATGTCCACGTCCTAGTCTCCAGAACCTTCGAATATGTGAGATTACATGGCAAAGAGGAGTTAAGATTGCAAATAAAATTAAGATTGCTAATCAGCTGACCTTGAAATAGAAAGAGTCTCCTGGATTATCCAGGCGCATCCATGCAATCACAGGGTCCTTAAAAGCAAGAGGAAGGCAGAAGAGAGAGCCAGAGAAGGCGATGTAACCATGGAAGCAGGATCAGAGTGATGCAATGTGAGAAACACTCCACCCACCATTGCTGGCTTTGAAGATGGAAAAAGGGTGCCAGAAGCTAAGGAATGCAGGCAGTCTCTAGAAGCTGGAGCAGGCAGGAAACAGCTTCTCCCCCAGAGTTTCCAGAAAGGAATGCAGCATTGCCAATACCTTGACTTTAGTCCAGTGAGACTCATATCAGACTTCTAATCTACAGAACTGTAATATAATAAATTTGTATTTTTTTATGCTAGCAAGTTTGTTGTAACTTCTTCTAGCAGCAATAGAAACAAATACAGGGGGCTACTGAAATAATCCAAAAGGGAGATAACTGTTGTATTTACCAGAATTGTGGCAATGGACATTGAAATGAACAGTTAAGAAAGATTTTAGAGGATGAACCAACAGGGCCTGATTTGATGGCAGATGCTGTGAATTATATGTGGTTTGGTGCTGGATTCTTTTTGCAATGTTTTCTATTTCCTTACTTTGGGGTTTTGTCTTGGGAAGTGGTTAACTTACTTGGAAACAATTCAATCCTCTTGAGGCTTGCCTTTAAGCTTTGTTAGGCAGGTACGAACAAAGTGTAGGGCTGTTTTAACCTCACTACCTGATGCCATGGGTTAGGTCTTTCCACTCTGGCTGGTGGGAACGTATGCTTTGCCTAGTCCTGTGTGAGCCACGGGGATTGTTCTGTCTGCTCCTTCCTGGTGGTTCTTCCTCTGCTTTGGGTAGTTCCCTCATACACATCAGTAACCAGCTGGACACCTGGAGGGAGCCCTCTGTAGATTTCCAGAGGTCGCTCTCTGAGGAGCTTTCCTCTCAGAACCCTACCCCATAATTCTAGCTGCCTTAGCCTCCTCCCGCTCTGAACTCTGTTCCCTCCACTTAGTGAGACCTCGAGCCTCTACTTAGTCCCCTCCTCTCTTTTTCCAGAAACCCAGGTGGTATAGTGGTTAAGAGCTATACTACGGCTGCTAACCAAAAAAGGTTGGCAGTTCGAATCCACCAGCCACTCCTTGGAAACGTATTGGGTTGCTATGAGTTGGAATTGACTCCACAGCAACGGGTTTGGGATTTTCTTTTTTTGGTTTTCTCTTTTTCCAGGCAATGAGTGGGGGAAATCAATCGTAGGGCTCCCCTTGGTTGTTTTCCTTTTCTCAGGAATCACTGTCCTGCACTGCTTGTTGTCCAATTGACCAGTTGTCTAATCCCCTGAAATTCGTTTCATATGTTTTGCCCAGTTTTTCAGTTGTGTAAAACGACAGGGAAAATCTACTCCCTGTTATTCCACTGTGGCCAGAAATGGAAGTGACTTTTTCTTGCATGAATTTGATGTAAGGAATAAAGAAAAGGGAGGAGTCAAGACTCATCACCACATTTCAACTTTAATAGCACAGATGATTGTTGTGAGGCAGAACAAAATGGTTTTGTGTTTATTTCTCCTTCCTTCCTCCCTGCCTTCCTTTCTTTTCTGTATGTGTGTTTTTAAGCTTGACGTTTTGTGCGTTTTGACTTGACAGCAATGGGTTTGGATTTTTGGTTTGGTTTTTTAAATCTGTTTTGTTTTGAAGATTTTTGAGAGTACGGTTAAAGAAAGGATGGAAATCAACATGTTGGCGTGGGCCATGTTGAGTTTGAGACGCTTCTAGGACAGGTGACACTAGAGTTCAAAGAGAAGACATAGGCCAGAGATATCCTTGAGCACCTGGGTAGATGGAGATACAACTCACTGAGCTGCGGAACATGGAGCAAGAGTACATATGTAGGCGTGGCTCAGATTTTGAGGTGTTAAGTATGTTTGTCTATGAGACATACAAATAACAATAACAATCAGGCAGTTTAATATTTACATCTGGAGCTTAGAGAAGAGGGTGGACTGAATACATAAGTTTGACAACATATAGGTAGCAGTTAAATCATGGGAAACGATGTGGTGACTTAGGAAGAGAGGGAGAAGAGGGAAAGGAGAGGAGAGAAAGGGAGGGAGGGGAGAGAAGGGAAGGGGAGGGGAAGGGAAGGGAAAGAAAGAAAGGGGAGAGAAAGAAAGGGGATGGAAGGGGAAAGAATGAAAGGGGAGAAGAAGGGAGGGAAGCGTAGGGGAAAGGAGGGAAGGGGAGTGGAGGGAAGGGAAGAGATAAGAGTCCAAGAAGCCATGAGGAATTTCAGCATTTAAAAGCTGCGTAAAGGAAGAAAACCCATCAAAGGGGAATGAAAAGGAGTGACCATAGAAGAAAGACGAAATCAGACAATATTTTCAAAGGAAAAGGGTGCTCTCAGGAGAGACTATCAATTGGCTCAAATGTTGCTGAGAAGTCAAGTAAAATAAGAACATATGAATCTCCACTGGATTTAGTAACTTGGAAGTCATTAGTGAACTTTTCAAGAGGAGATTTGGTGGAGTGGGGGGAGGGGACACTCATCAGGAGTAAGTTGAAGACTGAATGTGACAGCAGGTAAAGTGGAGGTAGCTTATGCAGACAGCTCTTTCATGGGGAATGGAAAAGTACAGCAATAGCTGGAAAGAGATGGTGAGTTAAGAGAAAATTGTTGTTTGTTTTTAAGATGTGAGATGCAGAGATTATTCGAATGATAAAGCCAAGAGGTTAAGGATGCAGAGGGGGATTAACAGGAAGAACAAGGCTCCTGAAAAGGCAGGGGTATCCGGGACCCAAAACTCAAGTGAGCTCTCCCACCTCTGATCTTCCATAGGTGTTTATAACTCATTCTCTAATGGTCCTTAGTACACACTCTCCTCTGTTAGCCTTAACAGTGCTCCCCTACTGGATTAAGAGCTCCCTAAAAGCAAGGATCACTCCCAATTCGTTTCTGAGTCCACATGTGGTATAGCACACAATAAGCGTTTGAAATATTTCTTCAATAAATTAATAAATTAATTTACTTTAATAAATTAATGTATGCATAAGGTGAATGATTGAATAAACAAATGCATAAAATTCATCTTGTAAAATCTTCCCTGAAAAGAGAAATAAAGATATCCACGTATTTCATTACCCTTATGAGTCAAAGTTGACTCAACGGGAACGAGTTTGGTTCTTTTTTTTTAATATCAAGAAACACTTCCTGTAGATGTTGGTGAACATCTCCAGAGTAGAAGCACAACAAAAACAAAATAGTTGTGAAGGGTAAGATAGTACACAATAATGAGGAAGCCAGCACAACTTGTACAAGGCAAGGTCATGGAAGCTCCGTAGACACATCCAAACTCCCTGAAGGACTGAATTGCTGGGCTGAGGGCTGTGGGGACCACGGTCACAGGGAACATCTAGCTCAATTGGCATAACATAGTTTTTAAAAAAATGTTCTACATTCTACTTTGGTGAGTAGTGTCTGGGGTCTTAAAAGCCTGTGAGCAGCCATCCACTGGTCTCACCCCTTTGGGAACAAAGGAAAATGAAGAAAACTAAAGATACAAGGGAAAGATTAGACCAAAGGACTAATGAACCGCAACAACCATGGCCTCCACCAGACTGAGTCCAGTACAACTAGATGGTGCCTGGCTACCACCACTGACTGCTCTGACAGGGATCACAACAGAGGGTCCAGGACAGACCTGGAGGAAAATGTAGAACAAAATTCTAACTCACAAAAAAAGACCAGACTTACTGGCCTGACAGAGACTGGAGAAACCCCCAGAGTATGGCCCCCCGGTCACACTTTTAGCTCAGTGATGAAGTCACTCCTGAGGTTCACCCTCCAGCCAAAGATTAGACAGGCCTGTAAAACAAAACGAGACTAAAGGGGTGCACCAGCCCAGAGGCAAGGACTAGAAGGCAGAAGGGGACAGGAAAGCTGGTAATAGGGAACCCAAGGTTGAGAAGGGAGAGTGTTGACATGTTGTGGGGTTGTTAACCAGTGTCATAAAACAGTATGTGCACGAAACTGTTTAATGCAAAGCTAGTTTGTTCTGTAAACCTTCATCTAAAGTACAATTAAAAAAATGTTATTATTAACGTTTTAGGGAAATGTGATTTTTTTCCCCCAGATTAATCACAACTGATGTATAGCTACTTCCTGTGCAGATCCAAAGGCTTCTTTCATCATCCTAGGGCAAAGAGTAATTGCTGTATTTTACATCTGAAACCCATTCTCATTTATCAAAAAACACTTGAGTTTGGAAAGTGCTGCATAATTATTTGCATTACTTTTTTTTAATAACATCTCTATATGTTAACATAGTATTCTTATGCCATCAATTTTCAATCATTAGGCTAGTGATAGAATCAAGTCCTGGATAATCCAAAACAGTGAGTAGTAAACAGAGTGGGAACAGCAGGTTTGTCATCCTCATTTGGGCTCATTAGGGTTAATAGCCCATGTCAACACAAAAACACTTTGTGTGGCAAGGCATCTGTTCAGGGCTTTTTAATTTCTGGGAATTGTTCACAAAGTGGATCAAGAACTGACTAAAGGCTAGATCACTTTACAGGATGAAGATTATGTAGTTCAAGGACATGACAAAAGGCAAAATTAGATTCATAGCATTTAGAACTAAGAACTAGAGCTGAGAAATCACCCAGCCTACCCGCCTCATTTTACACATAAAAATAAAACCCCGGACAATTACATGACATGCTCGAAGTCACACAGCAAGGTAGTGAAATATACCCTCATGAAAAGTAACATCTCATGCTACTCCCAGTCCTGTGCTCTACACTATTTTGCATCTCCAAAGAGTTCTTGTTTTCCTTTTAGAATTTTCTGCAGGTTCTGTAAGGTATAAATAAATGTAAAGAATAAATTAAAATCCAAGATAGATAAGGCATTAAGAAATATTCTAATTTATTTTTGAAGATTATGCTACCATCGATACTTTCACATCTGTTATCTCATTTACTCTTTCAAGCCCCTTTGAGGATTTATTCCCATTTACAGACGAGGAAATGGAGACTACAGAAATCGCAGGTCACACAACTAGCAAGTGAGGCATTGAGACAAGAATTTAGGCCTAGAACGCTAGGTACACTTCTCTTTCCTCTATATCACACTTCAAATGGGATCACACCTTCCACACTAGACAGATCACAAAGTACTGAAAGACTCAGAAAAGTCATTATGTAACCACTGCTGGCAATCTTTGAAGGAAAAACTAAACAAACCATGAAGAATAAAGAGGTGCCAAAGACTGAAAAATAGTTTTTGATTATGAAATTTTAGAAAGTCTAGATTCTGGGAACTACAGTCTGGTAAAAGCATATTCTTGATGTCAATCTTTGGCAAAATTCAGGAATAAATTACTAAACAGATGGTTTGTGAACCACATTGAAAAGAATGCTATGATCACATGGAACCAACATGGGTTCACTAAGCTCGTATCATACCAAACCAGCAAATATCTCCACTAGAAAATGAGGCTAAATCTGTTGGGATGTCCTTGTGGTCAAATGTTGGGATGTCACTGTGGTCAAATTGAAATATGTGATTTAGATAATAGGACAGTTGAATATGTTCATAACTGGTTGAATTTAATGTGAAGTTTCCAGTGGCCTTCCACATGACTCTGCCTCTGATATTCTGTCAAAAATTTTAGCAATGTCTTTGTAAGTATTGAAAATTGTCAAATTTGTGGATAATTCAAAGTTTAAAGGGATATGTTGTATGATAAAAGCAATAATCATTTTGACAGACTAAAATGATGGTCAACCCTAACAGTTTAAAATTTAACAGTGAAAAGTATAAAGCTATGCATTTAAGTAAAAATAAATAGATGGTAGATGACAGATAGATAGACAGATAGACAGACAGGCAGGTAGGTAGGTAACTAGGTAGGTAGATACAGGAAGGAATGAAGGAAGGCACAAGTTTTGAATGGAGAAAATGTGACTTAACCAAAATTCATGGGAGAAAAAAAAATTAAGTATAATTAACCACAAGTTCAGGATAATATAAATCAACAGTAAGACACAGATGCACTATAACATAACGGGTAAAACTTCAGCTTCAGCATCAGCAAACTGAACTCACAGTTCACATTCACCACTTAATAGCTGTGTGCCCCTAGATAATTTGCCTATTCTTTTAAAGCCTCAGTTTCCTATTCTACAAAATGACCACATAAAATGTCATACTGCTAATAACAGAGCTTGCATTACAGTTGAAGTCTTCTGATTCCTCATCTGGTGCTTTTCCATGGAGGACTAGCTTAAGAGGTTGAAAAAGACATTTTAGGAAAAAGGATTCAAATTTTCCATGTGACCCTAAAGATCTGGTCAACAGATCAATAGAGGAACATTACCAAGAATGTAATGTAGTGAGCTGATTTCAGCTCACTTCCTGGAAGAACATTCTTCCTGGAGGCCAAATTAAAATAGGCTCCTCCATGAAGCCCAAACAACAACATGTGCTTGTCAATTTGTCATACCGTGGTGACTTGCGTGTTGCTATGATACTGGAAGTTTTGCCACTAGTATTTCAAATACTAGCAGGGTCATCCATGGTGGATGGGTTTCAGTGGAGCTTCCAGACTTAAGACAGACTAGGAAGAAGGACTTGGCAGTCTACTTCTGAAAAAATTGGCTAGTGAAAACTTTATGAATAGCAGCAGAACATTGTCTGATATAGTGTTGGAAGATGAGCCCCTCAGGTTGGAAGGCACTCAGAATAGACTGAGGAAGAGCTGCCTTCTCAAAGTAGAGTCAACCTTAATGACTTGGATGGAGTCATGCTTTGGGGACCTTCATTTGCTGATGTGGCATGACTCAAAATGAGAAGAAACAGCTGCAAACATCCATTAATAATTGGAACATGGAATGCACGAAGTATGAATCTAAGAAAATTGGAAGTCATCAAAAATGAAATGGAATGCATAAACATTGATATCCTAGGAATTAGTGAGCTGAAATGGATTGGTATTGACCATTTTGAATCAGACAATCAAATGGTCTACTATGCCAGGAATAACAAATTGAAGAGGAATGGTATTGTGTTCATCATCAAAAAGATCATTTCAAGATCTATCCTGAAGTACAACGCTGTCAGTGATAGGAAAATATTCACATGCCTACAAGGAAGACCAGTTAATATGACTAGTATTCAAATTTATGCACCAACCACTGTCTTAGGCTGGGTTCTCTAGAGAAACCAAACCAGCAAAGTGTATAAATATATATATAGAGAGAGATTATATCAAGGAAACAGCTCACACGATTGTAGAGGCTAGAACGTCCGAAGTCCTTTGGTCAGGGTAGAGGCCTCTCCCAAGTCACACAGCTGCAGAAGCTGGCAAGCCCAAGATCGGAAGGTCGGAGAGCAGGGCTCCCGCTCACAGGCTGTGCAGATCGACGAATCCCAGGTTCGGCAGATAAGCTGACAGCTCAAGTCCCAAGAACAGGAAATGAGACGACAGGAAGCAGCCGCAGAATCCAGAGAGAGCAAAAAGCCAGAATGTCTGCTTATATACAGATGTGGACCACACTCCCAAGAAGACTCCCTTTCATCTGATTGGCTACTCATAGTATATTCAATCATAGGAGTGATTACATTAAGACACTGATAACGGCCCAGCCAAGTTGACACACAATCTCAACCATCACAACCACTAAGGCCAAAGATGAAGAAATTGAAGATTTTACCAACTTCTGCAGTCAGAAATTGATCAAACATGCAATCAAGATGCATTGATAATTACTGGTGATTGGAATTTGGAAGTTGGAAACAAAGAAGAAGGCTTGGTAGTTGGAAAATATGGCCTTGATGACAGAAACGATGTTGGAGATCACTTTATAGAATTTTGCAAGACCAATGACATTTTTGTTGCAAATATCTTTTTTCAACAAAATAAATGCTGACTATACACGTGGACCTTGCCAGATGGAATACACAGGAGTCAGTTTAACTACATCTGTGGAAAGAGACGATGGAAAACCTCAGTATCATCAGTCAGAACAAGGCCAGGGACCGACTGCAGAACAGATCATCAGTTGCTCATATGCAAGCTCAAGGTGAAGCTGAAGAAAATTAGAACAAGTCCACAAGAACCAGAGTACAACCTTAAGTATATCTCACCTGAATTTAGAGACCATCTCAAGAACAGATTTGATATATTGAACACTAATGACCGAAGACCACAGGAGTTGTGGAATGACATCAAGGACGTCATACATGAAGAATGCAAGAGGAAATTAAAAAGACAGGAAAGAAAGAAAAGACCAAGACAGATCTCAGAAGAGACTCTGAAGTTGCTCTTGAACATAGAGTAGCTAAAGCAAAAGGAAGAAATGATGAAGTAAAAGATCTGAACAGAAGATTTCAAAGGGCAGCTTGAGAAGACAAAGTAAAGTATTATAATGAAATGTGCAAAGACCTAGAGATAGAAAACCAAAAGGGAAGAATATGTTCTGCATTTCTCAAGCTGAATGAACTGAAGAAAAATTTCAAGTCTTGAGTTGCAATATTGAAGGATTCTACACAGAAAATATTAAACGATGCAGGAACCATCAAAAGAAGATGGAAGGAATACAAAGAGTCACCATACCAAAAAGAATTAGTCAACGTTCAACCATTTCAGAAGGTAGCATAAGACCAAGAACTGATGGTACTGAAGGAAGAGGTCCAAACTGCACTGAAGGCATTGTCAAAAAACAAGGCTCCAGGAATTGACAGACTACCAACTGAGATGTTTCAACAAAAGGATGTAGCGCTGGAAGTGCTCACTCATCTATGCCAAGAAATTTGGAAGACAGCTACTTGGCATCAATTCTTCTTCAGTTTTCCTTATTCATTGTCCAGCTTTCACATGCATATGAAGTGATTGAAAACATCATGGCTTGGATTAAGCTCACCTTAGTCCTTAAAGTGACAGCTTTGTTTTTTAATACTTTTAAGAGGTCTTTTGCAGCAGAGTTGCCCAATGCAGTTTGTCGTTTGATTTCTTGATTGCTGCTTCCATGGGCTTTGATTTGTTAATGCAAGTAAAATGAAATCCTTGCCAGCTTCAGTCTTTTCTCTGTTTGTCATGAAGAGATCTGTATTTGTGCCCATTCCAAAGAACGGTGATCCAACAGAATGCAGAAATTATCGAACAATATCATTAATATTACACTCCAGTAAAAGTTTGCTGAAGATCATTCAAAAGTGTATGCAGCAGTACATTGGACAGGGAACTCCCAGAAATTCAAGCCAGTTTCAGAAGAGGACAAGCAATGAGGGATATCATCGCTGTTGTCAGATGGATTATGGCTGAAAGCAGAGAATACCAGAAAGATGTTTACCTGTGTTTTATTGATTATGCAAAGGCATTCAACTGTGTGGATCATAACAAGGGGGTACTGTGTGGTTTAAAGTCAAAAAAGATGGGTGTCAGGGTTGTATCCTTTCACCATACTTATTCAATCTGTATACTGAGCAAATAATCCAAGAAGCTGGACTATATGAAGAAGAATGCAACATCAGGATTGGAGGAAGACCCATTAACACACTGTGATATGCAGATGACACAACCTTGCTAGCTGAAGGTGAAGAGAACTTGAAGCACTTGCTGTTGAAGATCAAAGACCACTGCCTTCAGTATGGATTCCACCTTCACATAGAGGAAAAAAAAAAAAAATCCTCACAACTGGCCCAGTAAGCAACATCATGATAAACAGAGAAACGACTGAAGCTGGCAAGGATTTTATTTTACTTGGATCAACAAATCAAAGCCCATGGAAGCAGCAATCAAGAAATCAAACGACAAATTGCATTGGGCAACTCTGCTGCAAAAGACCTCTTAAAAGTATTAAAAAACAAAGATGTCACTTTAAGGACTAAGGTGCACCTAATCCAAGCCATGATGTTTTCAATCACTTCATATGCATGTGAAAGCTGGACAATGAATAAGGAAAACTGAAGAAGAATTGATGCCTCTGAATTATGGTGTTGGTGAAGAATATTGCATATATCATGGACTTCCAGAAGAACCAACAAATCTGTCTTGGAAGAAGTATAGCCAGAATGCTAGTTAGAAGTAAGGATGGCAAGACTTCGTCTCACATACTTTGGACACGTTATCAGGAGGGACCAATCCCTGGAAAAGGACATCATGCTTGGTAGAGTAGAGGGTCAGCGAAAAAGATGAAGATCCTCAATGAGATGGACTGACACAGTGGCTGCAACAATGGGCTCAAACATAACAACAATTGTTAGGATGGCCAAGGACCAGGCAGTGTTTCCTTCTGTTGTATGTAGGGTCACTATGAGTTGGAACTAACCTGACAGCATCTAACAACTCCTTGAGCTGAGTAATCATGGTCATGCCAAGCAAACAGGCATCAGCTGTATGACCAATCATCAGAAATACTGTTGCAATGATTCCAACAAGGATAGAAAATGGGACCAAGTGATCTCTGAGATCTCTCCAGTTGTAGGATTCAGAGGTTTCTATGATTCTGACACAAGACTGAAGGTATATCCAGCCTGTCACCTGACTAATAGATTTTGGAGCTCAACTAATCATCTAAGCAACTCTGGGAGATTTCCCTCATTTTAAGATAAAAAAACTAAAACTTATTGAATAAAATTAATCCACGCAAGATTACATAGCTAAAATGTGATGAAATGTATGCTGTTCTCACTCTACTACATTACTATAAGTAAGGCACTGTACTGTGAGTAAACTAGGGAGGAGAGGTGCAGTCTTTTCTATCCAGCAGCTTACACTTTGATAGTGGGTGCTATATGCACACAAATAACTACATTATAAGTTTGTACATGATAATTATACAGTTTGAACAGAAACATGATTAGAATAGCCTTATGGGGAACAATTTGATAATACATATCAAAAGACTTTAAAAGCTCATATTGGTTAACATTAAATTACCGCTTTTGGTTATTTAATCTTCCAGCTATGATGTAGTAGGTTGTAGCAGACTAACGCTCCCACAGAAAACGACTGGAAAAGCTGAATATAATACAGGGGAACAACAGTTTGATAGGATGAAAGAGCTGCTCAGGCATCCAGGACATAAGGAACCAAGATTCTAGAATGAAGAGATCTTTGAGGTGATTCTAATATTTTGCAGGCCACTTTTTGCCTCATGACATTTGTTGATTCTTAGTGGTATGATAGAAGAGGCTGGAAAAAAAAATTAAGGGAGTGCTGCTAAGAGACAGAAAAGTCAACAGATCTTTAGCAATCCACAGGAATTTTGGAGACAAAAATTAAAGTAGGTGGTGGTGGGATTTCGAGCAACTAGGACTCAAGGAGACAAGATATCTGAAAGAATGCGCCCAACATTTTGCAATTTTATATTTGAGGCATTTTCCAAATTCTTAAGTTGTACAGGGATTGAGTCTTAGAAGCTGAGCAAAAAGAAACTGAAAAACAGAGCAGAGGTCTTGGTATTCTTACTGTGCTGAGGATTAAAGAAAAATAAAAAATCGAAAAGGTGGAACTTAAGCCCTAGCGAGAAGGAACTGACCTATTAAATACTCCAGGATTTAGTTGGAGCACCTGGAAGTCTACATCATAGCGATGAGGGACAAATCAAACATAGACTACACCTAACAGAGACTGCAATTCAACCCGAAATCAGTCCTATTTAACTAGCTATTAGAAGATAGTATGAATTCTCTCTGGAGGAACATAATTTCATCCAGAGTTTCTTAAACTTTTTTTTACATAAAATGTCTAGCCTTTAATCAAGAATTACCAGTCATGCCAAGAAATAAGACCAAAAGAATAAATATACACTGGAAACTGACTTAAAGGTAACCCAAATATTGGAGTAATCACACACAGACTTTACAATAATTGAAGTAACTGTGATTTCCATGTTGAAGAAAATAGATGTTAAGATGGCAAATTTTACTAGGTAACTAGAATCTGGTTTTTTTAAAAAAATTAAAAGGGAACTCTAGAATTTAAATTATAAAATAACTGAAATTAAGACCTTCAATAGATGGTTTAAAAGTAGATAGGGCTAACCAGTTGAAAGGCTTAGTGATCTGGAAAATGGGTTGGGAGAAACACAGAGAAAAAAATAATTTTTTTGTTAAAAAAAAAAAGGGCATAAGAGATATATGTTGTTGTTGTTGTTAAGTACCTTCGAGTTGGTTCAGACTCATTGCAACCCCATGCACAACAAAACAAAACAGTGCCTGGTCCTGCACCATCCTCACAGTTGTTGCTGTGTGTGAGTCCATTGTTGCAGCCATTGTGCCAGTCCATCTCATTGAAGGTCTTCCTCTTTTTCACTGGCACTCTACTTTACCAAGCATGACTTCCTTCTCCAGGGACAGGTCCCTCCTGATAACATGTCTGAAGTACATGAGATGAAGTCTTGCCACCCTCACTTCTAAGGAGCATTCTGACTGTACTTCTTCCGAGATAGATTTGTTCATTCTTCTGGCAGTCCATGGTATATTCAATATTCTTCACCAGCACCATAATTCAAATACATCAATTCTTCTTTAATCTTCCTTATTCATTGTCCAGCTTTCACATGTATATGAGGTAATTGAAAATACTATGGCTTGTGTCAGGCACACCTTAGTCCTCAAGGTGACATCTTTGCTTTTCAACACTTTAAAGAGGTTTTTTTGTTTGTTCATTGTTGTAGTTTAAGTGAAAGTTTACATTTCAAGTTAGTCTCTTATACAAAAGTTTACACATACATTGTTATATGGCCCTAATTGCTCTCCCTATACTGTGACAGCACACTCCTCCTTTCCACCCCTGATTCCCCATGTCCATTTAACCAGCTCTTAACCCTCTCTGCCTTCTCATCTTACCGCCGGGCAGAAGCTGCCCATTTAGTCTCATGTATCTACTTGAGCTAAGAAGCACACTCTTCAAGAGTATCATTTTATGTCCCACAGTCCAGTCCAATCTTTGTCTGAAGAGTTGGCCTAAAGAGGTCTTTTGCAGTAAGTTTGCCCAATGCAACGCGTAGTTTGATTTCTTGACTGCTGCTTCCATGGGCATTAACTGTGGATCTAAGTAAAATGAAATCCTTGACAACCTCAATCTTTTCTTCGTTTATCAGGATGTTGCTTATTGGTCCATTTGTGAGGATTTTTGTTTTCTTTATGTGGTGGTGTAATCCATACTGAAGGCTGTGGTGTTTGATCTTCATCAGTAAGTGCTTCAAGTTCTCTTCACTTTCAGCAAGCAAGGTTGTGTCACCTGTATATCACAGCTTGTTAATCAGTCTTCCTCCAATCTTGATGCTGCATTCTTCTTCATATAGTCTGGCCTCTCGGATTATTTGCTCAGCATATAGATTGAATAAGTATGGTGAAAGGATACAACCCTGACGCACACCTTCCTTGATTTTAAACCATGAGTATCCCCTTGTTCTGTTCAAACGACTGCCTCTTGGTCTATGTAAAGGTTCCACATGAGCACAATTAAGTCTTCTGGAATTCCCATTCTTCACAGTGTTATCCATAATTTATTATGATCCACACAGTCAAATGCCTCTGCTTAGTCAGTAAAACACAGGTAAACATCCTTCTGGTATTCTCTGTTTTCATCCAAGATCCGTCTGACATCAGCAGTGATATCCCTCATTGCACATCCTCTTCTGAATCTGGCTTGAATTTCTTGCAATTCCCTGTTGATGTACTGCTGCAACCATTTTTGAACTATCTTCAGAGATTATATAACACATGGAAAAAGGTCTAGGTCCTATAAGGGTCTAAGATTTGCATAATTAGAGACTCAAAAGAGGAGAGGACACGAATGAAGCAGAATAAATATGAAAAGATAACATCCTAGATACTTTGAAAACTACAAAAGACATCAAGGAAGAATTCAAAATGCTCTAGAGTCTAGTAGGATGTTGTTGTGTGCTGTCAAGTCGATTCTGACTCAAGTAGGATAAACAGAGAGAAGTCTACACTTTGGTATATCAACATAAAACTGCTGAAAACAAAAACAAAGAGAAAATAGTAGAAGTAGCTAGAAAAAACAGACACATTATCTTCAGAGGAGCAACAATAAGACCAATAGTTTACTTCTCAATAGAAACAGTGGAAGCCAGAAAACAAAGAAATGACATTTTTAAAGTGCTGGGGAAAAAAAAAAAGGCAACCTGCATTTTAAACCCAGTGAAAATATCCTTCAAAAATGAAGATAAATTAAAGACATTTTCAGGCAAACAAAACAGACAATCCATTGCCAGCCCGCTTTCATTAAAGGAAATAATAATGGAAATTCTTACACAAGGAAAATTATGCCAGATAAAGACATGGAAATGCAGTAATGGAAATGGCAAATATATGACTTATGTTAATTTTGACTGTATCAAGTAACAATAAAAATGTTTTGTTGGGTTTTAAATGTATGTAGAATTAAAATCCGTACCAACAATAACCAAAAAAAAAGGCAAGAAGGAGGAAAGAGTTCAACTTTATTGTCTAGGAACTGTAATTTAGGAAGTGGAAAGGTATAAATTGTATTAGATGCAAACAAGTCAAGGAATAGTAATTTAAAATCTAAATTAAAAACTAAACTAATAATTAAATAATAACAAACAACTAATAAAAGGAAAAGGTGGAATAATAAAAAATAATTGATTAAAAGAAAATAAGACTAAAAAGTAGAGAAAGGGAACATAAAATAGGTAGGACATAAAGAAAGGAAATACTAAGAAGATAAACATAAACTCAAATATCTCAGTAATTACGTTAAATATAAACAGAATAAAAAGTTCCAAGTAAAAGATAAATATTGTCAGTCTGTATAACAACCACAACAATAAAACAGAACAACCATGCATCTTACATGATACACACCCTAAATATAAGATGCAGAGAGATTGAAAGTAAAAGATGGAAAAAATAAACCATACAAATGCAAATAAAAAAGTATAACTGTATTAATATTAAACAAAGTGAACTTGAAGGCAAGAAACAATACTAAAAAATAAAAGGAGCATTCATAGTGATAAAAATGTCAGTTCCCCAGGAAAATGTAATGATTCTAAAGTTTTATGACTCTAATAGCTTCAAAACTATAAAGCATGGGGAGGGGAATACACTAACTAGATAGTAGACAAGTGTCAATGTTGGTGAAGGGAAAGACAACACACAATATAGGGGAAATCAGCACATCATGACCAAAGCAAAGTCGTAGACACTTCCTAGACACATTCAAACACCCTGAGGGACAGAGTTACTGGGGCTGAGGAACCTGGGGACCATGGTCTCGGGGGATATCTAAGTCAATCGTTATAACATAGTTCATAAAGAAAATGTTCTACATCGTACTTTGGTGAGTAACGTCTGGGGTCTTAAAAGCTTGTGAATGGCCATCTAAGATACATCTATTGATGCCATCCTGTCTGGAGCAAAGGAGAATGAAGAAAACCAAACACACAAGGAAAATATTAGTCCAAAGGACTAATGGACCACATGAACCACAGCTTTCTCCAGCCTGAGCCCAAAAGAAATAGATGGTGCCTGGCTACCACCAACAACCGCTCTGACAAAGATCACAATATAGGGTCCCGGACATAGTGGGAGAAAAATGTAGAACAAAATTCAAATTCACAAAAAAAAGACCAGATTTACTGGAGAAACCCCTAAGACTATGGCCCTTGGACACCCTGCAACTCAAAACCGAAGCCACTCCCAAAGTCCACATTTCACCAAAGATTAGACAGGCCTATAAAACAAACAATAACACCTGTGAGGAACGTGCTTCTTAGTTCAATCAAGTACATGAGACTAAATGGGCAATACCTGCCCAAAAGCAAAGATAAGAAGGCAGGAAGAGACAGGAAAACCAGACAAATGAACATGGGGAACCCAGGGTGGAAAGGGAAAGGGGGAGAGTGCTGACACATTGCAGAGACTTGCAACCAATGTCACAAAACAATTTGCACATAATTTTTGAATGAGAAACTAATTTACACTGGAAACGTTCACCTAAAGCACAATAAAATTATATCTATATACATAAAGCAAAAATTGAAAAACTAAAATAAGAAATACACAAATGTATAATCATAGTGGGAGACTTTAAAAATTCTCCCTTAGTATGTAAAGGGAAGAAAAACAGGCAAAAAAAAAAAATCCATCAGAATTCAGGAGATATGAATAACAAAATTAAATATAATTTATTTGACATATGTAGAACACTACAGCCAAGAATGAAAGAATATTCAATCATTTCAAGAGTACATGGAATATTTACAAAATTGACCTAACTGACCTTATAGTGTCCATAAATAAATTTTCAATAAATGTCAAATAATTAAAAACATTCAGAGTATATTTGCCGGCAACAGTGGAATTATGAGTAAAAGATAATCAAAGAATGACAAAATGTTTGGAAATTAAGAAATTCATCTTTAAAATTAAAATAATATTTTAAGAAACTTACCCTGGGTCAAAAAATAGATCACAATAAAAATAGAAAGCATTTTGAACTAATATATTTAATGAAAATGTGACATATTTTCTTGTGAAATGCTGCTAAAATATGACTGGAATATGTGTAGTGTTAAATGCATATACCAGTAAATGGAGAAAGGCTAGGAATCAATTATTTAGTTATATATCTCAAGACGTTAGGACAAAAGCAGCAAATTAAATCCTCCCCAAAAAGTACGAAAAAATCAAAATAAAAACAGAAATTACTGAAATAAAAAACAAAGGTACAAGAGAGAAAATTAATAAAGTTGATTCTTTGAAAAATCATCATCATCATTATCATTATCTTCCAGAAAGACTAATTACAAAAAGAGGGGGCAAAAATTATCAATGTCAAGACTGGAATGATACAACACTGGAAAATGAAACATCGCAGCATATTCTACAGACATTAAAAAATAGTAAAAGAATATTATTTAAAATTTTTAACAAATAAATTTGAAATTTGTGAAGCGAAATGAAATATTCCCAAAAAATTACAAAACATGACACAAAAATATTATAGAAATCTGAATAGTCTTATATCTGTTAAAGAAATAGATTTCATAATTTAAACATCTCCCCATAAAGAAATCTCCAGGCTCAGAAGACTTCACCAATGAACCTTTCCAAACATTTAAGAAATAAATAATATAAATCATACAGGTAATCTTCTAAAAAATATAAAAGAGGGAACAATTCATTTTACAAAGTTAGTGGGATGGGGGGTGTTTCCTTCCAGAATAGTGAATGAGGAGCTCAGAAAACTTTGTCTCCAAAAATCAGCACTAAAGCTGAATAAAATTGCCAAAAAGAAAAATTTCAGAACTCAGAAAATAATGAAAGGTATGCAACAAATCTAAAAGCGTTTATTCAAAAAAAAAAAAACAAAAAACTACTGAACCTTACTAAGAACGGTAGGGAGTGGGGGAGCTGTGGCATTTTAACTTGGGACTGCTCCCATCTCTACCAGCTCCATAGCCTTGCTCCCACCAGAGGGGGCTGACTTGACTTGGAACTCCTCAGAAAAGCCCCATGCCCAGGGACATTATTGAAAACAACAGTGACAGCATCAAACACTCAAGGGAAATCCACATCACAGTTGTCTGAGGCAGTGATACTGGTTGGGGCAAGCAACAGACCAGCCAAAAATTATCTGGGGAGAGAGACAGCTATCATGTGCTTTGAAAACCTCCCATATATTCCTGAGGACCGGGAAGACTGCACACATGCACAGGACTATACATACACTCAGAAAGTCAGAGAGGGACTCATTTATCTACAAGTCTTTGGCTGAATGTGAGTCCATTTAACAAACAGAAAATGAAAGGTGGGGAAGACTTGTAAACTGGCTGAATTTTGAATGTGTGCCACAATGCACAAATGGATCTCCCTCATCAAAGAGTGAGAGCCTTACTGGATCAAAGTATTTAAGCACAACCTCTGACTAATCATTAGTTGGCCACTAAGCCCTGCTGAATCAGGGGTGAGTTCTAGGAAGCCAGGCTTAAGAATAAAAATAAGAATTTTTTTTTTTTTTTTTTTTAATCTGAGCACAGACATCAGTGGTCACACACTACAGGGAAGACAAGCTCTACAAATTATTCCAGGCCAGTCACTAAACAAACAAATAGCAACAACAACAACACTGAGGAGAAATCAGAATTCAGAGTTGCTACAATATATTATCTTAAATACCTAGTTTTCAACAAAAAGTTATGAGACATATAAAGAAATAGGAAAGTATTGCCCATTCACAGGAAAAAAGGTGGCCAATGGAAATTGTCTCTCAGGTGGCCCAGATGTTGGTCTTAGTAGGCAAAGACTTCAAAGCAATTATTATAAATATGTTTAAAGAACTAAAAGATACCATATTTAAAAAGCCAGAATAACCCTGATGCCAAAACCTGATAATAACATTAAGAGAAAGAAAAATTGTATGCCAATATCTCTCATAAACATAGATGCAAAAACTCTAAACAAAATATTAGCAAGTCAAATTGAGCAATGTGAAAAAATGCAGTATATCTCCTCCATGAACAACTGCCTCCTTTGCCATGAGACCAGAAGAACTGGATGGTCCCTAGCTGTCATTATTGAACATTTTGATCAAAGATTCCATAGAATAATCCTGATAAAAAGGGGGAAATGTAGAAGAGAATTTCAAATTCTCATTAACTCCAGACTCCTTGGAGTCATGAAGATTGGTGGAACTCCTGAAACTATTGCCCTGAATAATCTTTAAACCTTAAAACAAAATATCCCCTGAAGTCTCCTTAAAATCAAACAATAGATTAGCTTAACTTCTGAAAACACAGGTAAACATTTTTCTGCTATTCTCTGCTTTCAGACAAGATCCATCTGACATCAGCAAGGATATCCCTCGCTCCACATCCTCTTCTGAATTCAGCTTGAACTTCTGGCAATTCCCTGTTGATGTACTGCTGTAACTGCTTTTGAATGATCTTCAGCAAAATCTTACTTGTGTGTGATATTTATGACACTGCTCGATAATTTCCATATTCTGTTGGATCACCTTTCTTCGGAATAGACACCAATATGGATCTCTTCCAGTCAGTTAGGCAGGAAGCTGTCTTCCAAATTTCTTGATAAAGATGAGTGATCACCTCCAGTGCTGCATCCATTCGTTGAAACATCTTATTTGGTATTCAGCCAACTCCATTCAGTGCAGCTTGCACTTCTTCCTTCAGTACCATCAATTCTTGATCATAGGCTACCTCCTGAAATGGTAGCATTGCTGATATCAGATGGATCTTGGATGAAAGCAGAGAATACCAGAAAAATATTTACCTGTGTTTTATTGACTGTGAAAAGACATCCAACTGTGTGGATCATAACAAATTATGGATAACACTGCAAAGAATGGGAATTCCAGAAGACTTAATTGTGCCCATGAGGAACCTGTACTTAGACCAAGAGGCAGTTGTTCAAGCAGAACAAGGCAATACTGCCTGCTTTAAAGTCAGGAAAGGTGTGCGCCAGGGTTGTATCTTTTGCCATACTTATTCAATCTGTATGCTGAGCAAATAATCCAAGAAGCTGGACTATATGAAGAAGAATGCAACATCAGGATTGGAGTAAGACTCATTAACAACCTGTGATATAGAGATGACACAAAGAAAGCAAAGAGGACTTGAAGCACTTACTGATGAAGATCAAAGACTAGTGTTCACTATGGATTGCACCTCAACATTAAGAAAACAAAAATCCTCACAACTGGACAATAAGCAACATCATGATAAATGGAGAAAAGATTGAAATTGTCAAAGATTTCATTTTACTTGGATCCACAAACAATGCCCATGGAAGCAGCAGTCAAGAAATCAAATGACAGTGGTCTTAAAAGCTTATGAGTGGCCATCTAAGAGACTCCACTGTTCCCACCCCATCTGGAGCAAGGGACAATGAAGAAAACCAAAGACACAAGGGGAAGATTAGTCCAAAGGACTAATGGACCACAACTACCACAGCCTTCACCAGACTGAGTCCAGCATAACTAGATGGTACCCGACTACCACTACCAACTGCCCTGACAGGGATCACAATAGAGGGTCCTGGACAGAGCTGGAGAAAAATGTAGAACAAAATTCTAACTCATAAAAAAAGACCAGACTTACTGGTCTGGCAGAGACTGGAGAAACCCCAAGAGTATGGCCCCCAGACACCCTTTTAACTCAGTAATGATGTCACTCCTGAGGTTCACCCTTTAGCCAAAGATTAGACAGGCTGATAAAAGAAAACAAGACTAAATGGGCACACCAACCCAGGGGTAAGGACGAGAAGGCAGGAGGGAACAGAAAAGCTGATAATGGAGAAACCAAGGCCGAGAAGGGGAGAGTGTTGACATGTCATGGGGTTGACAATCAATGTCACAAAACAATATGTGTATTAATTGTTTAATGAGAAACTAATTCGCTCTGTAAACCATTTAAAGCACAATTTAAAGAAAAAAAAAGAAATCAAATGACATATTGCATTGGGGATACCTGATGCAAAAGACCTCTTTAAAGTGTTAAAGAGCAAAGATGTCACTTTAAGGACTAAAGTGCACATGACCCAAGCCATGGTGTTTTCAATCACCTCATATGCATGTGAAAACTGGACAATGAATAAGGAAGATGGAAGAAAAATTGATGCCTTTGAATTATGGTGTTGGCAAAGAATTTTGAATATACCATGGACTGCCGAAAGAATAAACAAATCTGTCTTGGAAGAAGTACAACCAGAATGCTCCTTAGAAGCAAGGATGGTGAGATTTCATCTCACATACTTTGGACATGTTATCAGAAGGGACCAATCCCTGGAGAAAGACATCATACTTGGTAAAGTAGAGACTCACAAAAAGAGGAAGCTTCACAACAAGATGGATTGACCCAGTGGCTACAATAATGGGCTCAAGCATAACAATGATTGTGAGGATGGTGCAGGACCGGGCAGTGTTTTGTGCTGTTGTACAAAACCGATTCGACGCCACCTAACAACAACTAATGAAAAATGTGTTCCTTGACCATTATGCTCTTTTAAGAATTATCTATACGGGATCAGATTAATAACAGCAACTTGGAAGATTAGATAGGAACCTTAGGCGGCAGTGAGTTTATGTTAATGGGGGAGGAACAACTCAGAAAGGGGAGGTGAGAATGGTTACACAACTTGAAGAATGTAATCAATGTCACTAAATGGTATATGTAGAAACTGTTGAATTGGTGTATGTTTTGCTGTGTATATTCAACAATAAAATTATATTTAGACTTCCGGGCAACATGGCACTATAGTCAGAAGCACCATGCCATCCCTCCACAGCAAAGATCAGAAAAACGAAGTCAAACAGAGTCACACATCAGTCCTGAAACCCTATGCATCAAATGAAGAGATAAAGAACTCAGCCAAGCACCAAATGGAATAAGAAACTGACCGAGAACAGAGAGCAAGGAGAGGTACATGCAGAGGTCCCGTACCAGCTAATGCAGCATGTATCTGCCATCTTGGACTCCTATTGGAGACCAGCGAACAGGGGATGCGAGAAAGCAGCTTCACGGAGCTTCCAGCAGGAGACAGAACAACCGATACCCAGCGATATAGACTTTCCCACCCCCCACCCTTTTTCACCCCCACTTGGCCTCCTCTGCTTCCTGCAGCCACAGTCTCTTGGCCAGGAAGCACCCAGGTGTCTCTTGGATTCCACCCGCCTGCACTGGCCGGCTCCCTGAGTGCCTTTTGTTGGCTGATGGTGTTGCTTTTTTCCACTTCTTTAGATTTCTTCCTTACCTGTCACCACTTCCTCCTCCTTTCTTTCAAATACCTGGCTCCATGCGCCATTTTTGCTTCTTCCTGAAAGGCTGTGAAACACCGCTTTACTGTGAAACTGCTTCCTGGCCCGTGCCGCCACACTGGTAGGATCCCCAGGACTTTTTAGTTCTTTTGTTTCTTTGCTCTGATTTGTTCTGTTTTGATTTGTTTGTTTTCTTTTTCTTTTCTCGGCTTGGAAGCACCTTCTAGCGAGGCAGTACCATGCATCTTGGAAGCTACTCCCTTACTCTGCACAGACACACAGGGACTTCCCTGAGGGCATTTCTTCTTCTTGTTTTTTTTTTTTCTTTCTTTTTTTTTTGTGTTTCTTTGTTTTGTTTTCTTCTCTCACTTATTCGCTTTTTGTCTTTCTTCATTTCCAGTTTCTCAATTTATTCATATTTTTCTTTTACCCTTTTTCTTTTTTTTCATTTTTGTTTTTCCTCATTTCTCATTCTCTCATCTCTCCACTCCAATATCAATCTCCCTTAGCACTCTTTTTTGTTTGTGTGTATGTTTTTGGCTCCTGTTCTTCTCTCTTCTCTCTCGTCTTTCCCATACCTATCTTAGCCCCAAACATCACAATCTAGCCCCTCCTTCCTGCCTACCTGCACCATGCACTGAACATCACACCCCCAAGCAGCACAG
>NW_004444135.1:1507447-1542626 GCF_000243295.1 Trichechus manatus latirostris | reverse complement strand
TACTATAAAAAAAAATTTTTAAATAAATAAATAAAATACCTGAAAAAAAATTATATTTAAAAAATGCAATACATCCAATCAAGTTGGGTTTATTCTGAGAATGTAAGGTTGGTTTAACATTTAAAAATTAATCAATGTAATTGCCATATTAACAAAATAAAGAAGAAAAATCATGATAATCTTACTAGATGTGGAAAAATCATTTGATAAAATTCAACAGCCATTTATGATTTAAAAACAAAATGTTTAGCTAACTCAAAATAGAAGGGAACTTCCTTAACTAACTACAATATCTTACCAAAAAAAAATAATAAAAATAACCCCACAGCAAATGTCATACTTAATAGCAAAATATTGAAAGTTTTCCCCCTGAGGTTGGGGGTAAAATAGGAATGCACTCTACTACTAAGTCTGTTGAACGTTGTTCTGGAGCACATATAAATCAAGAAAAAGTTATAGAAATTGGGAAAAAAAGATACAAAACTGTCATTATTTGTAGATGTCAGGATTGTGTACATAGAAAATCTAAAGACTCCACAATAAGAATTAATAAATGAAAGCAAGATCTCTACTTACAAGATCAATATACAAAAACTACTAATATTCTTATATACTACAACAATTGGAAAATGAAGTTTTTAAATAACATATACAATAGCATTCAAAAAAGCAAATACCTAGAAATAAATCTAACAAAATATGTGAAGACCTCTACACAGAGAGTTACATAATATTGTTTTGAGAAGTTAAAACCCCCACCCAAACCCATTGCTGTTGAGTCAAATTCCAACTCATAGTGACGCTATAGGACAAAGTAGAACTGCCCCATAGAGTTTCCAAGGCTGTAATCTTTATGGAAGCAGACTGCCACATCTTTCTCCTGCATAGCAGCTGGTGGGTCTGAGCGGCTGCTGTGCATAGGGTTGCTATGAGTTCGAACCCACTCGACAGCACCTGATAACAACAGCATGAGCAAAAAAAAAAAAGAAAATTATTTCTGATGGTTGGAGATCTAAACATAAAATTGAAAAAATAAGGCTTCTAGAATATACCATAGGAGAATGATTTCGGAGGCATAAAAAGATTTAAATGAGACACAAAGAACAATATAGTCTAGAAGTAAGAGTGTTCTTTCTGGAGTCAAACTGCCTAAATTTGAAATCTGGTTCCAATACTCACTAATTCTATGATCTTGGGCAAATTATTTAACGTTTCTGTGCTTCAGTTCCCTCGTCTGTAAAATAAGGATAATAATAATCAAAGGACAATTGTGAGAATCCAGTATTACAATACATGTAAGGTGCCTAGAACAGTGCCTGGCACATAATAGATGCTTAACAAGAGTTACTTTTGTCATCTTTTCAATGAATATTGGCAAGGCATCCTTTATGGGAGGCTATTTGTTTTCATTTTGTTCAGAACTTTGTGTTCAGCACTTTGACTTCTGGTTTTATTCTCTTTTTTAACTTGAAGAAAGCTATATTAGTAGCATTACTCCACAATCTACAAGCATTTGTTGAACACCTGCCTGCCGTGTGCTAGACTCAGGTTTGGGAATGAGGAAAGGAAGATGAGGAAGTCTTATATAAGAAGCAGCTGATAGATTTCTTCCCAGTGACAAAAAGCTTCCCGTATAGTTGGGCAGTAAGACATAGACCTGAGAAACTATTGGAGAACATGACAGTACATAAGGAAGTGCCACACCTCACAAAGCAGGTAATTAGACAACATGACAGCATGTTATAGGTGTTCATTGTGCAGACAGATGTAAGTGTTATAAAGAGCTGGAGGAGGGAGAAATCAAAGGCAGAGATGAGGTGGTGATACTGAGTCATGAGAAAAACCCATGAATAGCTGCCCTGGAATATGATTTATAAAAGGTGGCAACCCCTAGCACTGGCATGATTTGCTCTATTTGCTTAAGAAACACCCAGAACTAGAATTGCCTGGGTGTGGATCACAGGTTTGGACGACAGAGCCCTGGCAGGGAGAGAGAAGAGAGGAAGTCAGCCGGGGGACACCCACCCACAGCCCTCTCTGGGCTGACATCAGCCCTCTCCTGGGCACTTTGTCAAATGATAGCTTTAAGAAGCCCTTCGTAAGCTTGGAAGGTACTACTGATCCATTTTCAGCAACGTGATATGTATGCATCTTCTTCCCACTTTCAGGTTCTTACTTAACCAGATTTGGGATAGGAACCAGTTACCATCTCTCACTAGTATCCAGAACCCATGGGATCCCTGGGAGCTTTTCTTTTATCTTTCTAATTTTTATTTGTTCATTATATTCTTTTCTTTTTTCTTCTTCCCCTTTTTGTTTTTCTCCATTTCATAGTCTCTCATCTCTCCACTCCAACGGCAAGCTCCCCTAGCACTCTTTTTTGTTTGTTTGTATGTTTTTTGCTCCTGTTCCTCTCTCCTCCCTCCCATAGACATCTTAGCTCCACACATCACAATTTCCCCCCTCCATCCTGCCTACCTGCACCATTAGCTTCCATCAAGTCAGTTCCAATTCATAATGACCCTATGCACAACAGAATGAAATACTGCCCGGTCCTGTGCCATCCTCACAATTGTTGCTATGTTTGAACCCATTGTTGCAGCCACTGTGTCAATCCATCTTGCTGAGAATCTTCCTCTCTTTCGATGACCCTCTCTACTTTACCCAGCATGATGTCCTTCTCCAGGGACTGGTCCCTCCTGATAATTTGTCCAAAGTACATGAGACGAAGTCTTGCCATCCTCATCTCTAAGGAGCATTCTGACTATACTTCCTCCAAGACAGATTTGTTCATTCTTCTCACAGTCCAATGTATATTTAATATTCTTTGCCAACACCATAATTCAGAGGCATCAATTCTTCTTTGGTCTTCCTTATTTATTGTCCAGTTTTTGAATGCATACGAGGTGATTGAAAATGCCATGGATTGGGTCAGGTGCACCTTAGTCCTCAAGGTGATATTTGTAATTTTTTTAACACTTTAAAAAGTTCTTTTGCAGCAGATTTGCCCAATGCTAAATCTAAAAAAAAATAAAACTCCAAAAGCAAATAGGCATTTTATGCTGCTAACCCACACAAAGAGGCACGAGGATTTGAAGTCCGCAGACTCACTAATCTTGTGGACATATAATTTGTTTTTAACTTCTCCCAGTCTTGCCTGCTTGATACTCCAACCTCTATCTGACTTAACCAAAAACCAAACCTGGTACCGTCAAGTTGATTCTAACTCATAGCAACCTTACAGGACAGAGTAGAACTTCTCCCTGGGGCTCTGACTTAACCAAATGAATTACCAGTTTGTGGATTATCCAAGTCCCTGTTTTCCCTTATTCTTTCTATTGGCTTCATTTTTTGCTATTTACCACTTTTTCTAGAATCTCCATCAGTGGACTTCCGGCAACATGGTGCTCTAGGCAGAAGCACCATGCCGTCCCTCCACAGCAAAGATCCAAAAAACTAAGCCGAACAGAGAAAACAGCAACCCTGAAACCCTAAACATCAAATGAAGAGATAAAGAACTCAGCCAAGCACCAAATGGAATAAGAAACTGACAGAGAATGCAGTGAGGAGACATACATGCAGAGGTCCCCTATCAGCTAATGCAGCACGGATCCGCCATCTTGAACTCCTATCAGAGACCACAAGAAAGCAGCTTCACGGAGCTTCCAGCAGGAGACAGAACAACCGGTAAACAGCGATATACGCTTTCCCAACCCCCATCCTTCTTCACCCCCACTCGGCCTCCTCTGCTTTCCATGGCCACAGTCTCTTGGCTGGGAAGCACCGGCTGCTTGGATTCCACCTGCCCGCACTGGCCAACTCCCTGAGTGCCATTTGTTGACTGCTGGTGTTGCTTTTTTCCACTTCTTTTGATTTCTTCCTTACCTCTCGCCACCTCCCCCTCTTTCCGCTCAAATACCTAGCTCTGTGTGCCATCTTTGCTTCTTCCTGAGTAGCTGTGGAGCTCCACTTGAGTGTGAATCTGCTTCCTGGTCTGTGCTGCCACACTGGTGGGATCCTGGGGCTTTTTTTTGTTTGTTTGTTTGTTTGTTTGTTCTGAATTGTTTGTTTGCTTTCCTTTTCTTTTCTCGAGCTGGGAGCCTGTTCTAACCAGGCAGTGTTGCGCGGCTTGTGACCTACCCCCTCAGCTTGTGCAGATGCGCAGAGGGATCCCCAAGGGCATTTCTTTTTCTGTGGGTTTTTTTTTTTTTTCTGTTTTTTTGGGGGGGATTTCTTGTTCTTTTTTTTTTTAATTTGTTTTGCTTAGCTTTCACCTTTTTCCCTTTTTGTCTTTCTTCATTACTCAGTTTCTCATCTCTCTATACCTTCCTTCTCTTCCTGTCCCCTGAATACCTGGAGCGGTGTGATACCTCTACGCCTTCTAGCCAGGCTGTACTTCAACACCTGGGAACAACTTCCTCAGACCTCGTAGCCACACCAGTGGGATCCCTGGGAGATTTTCTTTTTTCTTTCTAATTTTTATTTGTTCATTATTTTCTTTTCTTTTCTTCTTCTCCCCCTTTTTGTTTTTCTCCATTTCATAGTCTCTCATCTCTCCACTCCAATGGCAAGCTCCCCTAGCACTCTTTTTTGTTTGTATGTTTTTGGCTCCTGTTCCTCTCTCCTCTCTCCCATAGCCATCTTAGCTCCACACATCACAATCTCCTCCCTCCATCCTGCCTACCTGCACCGTGTGCTTAACATCACACCATCAAGAAGCACAGGCACAGCCTACCGGAACCTGCCCTGCACGGATTACCAACCCACCCTGGTGGCTGTAGTAAGTGCCACAAACAACCCATCGCAGCAACTCCTCTTCAGCTAGACCTGCCCTGCTGTACCATAGCTGAGCGACTGACCTTCCCAATTGGAGAAGGAGGCAAAAAGTATCGTGCCCGCAGATGAGCAGACAACAAAGAACACACAGCCCGCCTGCTCAGGCATAGCCAAATTAAAAAAAAAAAAAAAAAAGCAGATGAAACAAACAAACCTAAAATCCATAAATGAGAAAAATAACTACTGAATGCCCCAAAGACAGCAGACAATATCAAAACATTTAGAAAAACAGGACAGGATGGTTCCAGTAGGCATCCAAAATAAATACCAGATGACTTTCCAGTAGAAGAAAAGGCACTAGAACTACCTGATAGGGAATTCAAATCTCTAATACTCAGAATTATCCAAGAGTTGAAACAAAAAGCAGACAAAAATGAGGAAAAAATAGACAAATTCATGGAAAAGGCAGACAAATTCATGGAAAATACAGACAAAAAAATGGAAGAATTCAGGAAAATAACTCAGGAAAAATATACCAAAATAAATTCACAACTAGAATCTCCATCAGTGAGTAATAGGAAAAAAAGAAAAAAAGAAAAACACAATTAATTAAATGTCAATGATGAGGAAGAAACTAATATCTGAAGGTAGGGAATTTGTTTTTTAATTTTTATTAGTATTATTATATATTTTTCCTTTATCCAGCCTCTCTCTTTCTCTACTTAAAAGGATAACTAAAAGGTAACAAGCTTTAAAAATTCTCCTCTTGCCCATCTTAAATGATGAAGGTGGTCCTGGCTGAGAATACTTGACTGGACAGCTTCCTGTTTAGACATGACATCAGAGGTTTTTGTTATTGAAAATAATTTCTTTGGTTACTGAATTTCAGATGTAATGGGTGGGAGGAGGGGAGCACATCTGAATCATTATCTCCCTAGATTGTAAATTCTGTATATAACTAAAATTTTTTTAAAGGAACAAATCACCTTCCACTCCCAAAACCTGTTCTTACTCTTTCCATTCTAAAACATTTTCAGTTGGTGTACCATGATCCATTCAGTTTCCCAAACTAGACACCTGAGAGTCATCCTTGACTCCTCCCTCCCCCTCACTTTTCACCCCTAACAATCACAGCTCCTGTCAAGTTAACCTGCTGTTCATTTCTCCCTGTCCTTCCCTCCCCTCTTTCCTCAGGGAAACTGCCCAAGTCCGGCCCTCACCACCCCTCCCTCCAATGGCTGCGGAAGTTTCCTAACTGGACCCTGGCCTCTGGTCTCCCCCACCAATCTGTGGTCCACACAAATAATCCATCTCAAATAAGAATATATTTTCTATCAGCAGCTCCCCACAGCCTTCAGGCTGAAGGTCAAAGGCCCTGGCAGAGCAGGTAAGGCCTCCACAGTCAGCATCTCTTCCCAGCCTTTTTGCCACCATTCCCAGATTTGCACTTTCCACTCCAGTTATCTCCATGTTGTTTCTCATCTCCGTGCCTTCCTCATACCAAAAGCCTTCCCCGACACATTCTCTACTTTCCATACCTAAGTTCTTTCAGGTGCCCCATTCTCTGTGCTGTTCAGTTTCTGGGTCTGTCTCCTGCTGTTTAGAAACTGGATCTTTCCTCTACATCACCTGCACCCAGCTTGGCGCATAATGCTTGGCACGTGGTATATGCTCAACAAATATTCACCAAATAAATTGAATAAACATTTGCATATGTAACATATATATTTAAATACTTCAGAAGTTACGTACATAAAGCATAACATATGAAACAGTAAAAAAAACAAAAAACAGGTTTTTAAAACTTCGCCATTGCTTTGAATCCAGAGCACAGAACCAATCCTTTGTTCTTCCCACAGATCAGTGGCATAGAGCCAATGCACTGGATTGCTTTTGCTTCCTGAATAATCAGAGTAAACATCTATTGCATTACTTATTCAATGCAGGTGCTAAGTGCTTTACATGGATTGTCTCAATTAATCCTCAGAACTCCCCTATTAGGTAAGAACAATTGTTACAGTTGAAAAAACTGAGACTTAGAAAAATTAATATGCTAGTCGGTCGTGGAGCTGGAATTTGGACTCTAACACCTGATTCCCAAGTCCCTGCTCTTAATCTACTAGTTGGTAGAGTTATCATTTCCATGGGAGTTAGGGTCAGAAGGCAGCATATTGGTGATAAGCATGTAGAGTCAAAATTACTCTTGAAAGTTCCTTTTTATCAGACGTCTGTACCTCTTGGCAGGAAATTAAAACACATGTTAAAAGTCAGAGGCCAAGTTGAATGCCGTGTTAGTCATCATTAAAGGCTTATACATATTTGACTTGTCTCCTTAACAATCATGTTAGTGTTTGATGCCACAAATTGGTGATTTTTTTCTCTCTTAAATCTTTACTATTCCTACTAGGCTGGTCAAGGCCATATTTGTAAACCATGTTGGAGACAGAATCACATCTCTCAAGTTCAAGATAGACAGTTCTTCCACTAGAGTTGAAATTAATCACTGAACATTAGATGAAGATGATGACTTGCAAATGGGAGCTGCGCTAGGTGAGAATAAAAGATATTAGAATCACACTCAGCAAGGTGAGATGTTTATACTCAAAGCATGTGAGAGAGCCCCTTTGAGGGAATCACAGATTCCTGTACCCTTACCTTGTCCTCATTTGGGACCTTAGGTTAAATGGTAGGCCCAATTGCAGGCTCTATTTAAATGGCTCTCTCCTCACTTGAATGTGTGCATATTTGAGTTCATGTAAATTAAATGTGCAGATGGAGAGCTTCCATTGCATCAGGACCCCGCCATTGCCCTAAAGGGTCAGGGCATCTGATGTGGGCAGTAATACCTGTTTTCATTTGGGATCTCTTTATTGAGGAAATGGCATAACTTTCCCAGGATCGCTTAAGCTGTATTTTAAAATGGTCTCTATCTGCCTTATTCTTCTCAGAGGTGAATTGATGACCCATCCCCTTTGGATCAAAAGAAATACTTGTGCCCCCTAAAACTTAGCTGTGCAGACTGTTTTTCTTTCCTTTCCAATAAGATTAAGTCAAATGTTTGCAAGGTCCTTGAACTGCACACACATACACACACACACACACTACTGAAAATGTGGGCCAATAAATGCTTTTAAAACACCTTTGAGAAAAGTTTTAGAAAGCTTACTGTTTTACCAGGGAAAATTATGATTCAGGCCCTTTTTTTTCCTGTTCACACCAGGCACACTATGGCCAAACTATGATTAACTTTAGGTAAAGGAGGTCAAGAACAAAAAGGCTAAATTAACATAGAGAAATCATTGCCTCTCACAGAACACAAAGAGTACAATGGAATCTACTATGTGATTTTTTTTTTTCTTTTTGGGTGGGCATAGTAGCTTTGCGACACTTATTTACTTCCTGTTATAAAAAAGATGGGTACTATAAAATGAAGAGTTCCTGCACCGTGAATCATATATGAAGCCACAGTTTTCCTTCAGAAATTATGTGCACAGCCCTAGGAAATAGAAGGTGGTCACTAAGCCATTCTCATATAGGAGAAGTATATGTCAATAACAAGGTCAAGTGACAGAAATGAAAACACTTCAGTGACAAGTCCAAAGCCCCTAGCAGAACTACCCCAAAGGCTAATCCAGGTGCCCTGGGACTGGTTCCCAAAGCCACCGCCACTCATCACTGCTCAGAAAGCCAACACAGGAGGAGACAGAGCTGACTCCAGAGGCTCGTTTCATCTGGGTCAGGCCACAGTCCACTGAATCTGACAAGTGGAACTATGCCTCCCCCATTCCACACATCCCTCAGGCTCCGGCTGCCTTCTTCAGGCCCCTTTGCCCCTTCAAGGCTGCCTCCTGACCCTTGTTTTATTTTATCCTATCTGTAGAATACTTGGTGCAGTGAAGAGAGTAAGAGGCTGATTATGCGATTTGCCAGGTCCTCTCAGCCCTATGGAATAATTGATACCTGGGATATAACTTTGTTGCCCTTGCTAATAGGGCCACAGAGCCTGCAGAAGACAAATCCCTTAATCAAAATGTTGTGAGGACCATAGGTTAAACCAGGGCTTCCGAACTGGGTCTATGGACCCTTAGTGAGTCCTTGGTCAGGCTCCAAGAGGTGTGTGAACTCCCTGAAACTGAAGCCAAACTTTCGTGCCTTTGCCTTTTTCTGGGGTTGAGTCCTTAGCTTTCATCCAATTTTTGAAAGTGCCTTTGGATTCTAAAAGCTAAGGATCTCTGGTCTAAACCAAATTTCCTTAAGGTTGAATGGAGAATGAAGATGAATCATTATCATTTCCTCTGTCTTGAGAGGAGCCCCACGGTGACGGCAGTGCATCCACCCGCTGACACCAATCACCGTACCTTCAGCTCTGAGAGCAGTCCTTCCTGTGAGCAAGTTCAGAGCATTACGGAGTCAGCTGTACTTGTTCTAGTTATTCTTCATAGACAGTGTTTAATAAGTAGTTTCTGTAATGACAGAAAAATTGTAATACTCAAATTATTTTCACTAGATTCAATTTCAAAATGTTATTGTTGTTGTTAGTTGCCAAACTGGCTCTATCTCTTGGTGACCCCATGTACCACAGAATGAAACATGCCCGGTCCTGCTCCATCTTCATGATTGTTGGCAGTACTTATGAGATGTAAGTACTCTACAGATTGCCTCAATCCAGGTTTCCTTCCCCTCAGCTTCTTGGTTTGAGTTTGGCCGAAAGGAAGCACTGGCAGGTGATTGCAGGACAAGACGAGAGAGATGGAGTCTTTGTCCCTGGCTCCGTCCCTGCCAGGCAGAGGGTTGACAGGGATGATGTTCTTATACAAAGGCCCAGCTCCTGCCAGGCAGCTTCTCCTACACTTACTGCCACAGTATCCATGAGATTTTACTAACTCCTTCCACCTCTTGATCCTTCAATGCTATGGGGGGTAACAGCTTCTCCTTGCTAATCTTGCTGGCCCCAGGGTGTGTCCCCAACCCTTACTGGTTTCTTTTAACTATGCCCATGAAGGAGTCTGGTGGTGCAATGGTTAAGCTCTTGGCTGCTGTTATGGATTGAATTGTGTCCCCTCAAAAATGAGTGTCAACTCGCCTAGGCCATGATTCCCAGTATTGTGTGATTGTTCACCATTTTGTCATCTGATGTGATTTTCCTATGTGTTGTAAATCCTAATTCTACAATGTTAATGAGGCAGGATTAGAGGCAATTATGTTAATGAGGAAGGACTCATTCTACAAGATTAGGTTTTGTCTTAAGTCAATCTCTTTTGAGATATAAAAGAGAGAAACGAGCAGAGAGACATGGGGACCTCCTACCACCAAGAAAGTAGTGCCAGGAGCAGAGTGTGTCCTTTGGATCCAGGGTCCCTGCACCTCAGAAGCTCCTACGCCAGGGGAAGATTGACCACAAGGACCTTCCTCCAGAGCCGACAGAGAAAAAAATTCTTCACCTGGAGCTAGCACTCTGAATTCGGACTTCCAGCCTCCTAGACTGTGAGAAAATAAATTTCTCTTTGTGAACGCCATCCACTTGTGGTGTTTCTGTCATAGCAGCACTAGATGACTAAAACAGCTGCTAATTGAAAGGTCAGCAGTTCAAACTCACCAGCAGCTGTGAGGAAGAAAAGACCTGGTGATCTTCTATAAAGATTACCGCCTAGAAAACCCTATGGGGTGGTTCTACTCTGAATCAGAATCCACTCGACGGCAAACAACAACATGTCTACATAAGTATTGGCTGTTCATATTTCCTCAGTGATTCCATTTGTGAGCCAGGAGTGTGACAGATAACTCTATCAAAATGAGTGTTTTCTTTTGCCCTTTCTCCTCACATACAGGATGTTCCAGACTCACTGCTTTACGTGTATTTCTGTGTAAGCACCAGCTCTTCTTTGCCTCTGAACCTTTACACATACTACTCCCTCCACCAGAAACTCTTCTTCCTCCAGCTCATCCTCCTCTATTCCCTGTACACTCTCATGGTGTTTGGTGAATACTACTAGCCCAGACTTAACCTACCAACCGTAAATTCTGTTTTTGAGTTTATCTCCTTCATTAAACTATAAGTTTTCCAGAGAAGTGCTGTGTCGGATTCTTGTTGTGTTCTCAACACCTGGTATCCAATTTTTTTTAATTGTTGAATAAATGAATGACTACATGAGTGAATAAAAATTCTATGGCTTTTCCATTTTGCAATGCTGTTTCCTGAGCTTCCACCACTTGCCTCTGGGCTGTCTCCTAAGTACTTGCCTTGAAGGACTGCCACGCTGTCCCTCCTCCATGGCTTGCTGGGCTGGCCAAAGCTGAGGGAAAGGGCAGTGCTGTCTGGAGCAGGGACAAATGTGGAAATGGAGCAAGTCCATGGACAAATTCAAGGAAGTGCACTTAAAAGGGACTGATGGAAGATGGACGATGAGAAGGGATGGGGAGGTCACTGCATGCACCCACTCTTGGGCTTGACTCCAAGATCACTGGAAGTCACTTAGTCTCTAAAGAGCAAGATGGCACACTAACAGTGACCCAGGAGCAAGAATGGTTAGAGATGGTCATGGAATGAATGGAGGAGATGGTGCTCCAAGGACAGGGTACCTGCTGAGGGGTGGAGGCAGTTAAACGGCGAGAGATGAGGAGGAAAAGGACCATACGTGTATCCCCCAAAATTAACACCTCCTACTCCTTTTTATCAGCTCCGCAAAGTTTGCCCCCATGCCTGTGTAACCATGACAACCTAATCGACTGCTCTGAGGTACCAGGTTACAATTAAAAAAAAAAAAAAAACTGTTGCCAATGAGTGGATTCTGACTCATGGTGACCCCATGTGTGTCAAAGTAGAGCTGTGGTCCATAGGGTTTTCAATGGCTGATTTTTCAGAAGTAGATTTCCAGGCCTTTTTTCTGAGATGCCTCTGTGTTAACTCGAACCTCCAGCCTTTTGATTAGCAGCTGAGTGCTTCAAACATTTGCACCAAAGTTAGCATATTTTAGTGACTAAGCATGTAGCCTCTAGCATCATAAAAACAGTTACTTTTCAAGTTCCAGTTCTGCCCCTCACTAGCCATGTGGCTTTGGCCAAATGACACAATCTCATTGAGATTCATACGTCTCCTCTGCAAATGGGGACAATAATGGCATCCATTGCATAAGGTTGTTTGGAATTGTTTATACATTAAGTTGTTTATACATGTAGAATGTGCAGCACACTGCCTGGTACATGATACAAATTCTACTGTTTGTGTTTTATTATTTTTACTTCTAGGCTTACTTTCCAAGGTGACCCAACCAGGGGCAATCAGCCGAGATACCCAATAAACACAATTATAGAAGTTGTACTATACTAAATCTGTTCTTCATACACCATATAAGGAAAAAAAATTTTTGATAAGAGCTTAGAATGCCAAATCATAAACATCATATATACTGTATTTCTTTTTAATAATAAAAGATTCTAAGCTTTGAATTCCTAAAACTGTTGGGCCTGCGCTCAAGTGATTTTCACATTATCTTAACCCCTCATGACAACCCCTCAAGTTCAGCATAATTTGTCCCCACAAGGAAATGGAAACTTGGCAGTCACAGGACTTGCTGAAGGCCACTAGAAATGACAGAAAGGTGGGTTGACGCCAATCTATTCGGCCGTTAAGTCTATACCTTTCCTGCAGGGTCATATGCTTTCTCAAAGTAACATTTTTGGTGTTTCCAACATTATTTACCTGCAGCTGTTGCCAAAAATATAAAACTCAACAGTTATGTCTACAAGAAAATTCCTGCACATTTATGAAAAATAATTTGCTGGTTAGTACCAGTGATGGGTTTAGGACTGTTGAACCATGATATCCATTTGCATGTACAGAATTGTACTCTAAATTCTTCTTTTAAAGTTGAAAGTCTGTCATGTTAGCCTCTTCTTTCCCCTTAAGCTGGTTACCTGTGGCACTCGGGGAACATTTTTACCCACCCTTGATGCTGCTGGCACTGGGTCACTGGCTTCCCCGGGACATCAGTGCTTTCACATGGCCCCTGAAACATTCTTGTCTCAATGTGTAATGGTTGGACCATTCCTGAGAACAACCACCGGCCTGTATTACATCCTTGACACGTCTGCAGATACTTTCAGAGTGGTGGAGTTGAGCAAAAAAAAATAAAGCCCAGAAACAACTGAGCAGTAATAGTTTCAGTCCTACACAAGTGCTATTTTGGTATCTTAACCTTGTACCTGACAAATGAACGAGAATTCTGAGTGGAAACATAGCTGTACATTAGTATGAGAAATTGAGGAAGGGGTGGGCCCCTCATCTTGCCCTCTTGGTTCTTAGCCACTTGTTCACTTGACCAAGTTTCCCCATAGGACGGGGTGCAAGGGATTGTTCAATCCAGAACCAACTGCCATTTTCATTTAGCTTGTCCTTAAAATTCCCTATAAGAAAATAAAAGCCAAATAATGATAGCATACACTCGAAAGCCTACAAAATACACTCTTCTATGGTGATTTGTATGCTCTTCACAGCAAATGGGTGAGGTCAGCAGGGCAGATGTTACTACATCCATTTTACAGATGAGAGGACTGAGGCAGAGAAGTTCAGTCAATTAACCAATGTCATGGAACTGGTAAAATCAGAACTCAAATCCAGGATCTAGCTGGTCTGATTCCAAGTTTTATCTCACCAAGTTTCTTTTTACTTACTTAGGCTTATGTTCTAAGGTGACCTTGTTACTGCCACCAGTGCTAGAAGCAAAAATTCGTAGATAAATTTGGGACCGCACTAGAAAGCACTAGGATAGGTTCCCACTCAAGACTCCCAGGTGGCAACCTTATCAATGAGTGCTTTCATCAGCCTCACTGAGCCTGCCCCACTTTGCTGCCTTCTGCTCTGGCACTCCCTCTCCTAGACAGACTTGCTGGTGTCTGGAGTCACCCAGGGCTACTCATAGGATCTCTTTGTGTTGCCCAAAACCATAAGAAAGCAGGAACAGAGCATGGCAGCCCACCCCTGACACCACAGTTTGCCCCCTTCTTCACTCCTGCCCATTCCTGCTATGTCCTAACAAGCCAGAGGTCAAATCTCAACTGCCTTGTGAGGCTGACCAATGCTGAAATGCAAAACTCAACATATTTGTTATCTGCTGGCTTCTCGTGTGAAGAGGTAAATGTCACTGCCCTCAGTTTACAGAAGAGAAAACTGAGGCTCAGGGATATGAATAAAGCTCACAGGGCTAGCTCATGGCGGAGCTGGGACTCCACCCCAAAAGGGGCTGACCTCTTGTTTTTTATTGTCACACACACACTGAAGGCCCCATGCAGTTTCATGGAGACCTCGAGCTACCGCAGGACGTAGTGGACAGGCCTGGGAAAAGGGCCCAGCTTGCCTGGTATCCGGTCTGGGACTCTAACCACTGGACCAAGCCACTCCTCCTCAGTCAACAATCTGCAAGTGACCCATGGATCTCACTAGAACAAGCCAGAGAAACTGGGGGTATTTTCCAGATGAGTATTAGGAGGGGGAGGCAAAAAAAAAAGCAAGGATTTCAGGTCAGTGTAGCGACCTATGGCTCAAAATACCACAAGGGAAAGTTCGGTAATTCACAAAGGGCTTAAAAAGAAAACAAAGGAGGGAAAATTGAAACAAAAGCTATCTCATTGACAATCTGCCATTTCCTTTTTTCCAGTTGTTTTTTTTTCCCCCTCTTGGGAAACTGGCATCTGTCTCTGCCCTCCCTGAGCACATAACATGTAGGGACAAGGGCTTGAATAGCTGGGTCTAATGATGAGGCATCAGTACGTGACCTCAGAGCTGAGGTCTGTCTGTAGCCAGGCAGGTACGTTCCACCTGCTTTGAAAGCTATTTATTGACACTTAGTGATTTAGACAAGGCCACAGACTTTAAAAGGGGCCTCTTTCCTGAATTTTATTGCCTGGTTCCATATTGTTCGACTAAAAATAATTAACTTTCCATAACACTACTTACACTGAGCTTTCATTTAACAAAAACAAGGTTAAAGAGAGAGCTGACAGCTTAGCATAAAGCAAACAATTAAGTAAATAAACCAGAAAGAAAGAAAATCTACTTCTAGGTCATTCACCTTTTTTTAAGTTTGAAAGAACTACAAAACTTTCCTGAAGTTGCTAAACCAAGCAAGCACTTAAAATGGAGCCCTGTGATACGGCAAACGTTTCAGCTCTGCCACCAAATGAACATAGGTTTTTCTCATGTTTTCCTTCGTAATGGTTGCAGCTAAGGTGGACATGCCTTCACAGGCAGGTTTGACTGGTCCATTCCATCTGATATCCCACCCGGTGGTTGATGTGGTAGGCAGAATTTCTAAGAACAGCCCCCAAGATTCCACCCACTTGGGGACCTACTACCCAAAGCCTGTGAGTGTGATATCACATTATGTTATGTCATGCGGCAGAGCTGAGCTCAAAAGGGAGAGATAATGCAGGGGGCATAATCTAATGATGTGAGCCCATCAAAGCAGAGAACTTTCTCCAGCTGTGGCAGAAAAGGAGGTGGAAGAAGTCAGAGACTGAAGTGTGAGAAGGACTCAACAACACACCATTGCTGGTGTGAATAAGGAGGAGGCCACATGTAAAGGAATGTGGGCAACCTCTAGGAGCAGGCAGCCAACAAGGAAACTGGGACCTCAGTCCTACAACCGCAAGGAACTAAATTCTGCCGACAACGTGAATGAGCCTGAAGCAGATTCTTCCCCAGACCCTCCAGGTGAGAGTCCAGCCCAAGTGACATCTTGATTTCGACCTTTTAATACCCTGAGCAAAGCCCAGCCAAGTCCACTTAGACCTCTTACCTGTCTAATAATAAATAGATAAATAAATAAATGTGAGATAATAAGCGGATGTTGTTTTAATCTGCTAAATTGGTGGCAATTTGTTACAATAGCAAACTTATGTGGTTCACAAAGCTAAATTGTGACATCACACAAAGACTTGGGTAAAAACTAAAATGGGGATAAGGTTCCATATCTTTCTGTAGAGACTGCTTATAATGCTTAAAAATATTTATATAAAGGGCCTAGCACAGTGGCTGATACATAGTAGAAACCCAGCCTATGGTAAGTTTTGTTGCTGTTATGATTCATAATGACTGCGATCGTTCCCAACTGCCTTCTAAGCATATACACCTAGATGTCTCAAAAAGTCCTCAAACTCAACAAGTCTAAAACTGAATTCATTATCTATATCCTCAAACCTGTCCCTCTCTGCTGTATTCTGCTTTTGGCTAATAATACCACCACATACCCAATCACCCAAGCTACAATGTTGTATGTCATTCTTGCTGCTCCTTCACCCTCTACAAGGAATTGGTCATTAGACCCTAACCATTCTATCTCCCAAAGATGTCTTGTACCATCTCACACACACTGCATTAGTCCAAGCATTTGTTATTTTCTGGCTGGATGATAGTAAAAGCCATGTAACTGGTCTTCTGTCTTTATTTCCACCCCACTCATAGCATCCTCCTTATTGCAGCTACAGTCATTATTCTAAACTTAAATTAGATCATGATGCTCTCTTCACTATAGCCCTTCAGTGACATCCCACTATAAACAAAATAGTGTCCAACTCCTTGGCACACACAAAATACCCTTCACAATCTAGCCCCTTCCTATACTTCCAGCCTCTTCTGCTGCCACCTCACCACCATGCACCCTACACTCCAGCCACACTAACCTTCTTACTATTCCTCAGATGTGCCATTCGTTTTTATTCCTCCATACCTTTGCAGATAATATTGCCTCTGTGTAAAATGTTTCTCCCATACTTTTCCACTTGGCATATTGGCCTCTCAAGAGCTGATTCAAATACCCTCTCTAATTTGAAGCTTTAAATATCTGAATCAAAACTAATCTCTCCTTCTCATGGCATTTTTAGCAGCTTTATTGAGCTATAATTCACAATACCATACAATTCACCCATATAAATTGTACAACTCAGTGATTTTCAGTATATTCGCAGAATTGTACTATTATCACCATTATCTAGTTTTATAACATTTTAATTATCCCCAAAAAAATCTTGAACTCATTTGCAGTCACTCCTCCTCCCCCTACCCCAGCCCTAAGCAACCACTGATCTACTTATTGTCTCTATAAAATTGCCTATTGTGGGCATTCCATATAAATTAAATCATATAATAGGTGGTCTTTTTTTTTTTTTTTTAAGATTTATCTACGTTGTAGTATATATCAGTACTTCATTCCTTTAATTGCCAAGTAATATTCTACTGTATGAATATACCACATTTTGTTTATCCCTTCATTAGTTGAGGAACATTTGGCTTGTTTCCACTTTTTGACTGTTATGAATAGAGCTCTTACGAATATTCAAGTTTTTGTGAGTCCCATAGCATTCCACACACATCATTATAATACTGCTCACATTGTATTACAGTATAATTATTTTTATATTCTTCCCCATTGAATTATGAAACCTTCTAGGGCTGCACTACTCTCAGAACATACCATGTCACAAGCAAGTCTGGTGAATAAATGAGCAGAATAAATAATGAGTGGGTACTTTTTTTAGTTCGGTGAAGGATGCATGGTTGTATTTATTTTCAGGTAAGGAAGAAAGAGTTTGGGCAATAAGTCAGGAAGGCAGTGGCAAAGTAGAAGAGAATAATGCCAAACTAAACAGATGATACTAACAGCACTTCTTACATGTGCCTGTCACTATCACTTTATGGCTTACCTTGTCCTTTCATACACATTATCTCATCAGGTACTGTGAGGCTGGCAGGAAAGGCTACTACAAAAATTAAGTGAGCCTGTGAGTCGGAACCAACTCGACAGCAACAGGTTTGGGTTTTTTTTTTTTTTTTTTTTTTTTGGTTTTAAGTACTTGAGGGGAGTCCCTGGGTGATGCAAATGGTGAACGCACTCAGCTGCTAACCGAAAGGTTGGAGGTTTGAGTCCACCCAGAAGCATCTCAGAAGAAAGCCCTGGTAATCTATTTCTGAACAAACAGCCAATGAGAACCCTATAGAACTGACACACATGGAGTCACCATGAGTCAGAGTCAACTCCACGGCAACTGGTTTTAAGTAAGTGAAGTACCTGGTTCAGCACCTGCCACACAGCGGATTCTCAATAAACCTTGACTGTTCCTACTGTTCCCGCTGTGCCTCGAGAACACTGACCGCTTCCCAAAGTCACCCAGCCGGGAGGGGCTGAGCTGGGCTGGGATCTCAGCCCTTCTCTCTCCAGTTCCACCACCCTTCCATCAGATGTCATGGCTCCCATTTCAGTACCAAGACCCATATCACTGTATTCCCATATTTTAAGTCCTCTGAGGGCAGGGGCCCAGGTAAAAGCTACAATGGACCACAGCTCCCCAGTGCCTGCACCAAAACCAGGTCCCAGGCAGAAAGGCCCTCCCTCCAGACACTCGGGGTAGGCACCAATGCCCGCAGGGCACTCTCTGGGAGAGTCCTCTCTCTTTGGATTCCCCTTTTGGACAATTTGGACACATCATAAAAACTCCAGGATGGCCTGGAATTCAACTTCTGTCTCATCTTCTTTTGAGCCGATTAGAAGTGTCAAAGCACATTAATGGAAAAGAACACGTGCCCGGCTGGTGCTATTTAAAAACCCTGAACGGCTGCCCCAGCCTCTGAGTGCTTCCCTGACAGTGGCGTCACTCAGGAGGTGTGGGGGGTGCAGACTGCACCGCCTGACACTATCAGAGAAGGTGACACCAAAATGACCCCTAGATCTGCAGTGGCGGCAGGGGTGGCCAAGCTGGGGCACCAGTGGAGGGCCCACCAAGGAAGTACATCACTAGGGTTGGTGTCGCCTGCCACCCAGTTCAGTAACTCATCACCACCAACACCCCTGTCACCCTCCAGTCGGGATGCACGTGGTCAGGCTGGCGCCCGCTGTTAAACAAAAGAAAGGGTCTCTGCCTTGGCCAATAGGAGAGGGGAAGAGCTGTGGGGAGCCTTGAGGGGCCAGGGAATGGGGTCGGGAGAGGCAAGGCCATGTGGCTTGGTTTTCAGCCCTGTGCAGGGACTGGGCGGGAGTTAGCCACTCCTCCCACAGGGGGGTTCACTGGCCAGCACCGCCCATGGGGGTGACAGCATGAGTTACTGCACTGGGTGACACCAATCCTAGTGACAGCACCGTCCCCAGACTTTGTGCCTCCTGACCCTGGGCCCCGGGAGCACAGGGTGAGGCTGCCTGGCTGGACACCTTCAATCACCCCAGAAGTTCAGGAGGTGCCTAGGGACAGCTCAGGATACACAGATCCTAAAATAACTGATCGAGAGGTGAATGCTATTTGTAAAAAGTACAGCCTGTTCTGGTTTTGGTGCCAGGGGGTTACATCACTTTATCTGTTCCCATTACAAATAGATGCTTTCCTGGCCTTCGGGGTGCTGGTTCCCAACGCATACTTCACAAATGATTCGTGCGTGCTTCTGGGCCAGCATTACTAACCAGGTAAAAGGTAGGAATTTCGCTTTCAATCCCAAGTGAGTGATATTTGAACACATTAAATCAAGAGAACATGCACTCCATTGTAACATGTTCGCTGTATGGAAGGAGGCCCTGGAAGGCTGAGACTCAGACTCCCTAGTGACCTGGAAGAGTCCAGGAGGGAGGCTCGCTCTTCCATGAGGAGAGCAGCTCCTTCCCCCTCCAGCGTGTGACAGGTACCATCAGGGGAGGGGAAGGTGGCCAAGCCCTTTCTCAGCTGAGCCAGTCTTAAGGGTATGGTGTCTTAAGGGTATGGTGTCAGAGCTAAGCTTTCTACAAAGGTGGGCGGGGGCGGATAGACAAGGTCTGGATCACCAATCACAAGCCTGGAAGGAATTCTGAGGCAACAAAGGGAAGTGGTAAAGAGTTAGACTCAAGGCTCAGTCTGCCAGGTTTGAATCCTAATTCTGCACTTACTAACAACATGCCTTGGGCGAGACATTTAGCCCATCTCTGCCTCTGTAAAAGCGCACCATTAATATGTAATGTGTAGAATTGCCACAAGGACTAAATGAATTGATATTAGCATTTTCAATTTTTTTAAATACCCAGCACATAAGTGATATGTAACTGTAACAGAAATTAAATGCAAACCTGGCTCCAGAATTTCCATGTAACCATCACACACTGCTATGATTCTGTGCTGACAGAACCTCGGGTACCAGCCATCACATCTCCCCACATGCCATCTCTCCTAAGAGGATGGGGCTAGAGACACTGGGCATGATGCCGATCTTAAAATGGCAAAAAAGTGCACAATAAAACCAAGGCAGTCTTACCTGCCGAGACAGGTTAGGTCATTTATTCAGATCTTCCCCTTCTAACCATGAAAAGGCAAGGAAAGCCTGTGATTGGGAGAGCTCCTCTAAAAATAAGCCTAGGAAGGGAGAAAACAAAAATCTTCACAACCGGACCAATAAGCAACATCATGATGAAAGGAGCAAAGACTGAAGTTGTCAAGGATTTCATTTTACTTTGATCCATAATCAACACCCATAGAAGCAGTAGTCAAGAAATCAAACAACACATTGCATTGGGTAAATCTGCTGCAAAAGACCACTTTAAACTGTTAAAAAGCAAAGATGTCACCTTGAAGACTAAGGTGTGCCTGACCAAAACCATGGTATTTTCAATTGCCTCATATGCATGCGAAAGCTGGACAATGAGTAAGAAAGACCGAAGAGGAATTGGTGCTTTGAATTATGGTGTTGGCAAAGAATACTGAATATACCACAGCCTGCCAAAAGAACGAACAAATCTGTCTTGGAAGAAGTACAGCCAGAATGCTCCTTAGAAGCAAGGATGGCAAGACTTTGTCTCATGTACTTTCGACATGTTATCAGGAGGGGCCAGTCCCTGGAGAAGGACGTCATGCTTGATAAAGTAGGTCAGCAAAAAAGAGGAGGAAACTGTACGAGATGGATTGACACAGTGGCTGCAACAATGGGCTCAAGCATAACAACAATTGTGAAGATGGTGCGGGACCAGGCAGCGTCTCGTTCTGTGTACACAGGGTCGCTGTGAGTTGGAACCAACACGATGGCACCTAACAACAACAACAGGAAGAGAGGAAAGAGTCTTTTTTCTCCATCCCTGAATATTTTGTCCCATTATCCATCTGTCAGTTAACCATACTGTGGCAGCTTGTGTGTTGCTATGATGCTAGAAGCTATGCTACTGGTATTTCAAACACCAGTAGAGTCACCCATTGGACAGGTTTCAATGAAGCTTCCACATTAAGATTAGGAAGAAAGGCCTGGTGATCTACTTACAAAAATTGGCTAATGAAAACCTTATGGATCACAACAGAATACGTCAGATATAGTGCTGGAAGATGAGCCTTCTGGGTTGGAAGTCCTAAAAACACCCAGTGGCAACAACAATGGACTTGAGCGTATCAGTGATTGTGAAGATGGCACAGGAGAAGGCAATGTTTCCCTCTGTTGTAAGTAGGGTCTCCTTGAGTCAGAGCCAACTCAACAGCAGTTAACAACAAATATTTTGACCTATGTAAGAGATTTCAGAAATTCAGTTTCTGTATGGAGCAGGAAGAAACTATCCTTGTGACCATAGAAGGCAGAAACATTCTTGGGTACAAAAATATCAAATGCTTTGCAGCCTGTTTCAGTAATTTTTTTCATTAATTACAAAAGAAATTTAGCTTTTAGATTCAAGGACACAATATGAGCCAAATTTCAACTCTGGGCTATGGGATACACCTGTGAAAACAGCCTCTTCCCACCTGGACCTGCCAAAGCCTGGAGCCTGTGCGGCTGTCGCCACCCTTGGAGTGTGGGTGGGCGGGGGGTGCAGGCAGGCCTGGGGCCAAGGATCTGCCCTCAACTGTGGGCTGAGGGAGGTTTAACCAGCACTCAAAAACACAGCTGTGGTTGTGACTACAAGCTGCTAAATGGCAGGGTAACACATACAGACACACACCTTTATTATTATTTTTTAAACTAAATTTCTAAAGCTATAAGGATTCCCCCCTCAGAAATGCTATCTGCCACCTGCAATGGGGAACTTTTATAAGATTTGCATGTTATCCCGTGCTGAGACACACCTCTTATTTCTTTATTACCATGTTAAGACATATAATGAGAGAAGCAGGAATATGTGTTTTCTCAAGAGGAACAACTCAGGAGCATAAAACCAAACACATCATCAGATGAAATGTCTGTTAGGCGTGAAGAAATAAAAATGAACAAGAATATTTTAAAATCATGAGGAAGAAGAAAAAGAAAATGAAAACTTCAAGTGAAGAGCAGGTGTGGCCAGGCTTTATTTCCTCATCAGTAAGAGCAAAACCCATTGCTGTTGAGTTGATTCCAACTCACAGTGACCCTATAGGACAGAGTAGAACTGCCCCATAGGGTTTCCAAGGAGTGGCTGGTGGATTTGAACTGTTGACCTTTTGGTTAGTAGCCATAGCTCTTAACCACTGCACCACCAGGGCTTCAGTAAGAGCAAAGTAAATACTAAATAATACTCTATTTTATTCCACAAAGTTAAAAAAAAAAAAAAACAGGACAGCCAACTCATTCCTTCACTTAACAAGTATCTATTTAGCACCTGCCATGTGCCAGGGTCACTATGAGCCAGAATCGGGGTTTTTTTTAGCATGTGCCAGGCATGCTCCAAGTGCCGCAGATACATCAGTGGACCACACAGGTAAAAATCTCTGCCCTTGTGGTACTTATTTCTCCTGGAAGAAGCAATCAATAAGCAGTTAAAATATATGGATATTGGCAGTGGTAAGTGCTACTGGGGGACACTGGTGGTTCAGTGGTAGAATTCTTGCCTTCCTTGTGGAAGACTCAGGTTCGATTCCCAGCCAATGCATCTTATGTGCAGCCACCACCCATCTGTCAGTGGAGGCTTGCATGTTGCTATGATGCTGAACAGGTTTCAGCAGAGCTTCCAGACTAACATGGAGTAGGAAGAAAGACCTGGTGATCTACTTCCAAACATCAGCCGATGAAAACCCTATAGATCACAACGATCTGACCTGAAACCAATCATGAGGGTGGCACAGCGTTTCGTTCCGTTGTGCATGGGGTCGCCATGAGTTGGGCCGACTAGACAGCAGCTAACTACTACAACAAGTGCTACTGAGAAGGACAAAGCAGGGAAGGGAACGGGTTACAATTTTAAGTAGAGGTGTCCAGAAAGCCCTCACTGAGAAGGTGACCCTTGAGCAGCCCCTGAGGGAAATGAGTCGTGGAAATATCTTGGCAAAGCGCATTTCAGCAGAGGGAGAGAAATTGCAAAGGTTTTGAGGCAGAAGCATGTCTGTTGGGTTTGAGGAAAGCAAGGAGGCCCATGTGGCTGAAGGGGAGTGAGCGAGGGGGAAGGTAGTAGGAGGTAAGGTCAAAGAGGATACAGGCATCAGACCACAGTGGCCTTAGGGAGCTTGTTCTTCCACTCATTAGATCTGTGCTGAGCTGTTACAGTCCCCACATGATGCTAGGTGCTGGGGATATAATGGTGAGCAAAATCCTCAGACGCTAAGAAATGATCATATAAATAAATGTGAATAAGTTATACCAATAAGTATGTTATTTGTACAAAAAGTACAGGGTAATTTATTAGTGATTGCCAGGGGAGGGAGGGAGGGAGACGGAATATGGGACTCATTGTTTAGGGAGGCACTGAGCTTCTGTTAAGGGTGATGGAAAAACGTGGAAACAGTGGTGATAGATGAACACGATGAATGTAAATAATGTCACGGAATTGTACGTGTAAAAAATGTTGAAATGGCAAATGTTTTGTTACATATGTAAGTACCACAACAAGAAAAAGAGAAGTATAGGGTCCCTTAAGGGTATAGCAGAACGTTAGCCAACCTGGGATGGGGAGGACCAGGGAGGAAGCATCAGGAAATGTCTGCCCGAGGACATGACTAAGGGCTGAGATCTGGAGGGTAAAGAGAATGTGGGGGTGCGGGGGTGGGAAACAGGGTTGAGATGTAAAGCAGGAGCGAGGATTGCAAGCAAAGGGGAGAGCCTATGTGAAGGCTGTGAGGTGTGGAGGAGCCCACTGGTTCCAGGAGCTAAAAGACCAACATGGCTGGAAAGCAGAAATTCATGAGCCAGGGGCAAGAGGCCCAAGGTAAAGCTGGAATGGGAGGTGGAACCACTCTTGCAGGGCCTTGTAAACTATGTTAAAAGTTGTTGAACTTTAGAGCAAGGGGATACCATGAGGGTTTTAGGTTGGGGAGGGACGTCATTTTTTTCACGTGCATTTTTAATGGAAAATGGATTGTAGGTGTTATACGTATGAATCCAAGGAGGCCTGTTGGGAAGCTCTTGCAAGAAAAGTCTGGATGAGAGATCCTGGCAGCTGGGTCTAGGGCAGTGGTTATTACGTGATATACCTGAAGAAGTCTGTAAGAGCTCATTCTGTATAAATTCATGTGATCCCTAAGCCCCAAGCATTAATCAGCCATTGAAAACTCTATGGAACACAGTTCTACTCTGACACACGTGGGGTCACCATAAGTCAGAGTCAACTTGAGGGTAGCTTTTTTTTTTTTCTTAAAGCATGAAGCAGTGACAGATAAGATATAAAGGTAGAATGTCAAAAGACACAGGCTTGGCTCAAAAGCACATTAAACAACACTGCAACCAGAAATGGAACAGAAATGCAAAAGACTGAGCAGGGCTGAAGCAACAGTTCCAGTTCTAGAAGCAAGACAGCCTGGGCAGAGAATTCAACTGCTGTACTCCACACTGTTCAAGACAGAGGCTGAGGCAAGGTAACTTCCACTAGTGCATAGTATAGAGAAAAGAAGGAAAAAAAAAATCACCTGATGCCTACCACTGCCTAGGGCTAAAGCTTTTAGCAAGCGAAAGGCCCAGGGAAACACAGATATATATATTCACCAGCAGGACTGAACCAAGCTGCCCACCAGCTCTGTGACTGGATCTGTGATATCTCCAGAACACTGCAGGACCAACGCTCTGAAAAAACATTACGAGGCCTGGCTCTGGACTGAGGGCCCCGGGGGAACTGGTGGAGGAAATCTCAATACCACTAGAGAGGGAGGGTGAGCCAGCGGGAGAAAGATTGATTCAAAGAGAGAAAGCCAACAAAATCAACAAGCAGAATAAAATTCAGGCCAAACCAAATTCATCTTATAGAACACAAAATATGCACATTTACAATGCTCAAATAATGGAACAACTTTCATTTAAAAAGTATAAAAAATTATGAGAAAAATGTAAGACGTGAGACATGGATAAGGAGGAAGAGAAAGAGGGCAAGAGAGCATATGTAGTGAAATATTAACAGTTGGAAATCTGGGCAGGGAGATAGGCAGTTATGGGAGGTCTTTGTACTGTTCTTGCAACTTCTCTATAAGTTTTATTTAAAATATAAATATGGAAATTAATTATATTTATGAATATGACCTACTACAGTTTCAAGCAGGAATAGCTGATTTCAGATACCATTATTTCTTAATCAAACAAGAAAACATTTGTTTTAATACCTAAAATATTATTTCAGAAACCCACAGACTTTACTGCACTTTCTCTTAAAAAAAAAAGCCCAATTAGGCTTTATCTCAGGAATGCAAAGAAATAAGATGTTGCCTAGGCATGTTAATAATGAATTGGTTTTACAGCTTAACCCTCAGAGGGCAAAGCCTCCTTAAAGAGTCAAAGTGTCTCCAAGGCTGGGAAGGTTTGACTATGACCTGTCTGAAGCTAAGCTGTGGGAAAGTGCCTCATTGTTCTCAGTTCCTTCACTCTTCCCTACTCACCCCCCTTGAGGTACGACTTTGCAGCCCTTACCACCCGAGGCATTACATGTGCACCCGCTTTCGTTGGTTTTCAATACAGAGTATTAGTTATTTTATATAAGTAATAATAATAAAATTGAACCTTGATTAAGGGCTTCATTTGCGCTCAACTAGGAACCTAAAGGTTGGCAGTTTAAACCCACCCAGTGGTGCCACGAAAGAAAGGCCTGGTGATCTGCTTCTGTAAAGATTATAGCCAAGAAAACCCAATGGAGTAGTTCTACTCTGTAACACATGGGGTCACCATGAGTCGGAATTTACTCAATGACAATGAGTGTGTTTGTTTTTGGTAGGTGGATGAAGTGTTTATGTGACTTTTCTTTCAGAAATTGTACAGAAGAATTAAATGCAGAGATTTTTACATCACACAAGCCAGAGATTGTTTGAAGTATTTAATATCCTAAAATGTGGTGTATATACTTAGGTCAGTCAAACGTTGCTGTTGTTGTTGTTTCTTTCTGTGATAACACGTTAAGAGTGACAAGAGTAAAGGAGAGTACATCCTGAGGAAGTGACATGGATGGCAAGGTCTGGGAAATGATAGCCTATAAAGACCAGTTAAAGGAAGTGAAGGTGTTTATACTAGGAAAGAGAAGGCTTAAAGGAAACGCAGGCACTGCTTTCAAATATCCAACGAGATGACATGTAGTAAAGGAGCAACTTTATTCTGAGTTGTTCGAAAGGACAAAACTTTGACCAGTAAGTGAAGTTCATATGATAGAGGATTTTATATTTAAAAAAAAATGAAATTTAACCAATGGTTCAAGCTATCTAACATGGGGTGGGCCACCCTGTGAACCTAGGATCTCCCAGTCCTGGATGTCCATAAACATCAGAGCTTTGCAGCAGTAATTCCTAAAGTTAGTAACAAATTATACCAGATGATATCAAAAGGCTATTCCAAATCTAAGCTGCTATTATGACATCTCTAAAATTATAATCACTTTGATTCACTACACTTACTATTGAATACTGAAATCTTTTGTAAATAAATTTCAGAAATGTACCTATGGAGAGGTCAGTCTACATATTTAAGAGATATTTATGAACTTTGAATACACAACTGATTGAGAGAAGATGAAAGGTTGTTTTTGAACAAATGACACATCACTTGGGAAAGAATGGACCTTTCTAAAGAAATAATAGAATGATACTTAAAGTGTATAAAATAAATGTGCATTGGACTACATAGCATTTATTTCTTATGCATGTCTATTACATATTTAAAATCATAATATCATTTCTGATTAGTCCTCAGTTCTGTCTTCTAGTGAGGATTTGAGGGATCTCATTAAACAGGTGCTTTTAAAGAGGGGTGGACTACTCAGACAACAATATCATCCCTCCTGGACTCAGGAGTACTTGTGCAGGACTCTAGATCCCCCCACAGGATAACAGCAGGCCCAAAGCACAGGGTGCACCCACCGCCTCCTTGCCTCTCCAAGAAATAAGGTCGCTATGAGTCAGAATCAATTCGATGGCAATGGGTTTGGTTTTTTTGTTGTTGTTTTTTTGTTTGTTTGTTTGTTTTGGTTGGTTTATACAGAATAAGGAACCCTGGTGGTGCAGTGGTTAAGAGCTTGGCTGCTAATCAAAAGGTCGGCAGTTCGAATCCACCAGCTGCTCCTTGGAAATGCTGTGAGGCAGTTCTACTGTGTCCTGTAGGGTTGGTATGAGACTGAATCGACTCGACAGCAATGGGTTTGGTTTGTCTTTTTATATAAAGAATGAGAAAGAAAACACCAAAGGGCTTAAATGTGCCAAGGAGGGTTTTTTTTTTTTTCTCTTTCAGAGTCCGCGGTAGTCGGAATACATGCTTTAGCTGTGCTCATTCAGGAGGGGGTGAAGTAGGTGCAACTGTAAAGGGTAGCGTGAGGCAGTTGCTTGGTGGTGATGGCACAGTTCTGTATCTTGATTATGGTGGTGGTCACAGGAATCAACCAATCATGGGGATGGCACAGGGCCAGGCAGCATTTCCTTCTCTTCTATGTGGGGTTGCCATGAGCCGGGGACCAACTGGATGGCCGCTAACAACAGCAATAACACAGAAATCTGCGCATGTAATAAAACTGCATGCACACACTCACACAAGTACATGGAAAAACTGGTGAAACCTGAATAAAGCCTATAGTCTGGTTAACAGTAATGTACCAATGTCAGGGTCCTGGTTGGGATATTGTACTGCAGCTATGTAAGAGGATCCCACTGAGGGACGCTGGAGGACGGTTAAGGGAAGCGCTGCACTGCGTTTGCAACTGCTTGTGAGTCTGTAATTCTTTCAAAATAAAATCTGAAAAACAGAAGAAAAGGAGGAGCGGGGAGGGGGGGCGGATGGCAAATGGCCCTTCTGTCATTTGCCTCAAAACTCTGAAAGAGGTAAATGCGGAAGGGGGAAGAAGGAAAACCCCGTAAGAAATGGATTAACTATTTCCTGGACTGTTGCGAAAACCCCTAGACTTCCTTCTCTAGTCTTGCCTCCCTCCCCTCCATCTTCCTCTCAAACGCTAGATCTACTTTAAAAAATCTGACCAAGTGTTCCTCAAACTTACATCCCATCAAGGACTCATCGTCATCAACAGGACACCCCATCTCCCACCCCTTCCCCCCGCCCCACACCAGGACTCACGTACATACAAGTGTAATGTTTTCAGGCCAGCCAGGTAAAGCAGGCAGGTCAGTCTGCTGTCCTTCAAACATGGCACTTAGGCTGCCCCTTCTACTAGGCATCCATTGAGACCTGATTATTTCATCTGTGCATTATGTTCTGGTGAGTGGCAGGATCTCAACCAGCAGATATGAGTCTCCTTCTCTCTTTCCCTGCACTCTCCCAGCCCTTTCAGAAGCTAACTCACAGCAGCAGCATCTGCCCTCTGTATGAATGTAAAGCAGAGGGACTATGGAAGGATGCTCATGGTAAATTGATACCCATGTTGTCCCAGACATGATGGTGGGCACTTCACATTGACTATTTCATTTAAAGCAAGGAACGAAAGGCTTTACTATACTATGCTAGCAAGTGGAGTCCTGGTGGCGCAGTGGTTAAGAGCTTGGCGGCTAACCAAAAAGTCGGCAGTTCAAATTCACAGATGCTCCTTGGTAACCTTATGGGACAGTTCTACTCTGTCCTATAGGATCTCTATAGGGTTGCTATGAGTCGGAATCAACTCAACTGCAACAAGTTTGGTCTTTTTGGTATACTAGCATGTGAGAAAGATAAATAACTCCCAGAAGATCAGCTTCAGTTTCATTTTGATACTTTCTCTCTGTTTGTGATCCATTATTTTTCTAAGTAATGAACACCTAACTCTGTCAGGTATCCTTGCCTTTAACTTGGAACATAGGAGTCGGGTTTTCTTGTCTCACCTGGAGTTTGTAAGTACCATCTCCCATAGTCACAGGTGCTTGTCCCTAGGTCTCCTATCTCAGGAGCTAGAAAGTGCCTTAGTACTAGTCTGCTTTTCAAAATGATTTGCATTCCGAGACAGTTGACGGGCTGGAAATAAGTTAGAGAAAATGTTACTTTTGGTAAATGCCAACTCGCTACCAAAACAGAACTCATTTTTTGTATTACTACCTTGACACAGCTAAAGAAAAATAGTGAGGGAAGGTGGGAGGAGAGTATGGAGAAGTAGCCCAGATTATTTTCCAACTGGGCTTCTTTGTGCTGTATCTTGATGTAGAAAGGACCAAAAAACAAATCCATTGCTGTCAAGTGGATTCCAACTCATAGCAACCCCATGTGTTACAGAGTAGGACTGTTCTATAGGATTTTCTTGGCTGTAATCATTATAAAAGCAGAGCACCAGGCCTTTCTTCCTTGGTGTCACTGGGTGGGTTAGAACTATCAACCTTTAGGTTAGCAGCTGAGTGTGAACCACTTGTGCCACCCAGGCTCCTGTGGTAAGGACAACAGTGCTTAAATAGAAGTTGTTTAAAAAGCCAAGTTTTTACCAGCAGGGCAATCTGAAACAAGGGCTGCACTGGGCCCAGTTTGTAGTTCTAGGGCTAAAATGAAAAAGAATCACCTTGATAAAGACTCTGAAAGACTGTGCTCAATTTGCCGTCCATGCCTTTTCATCAAAAAACTGGGGGTTTCTAAAGAGCACCTCGAAGGGTCAGCCCCAGCAAGAGGCCTCCACATGAGGAAGAGGAAGCAGGACGGAAGACTTAAGAAGTAGTCTCTGGAGGGGGCTCAAGGCCCACCTGAGGGTCACTGCCCCACCAAAATCCAGAAGGGTCTCTGTATGGGTCTGGTCAGAGGCTCACTGACTCAGAGAACGTTAGAACTGGATCATTTAATGAGTCCAGTCTCCCTCTTCATTTTACAAATGAGGACGCTGAGGTCTGAAACAGTGATGTGGGGGGTCCCAAAGGCACCAAACGAGCTGGCAGTCAGCGCCTGGTATACTGGGGGAGGGGTTTTCTCTAATTTAAAGCATTAGTTTGGGCAAACCAGTTTTCCTGATCCTGAGCAGAGGGGCTGCCATGGGCTACTCCCTCGTAGGAGAGGCCTGCCAGAGGCCTGTCCTGTCCACTGTCAAAGGTATTCAAAACAACTAGGCAGAGAGTTACTGAGAGCAACTCTCAACCTTGAGTTTTGTTTTGTTTTTTTAATTTTAGCAAAAAAAAAAAACAGCAGCTTCTTGAATAACAATTTCAAACACAACTGTTTATAGTCTTTCTGGAGAGCCATTAAGGGGGCCATTTGGAAACTTTTATATTGTTTTCCTAAAGGCCCACGCAGCCCAGGGCCAACTGTGAGCTCGGAAGACTCGGCCCTGACACTCTCCACTTCCTGCTCATCCTCCAGTTACCAGGATGTGGATGGGGTGAGGAGGGCGAGAGAAACTTCCTGCAGCCACATAACTAAGGCTGGGCTGACCCGAACTAGAGGAGGAAATCTTGTTTCCTCTTTTAAATCACCAAGAGGTGGCACAGAGGGATGTGTAGGAAGTAAGTCGATTGTTGTTGAAGTCACAGTCTGTTTCTTAAACATGGGGACCATCACTCCAATTGCACTAGCGCTGAGACAGAGGAGGGAAGTTGAAGAAAAGGTTTCCTGCAATCACTTGGAAAAGCAGCTGCTTCATTAGCCCTGCCATTGGCTGCAGAAGGCCACGTGACACTCTGAGCCAAGAAATCCAGAAACCAGTGACCGTGAGTGCATTGCCCTCCCATTACCAAAGGCTAAGGGCCCCACTTAGCATTATGCACTGCCAAAAACAAGCAGAGAAAAAAAACTCTTAATTTTGAAAACCGTTCCTCTATAGTTCAAACAAGACCATTAAACATGTTAGGGAGGGGACCTAGGGAAGGAAGGCATTTGGAAACCATTGTTAGCTGGAGAAAAAAAATATTCACACTGTAAACATGTATAAATTGTCAGGGTAACTTAGTTGCCCAAGATCCTGTTGCAAACTTTTACTCATTACTCTTGCTATTGTTACTGTCGGAGACAGTCACTCCTACACATCCTTCCCTGCTCCTGGCAGGAGACATGTCTTGATCAAAAGCAAAGAATATTCACTCTCTCCTTCCAATTATTAAGGATGGGATTGGTTGGAGGTGAGGGAGGAAGTACACTGTTGGAATAATTTTCCACCATTAGTAATGGATGGGAATTTTTATAGGCAGTATCTGCCTATAAAAACAGTGACTTCTGTAAAGGAGCTCCAAGCTCTGTGATTTAGCAAGCTATGAGCAGCAATTTAGGATATCTTTTAGAAAGCAGACTATGAGGACATGTTTTTAACCAAACCCGCAGACACAGAGGATGCCACGTACAACCAGGTACTGAATATTTTCAGGCAGAAATTTAAGTTAAAGAACTATATCAGTAGGGCAATCTGAAACAAGGGCTTTTTTTTCCATTAAGTCAGGGCTTGCTCCAACCTTGTTTTACCCATGTTAAACATCTGAGACCAAATGTAAAAGTTCATCCCTCAAGGTTCAGGTTCAAATGCCACATCCTCCTAGAGGTCCTCCCTGGACTCGCCAATTAAAACTACCATCTTTCCCTTGAGATCTCATAACACCTTCCTCAAAAACTACTAAAGACCTCGTTTCCTTCTGCCTTGTGTGAGGGTTTTTGAACACATGGTTTCTCCTTTCCTAAACTACAAGCACTTTCAGAAGATGAAGGTAGTCTCTGGGCTTTGGAGGCAGAAGAAATTAAATTCTAACTCTGCCTCTTATGAGCTCTGAAAGCTTAAGCAAATTCTTTAACCTGTCAAAGGCTCAGTTTCATCATCTGTAAAATGGGCCTAGTAATAATAATAATATAGTAAATACTCATTAGATTTTTTCAACAAATATTTACGTGCTGTGCACAATTTTAGGTACTGAAGACAAAGCATTGAACAGAACAGACAAAGTCCCTACTCCAACAAAACTTTCATTCTAGAGCAATTATTGTGAGAGGTTGATAAAATAAAGTATATAGAAACTTTGTCTCTATATAGAGAGCTTAGCCTAGCCCACCCAAAAACCAAAACCGTTGCCATCAAGTCGATTCTGACTCATAGCAACCCTATAGGACAGAGTACAACTGCCCTATAGAGTTTTTCCAAGGAGCGCCTGGTGGATTTGAACTGCCAACGTTTTGGTTAGCAGCTGTAGCACTTGACCACTAGGCCACCAGGATAAGCACTACATAAATGTTTACTTAATGGATTATTACAGGAGCCCTGGTGGTGCAGTGGTTAAAGTGATCAACTTCTAACTCAAAGGTTGGCAGTTCGAGGGAAAAAGATATGGCAGTTTGCTCCCATAGAGATTTACAGCCTCGGAAACCCTATGGGGTTGCTATGAGTCAGAATCGACTCAACAGCAGTGGGTTTGGCTGGTTTTGGTTTAATGAATTATTAAATCAGTAAGTCAGTGAATGAATGAAATATGTGAGAATCGTGGACAAGACTTGCAAGGTAAACGCCCAAAGCAAGGAAAGGAATACCTGTAATTTATTCTTTGAAGGTCAGTAGAAATTAACTATCTTGCCCCAGAGGCCCAGGGTCCTGGTGAGTAGTAGTTATGATCTCGTTTTCTTCTGAGGTGAGTGCTGGACCCAAGGTGTTAGAGACTCCTCTTCCATCTTAAATGCAAAAGAAAATACTCTAGGGCATTTTGATACTTGTAATTGCTCTTCTTCCTCATCCCATCCTCTCCCATTAGGGCCCCTATTTCTGTTACCAGGACCAGCCCTCATCAATGGTCCTCTCTTTTCATTGAAAAAGTGGCCAGGAGAGCTGCCTTCCTTTACTTTGGCCCACCTCCTTCTCTGGTGTCAACTCCCATTGGAAGGAGAGCTACAAGGAATTGTTTTTGCAGGGAGTGGCTCAGCTTCCCCATTCAGTCCCACGGCCACCCCCTAGTCCTCTGATCTTTACCGTCTAATTTCCGGCAGCTGGCTTTGTTGCCACAATAAGTGGGAACTCTTTCTCAATGTAGCACAGAGGTGTCTGTATGCAGCCAACCATGGACTACCGCTGGCCACAGCTGGCAAAATGTGGTTTTGAGACTTGTTTGTGCTGCTGTGTGACTAATACTTACCTACCAGCAGGCTGGAGATGAGACCTCTCTCCTACTCATCTGGCACTTGGAACACAATCTACTGGCTTCCCAGCCACTGCCAAACTTACTCATAGGTAAGGCAGAGAAGCTGGGTTTGGGTGGAACTGCATGGCAGAGGACAGCAGGATGATTGAACCAGGGGACTCAGAGGCATTTGATATGTTCTTCTCTTGAGAGCTTTACGTCCTCTCAGTTGATCGGAATTGCTTATGAATGGTCCAGGTTTAAAGAAGGGAGGGAAGAGGTTAGAAGACCTTTAACGTTCTCATCTATTAAATAAATCTTTGTCTGTTTGCCAAATAGTCCTGTGTTTAAAAAAAAAAAAAAAAAAGCCAGGTTTAAATTAGCCAAGAATTTAGAGTGATGCACAGTGCATGATAGGCTTTGGGAATTTAGTAAATAAACAAATGAGTCAGTGAGTGAGTGAATGAATAAATGGCAAGTATAGTTGTGGGAGGGAAAGGGTGAAGGATCTTTTACTTTTTCTTCTGTGTATTTCTGTACTGTTTAAAGGCTTTATAACGTGGGATTCTTTGGCAAGCAAAAGCATAAACGAAAGAATGAGACAGCTCTATAATGTATTAGGAAAAAAAGCAAGAAACAAAATATTGTATATAGTATGCAACCATTTGTGTGGAAAATTTACACGCAAGTGTATAGAAAGTCTCTAAAAGGGTATATGTGGAATTGATAACAATGGTTCCCTCTGGGACAGGGAAGTGGGTGGCTAAAGGTCAGGTCAGTAAGGAAGCTTCCTTAATATGGTACATGTTTTGCATATTTCATATTTTGGACCATATGCACATATTACCTGGTCAAATTTTAATCAGTTGTTTTAATTTAAAATATATAGAACTTCCTTATTAGACTAGACTATGTCAATAGCAGGATAAAAAGCCTAAAAGAACTGGGAAAACCAACTGGTTTTCTTTCTTCACACATATCCTTACGATTTGCATTCTAGAACATTGTGTTTTCTTGGGAGCTAGTGCTCCCAGGCACCCTCAAAAACACTCCCTCACAAAACCAGAACACATCTCCTCTCCTATTCTCTCCATAGTCATCATCCTTTTGACACCCAGCCTAGAGGCCCCACCCTCCATGAAACTATAAATACTGAGACAGGACTGAAACCAAACTACCACAATATTTGCTCTATGTAAATTCTTCTAATCATCCAAGGATTGTTTTTCAAGTACCTGCTATGTGCAAGGCCCTGCGAAGCGACTGGCAACTCACACACCCCTTTGTCTCCTAAATGTGCCAGTCTCACAGACATGAAATCCTGCTTTTTTAAACCAGAGTAATTCAGTTTGATGGAATGTTCATTTTTAATTCTTCCTTCTTCAAACCACAGAGAGTAGGCAGAGTACATTCAGTCAAAATTCCCTTCCTATAGACAAAGTCACTGCATTCCCAATTGTGTGTATAAATCCACAGTTTGTCTAGATGCTTAACATGTGCTCTAAAATTTAAAAAAAAAAAAAAAACAGTTGCCATGAAGACGACTCATGGTGACCCCACATATGTCAGAGTAGAACTGTGCTCCTTTGGGTTTAACGGCTGATTTTTCAGAAGTACGTCTCCAGGCTTTTTTTCTGACACATCTCTGGGTGGACTCAAGCCTTCAACCTTTCAGTTAGCAGCCAACTGCATTGACTGTTTGCACCAGTCAGGGACTCCAGCTTCTAGAATGTTGTTGTCAGGTGCTGTCAAGTCAGTCCTGACTAAGCAACCCTATGTACTGCCTGGTCCTGTGCCATTCTCACAATTGTTGCTATATTTGAGCCCACTGTTGCAGCCACTGCATCAGTCTCTCTTATGGAGGGTCTTCCTCTTTTTCGATGGCCCTCTACTTTCTCAAGCATGTTGTCCTTCTCCAAGGACTGGTCCCTCCTGATAACATGTCCAAAGTACGTGAGATGAAGTCTCCCCATCCTCGCTTCTAAGGAGAATTCTGGCTGTACTTCTTCCAAGACAGATTTGTTCATTCTTCTGGCAGTCCATGGTATATTCAATATTCTTTGCCAACACCATAATTCAAAGGCAC
>NW_004444135.1:1441775-1507347 GCF_000243295.1 Trichechus manatus latirostris | reverse complement strand
TCCAAGACAGATTTGTTCATTCTTCTGGCAGTCCATGGTATATTCAATATTCTTTGCCAACACCATAATTCAAAGGCACCAATTCTCCTTCAGTCTTCCTTATTCATTGTCCAGCTTTTGCATTCATATGAGGCAACTGAAAATAACATGGCTCTAGTCAGGACCACCTTAATCCTCAGGGTAACATCTTTGCTTTTCAACATTTTAAAGAGGTATTTTTCAGAAGATTTGACCAATGCAACACGTCATTTGATTTCTTGACTGCTGCTTCCATAGGCGTTGATTGTGGACCCAAGTAAAATGAAATCCTTGACAGCTTCAATCTTTTCTCCATTTATCATGATGTTGCATATTGGTCCAGTTGCAAGGTATTCCATCAATTCCTGGAGCCTTGTTTTTCGCCAGTGCCTTCAACGCAGCTTGGACTTCTTCCTTCAATACCATCAGTTCTTGATCATATGCTACCTCCTGAAATGGTTGAACTCGACCAATTCTTTTTGGTACAGTGACTCTGTGTATTCCTTCCATCTTCTTTTGATGCTTCCTGTGTCATTCAATATTTTGCCCATAGAATCCTTCAGTACTGCAACTCGAGGCTTGAAATTTTTCTTCAGTCTTTTCACCTTAGAACTGCCAAGCGTGTTCTTCCGTTTTGGTTTTCTAACTCCAGGTCTTTGCACATTTCATTATAATACTTTACTTCGTCTTTTCGAAGCTGCCCTTTGAAATCTTCTGTTCAGCCCTTTTACTTTTGTTCATTTCTTTCTTTCGATTTAGCTACTCCAGGTTTAAGAGCAAGTTTCAGAGTTCCTTCTGACATCCATTTTGGTCTTTTTATTTTTTCCTGTCTTTTTAATGACCTTTTGCTTTCTTCATGTATGATGTCCTTGATGTCATCCCACAATTCATCTGGTCTTCAGTCATTGGTGCTCATTGTGTCAAATCTATTCTTGAGATGCTCTCAAATTCAGGTGGGATATACCCAAGGTTGTACTTTGGCTCTCGTTGACTTGTTTTAATTTTATACTGCAGAAGTTGGTAAAAATTGTCAATTTCTTCATCTTTGGCATTAGTGGTTGGTGCATAAATTTGAATAATAGTCATATCAACTGGTCTTCCTTGTAGGCATATGGATATTATCCTATCACTGATAGCATTATATTTCAGGATAGATATTGAAATGTTCTTTTTGACAATGCTTGTGATGCTGTTCCTCTTCAACTTGTCATTCCTGGCATAGTAGACCATATGATTGCCCGATTCAAAATGGCCAACACCAGTCCACTTCAGCTCACTAATGCCTAGGATATTGATTTTCAGTCGTTCCATTTCATTTTTGACATCCATTAATGATCAGAATATGGAATGTATGAAGTATGAATCAAGGAAATTAGAAGTTGTCAAAAATGAAAGCCTCTAGAATTGTTGCTCTAAAATTTCCCTAAAACTGGCCAAAATTTTCAGGAGTTCCAGAATAATGACCTTTCTGTTTCCACTGTGCCCACCCTAGCCCAGGCTCTCAGGAGTTGGGCTGCTGCCCAACCTCTCCACTAGCCTCCTTGCCTCTAATGGCTCCTCCCTGCTTTCCACACTGGGTACCACTGACAAATTGGGTAATCCATGGTTCACCCCAAATACCTTGCACTTCTGCCCCGATCACTTCAATTGCCTGAAGATCTTACCCTCTCATCTACCAGTCTGAAGCCTGCACTCAAACCCAGCCTAAAGCTCAGCAACTTTCTTATTGTTCTCGCCACACCACCTGGACAGTGCTCGCTTCTGTTGCACTATCAGTCCTTCTATCATACTGAGTGCTTATTTGGTAATACATGGTGCACCGTCCTGTGACTTATGACTTTTCTTGTGCGTTGTGATTTACAGGACTCTTGGATCCATTGGTTGTAATTAGAACAAGGAGGACTTGGGGCTTTAGAGAAGTGAGAAGTCATGTTTGGCAGCATAGCCTGGGAGAAAGGAGGGAAACCAGCTCAAAGACACCAGGGCCTTTTCACTGGACACCTGTATGGGGGACACCTGTAGAGATGAGTGCCAGCAGCTCCAACGGCCCTGGGTCACCTCAGGCCTAGCCGGTGCTCTCTAACCCTGAGCTCGGGAAGAAGGCCAGGTGGCAGACATGCTGGTGCTCCACCCACATCCCTTCCCTTTCCATCTGCCCTCGGGCTATCGGGGCCACTTCGCCCAAAGAGCAGAGAGCCCAAGAGCCGGGAACTCTTGCCCCAGGGCAGCACTTCCAATGACCCACAGGTGCTGAGGTCCTTCGGAGGCATAATTACATTCCAGGACTCTTCTGCAGAGCTGGCTGATGCTTTCCTCTGGGGGCTTATCATGAAATCGAACCCCTGCTTGGTGACCTACACTTCCCTGTTCTGCATCTCCTATTCCCTAACCTGTCTCCTCAGGACCTGTCCTTAATAAATCACATGTACGCGAGTCCTCCCCTGAGGTCTGCCTCTGGGGAACTTGACCCGAGACAGGCGAGGTGGGTGCTGGGGGAATGTCCTTGGCACACAATGAAGCAAGATATGTTGTTTTTTGGTTTTTTATTTCTTAAAATATTCACATTCCTTTGCGCCTTGGGAATAGTGGGATACTAGGAGGTGTACGCTAACAGAACGGTGATTTGACTCCTCATGTACTTATAGCTCATTGACCAAACTGGACTGTGAGTAACCTGAATCAAGGACCAGGTATTACACTTTATTCATAATCATAACTACCACTTAGTGGGCCAAGCCTGTGTTAAGAGGTCCATGCCTGTTATGGATTAAGTTGTGTCCCCCTGGTATCTGTAACTGTGACCTTCTTTGGAAGCAGGGTCTTTGAAGGTGTTATCAGTTAAGTTGCCATGAGGTCATACCAGAGTAGGGTGGGTCCTAATGCAATCTGAGTGGTGTCCTTATAGAAGAGGAGAAGAGACAGGAGAGACAGAGGGAAAATGACTATCTGAGACTAAATTATGCTGCAGCCGCAAGCCAAGGAATGCCTGAGGCCATCAGAAGCTGAGAGAGACAAAAAAGGATCTTCCCCTAGAGCCCTCAGAGTGAACAAGGCTCTCTAGACTCTCTAAATTCAGACTACTAGCCTCCAGAACTGTGAGAGAATAAATTTCTGTCATTTAAAGTCACCCACTTTGTGGTATTTTGCTAGCAACCCTGGTAGTGTAGTGGTTAAGTGCTACTGCTGCTAGCCACAAAGGTCAGCAGTTCAAATCCACCAGGTGCTCCTTGGAAACTCTATGGGGCAGTCCTGCTCTGTCCTATAGGGTCACTATGAGTTGGAATTGACTCGACAGCAATAGGTTTAAGTTTTGTTTTTTTGTGTGTGATATTTTAGTACGGCAGCCTAGGAAACTAATGACTTTTTTCATTCTCAGAACACTGCATAATGGTGTTTTTATTACATTAGGAAACAGAAACTCTGAAAAGTGAAGTAATTTCCTCAAGGTCACACAGCAGTGACCAGGTCTGATTCCTCTGTTGTGTCCATACTACCTACAAGTCAACTCTGTCTGACACATGGTGACCCCACGTTTGTCAGGGTAGAACTGTGCTCCATAGGGTTTTCAAGGGCTGATTTTTCAGAAGTAGACCGCCACTCCTTTCTTCTGAGGTTTTTCTGGGTGGACTCAGAAAATCTTCTGGTTAGCAGCTGAGCACATTAACCATTCGCACCACCCAGGGACTCCATTGTATGCGTGTTTAACCATTGTTCAGGACTCTTTGTGTCCCTCCTATGCCGACCCCAGGACTTTGATGATTGCACATGCTCTAAACTGTTTAATGATTTGCTCTCAGTGGGAAAAACCCTCAAAATAATTAGAAAGTTCTAAGCGGGTGGCAAAGTAAAAGAACCTATTTTACTATAATCTGAAATAACGGAGGGGAGGTGTTAAAAGTTTTATTTTAAGATCAAAGATTTCCATCATCTCTCTCACACATATCTAAAAAGTAATAAGTATAAAATAGGTCTGAGGTAACCATGGTTGACCTAATTTAAACTTACAACGATGTAACTTTCACTTTTTGCCTGGGTACACGTGAGTTTTACCTTCTTCTTTCCCTCTGCCCTCCCAAATAGGAGAGATGAGAATTTATATATGTGAGTAGGCTCTTTGCATGAGATGATAATGTATGAAAGTGAATTCCAAATCTGAATGGTATTGTCACGGTTATGTAGGAAAGCGTCCTTGTTTTGGGGATATACACACGGGAATAACTAGGGGTGATGGAGCAGCACAGTTACAACTTGCTCTCAAATAGTTCAGGAGAAGACCATATATTAATTACATCTGTATAATTCAAGTGCATATATATATGGAGTGAGACAAAGATAACAGAGAGAACACAAATAAAAATATTAACAATTTGAGAATCTGGGTGAAAGGGATACAAGATTTTTTTGTACTGTTCCTACACACTTGGCAAGTTTAAAATTATTTCAGTAAAAACGGGATCCAAATGACAAATGTAAGAGATCAAAGTTTATTAGTGGTTACCAGGGGCAAGAGGGAGGGGGGAAGTCATTGCTTAGGGGACCCCGAGCTTCTGTTAAGGGTGATGGAAAAATATGGAAATGGAAAGTGGCAATGTTCGCACAACATGGTAAATATAAAATTAATGTTATTGAATTGTACATGTAAAAAAATGCTGAAATGGCAAATGTTTTGTTATATATACTTACCACAATTAAAAAATTGTTATATATATACTTAACCACAATTTTTTAAAAAAATGGGATCTAGGCAGGATTTGAGGTGGCCAAGAGAGGAATTGGAATAAAAAAAAATTAAGGAAATAGGAGATGAAGAGAATAAAGGAATTTATGATTTTCTCCCCCTTGTCACTTTTTGAAATAAATAAATTTTTTAAGTATCTAAAATATAATTCCAACTGGTTCCCTCTCCTTCCAAACCCTAGGCTATGTATTAATTACTGTGCAGTAGAAGAAGCATAGGAGCCCTGGTGGTGAAGTGGTTAAGAGCTTGGCTGTTAAACAAAAGGTCAGCAGTTTGAATTCACCAGCTGCTCCTTGGAAACCCTGTGGGGCAGTTCTACTCTGCCCTATGGGGTTGCTATGAGTCAGAAACGACTCTAAGGCACCCAACAACAGCAGAAGGAGCATGTGCTTTACTGTCAGAGGGACCAGGATGTGGACGCTGGCTGCAGCACTTAGAAGCTTTGTGATATTGGGAACATTAGCTACCTACTAAGCCTCAGTTTTCTCATGTTTGAAATGGGAATAATCACACATATCCCACAGGTTGCTACGAAGATTGGGCGAGATCGTTTACAGACGACATGTAGATTTATCTAGGAGCAGACCACATGGGGTAAGTTGACGGAAAGTATACTACTCTATTACTTTGGATTTACATTGTGCATTCGTGAACTTTTGACTACGGAAAGCTTAACTTTCAGTCCTCCTGAGTTTGTCACTTGACACATTGTCATAAAGGAAATAAAGCAATCCAAAAACTGTTGGCAACGAGTCAGTCCCTCTGCCTTCACTGCTGCATCGAGGGATCAGGATTCTTATATACAGAGAATGGTGTAAAACAGACCTCAGGCACATTTATGATTCTGATACCCAGCAAGACACCTACTGTTTAAACAAATCTGTGACTTGCTGAATGTTATTTATTCATCCTGTGCTTGGCAGAAAGGGCACAGCAAAATTACCGCCCTCCACTTCTGGAACAAGTGTTCATCAGTCACAGCCCCTCTACTTATTACACCCTGAAATTTACTACTTTCAAATAAAACGTCTGTTTCTGACATTTGCTGGCCTTGTGGTAGGGTTTCCATATTGACCAGTATTGACTATGTCAGTTTCCTTGGCTGCGAGCCCCTCCAAGGCAGGGAGCCATCTTTGTCACCCACAGGTGCGTAGCTGGTGGTGGGACCAGAATGTCCACAGAGGAGGGGATGAGCTTAGAAGCAAGAACTGGGGAACTCATCTTAAACGTGTGTTTTTATAATAGGTGCACCTTTAAGGCAAGTGTAATAAAGATAGCAAAGTTCCTTTAGAACTTTATCTAAAATTGAAAAATGACAATTGTCCAGATAAAAGGATCTGATTATCATCATCCTTATTACCGGTAGTCTGGCAGGAGCTGACAGAGAGCAACAAATCCACCCCTTGGCTGGGCCACTGTCCTCAGCCCAGTGCCTTGCACACTGCAGACTCTTGTGCCAGCCCACCCCTGTCTTTCGAGCTGAGAGAGATTTCTAGACTCTGCTCTCAGTCAGTGATAAGACAAAGTCAGTCCCTGTGCTTTCACCGTGCTACTAGGTGTTACTCTGTCTGTTCCGAGACTCTTGCAATCGTAAACTTCTGCAGTCAAAAGCAGGAGACAAGACAAACACTCGTGGGAAGTAAAGGCAAACAGAACCTAAACGAGGCATATAACTGACCACAGCTGTGTGGTGCTGGGTGCAGTGGGGGTGCCAGAGTGATCACTGGGATGCGGCCAGCTGGGATTAATGCAGGGGACGTCTGGGGTGGGGGGAGGTCACAAGACCCAGCTTGCATTGTTGCTTATGCTAATTGAAAACAAAGGGAAAGGTAAATGTTATTTCAGATCCTCTCGCCAAGATAGAGATTGAAATGGTCACGAGGAACCTTCTTAATTTTTTAAAATTGATGGCGCCTCCCCAAGGAGGCTAAATGGCTGCACCACCCCCAGATTCCCAGGTTAAGCCCCTCATTCTTTCCAAGAACAGTGAATAGCCTCTACCTGCCTGTCTCAGTGAAGATCTGTTGCCAAGAGTAGAAGTGGGCAAAGCAGGCTTTTGGAGGTTTTAGAAAGTGGACCAGACAGAAGGGCCACCTCTGATGGCAATTCTGCACCCGCATTTCTGCTTTGTAGTTTCCGGTTCAGGTTCCCTATGACAGTCTCGAGCCCTCGGAGTACAGGCTCTTAGGAGCCATGGTCGGTCCTAGAGGCCCCCTGAGTCCATGGACAGACTTCTTGAAAGAACAAAAATATTTTTGTTTTTATTTTTCTTTTGGATTATTTGGTAAATATATATGCAACAAAACAATTGCCATTTCAACATTTTTTACATGTACAATTCAGTGATATTCATTACATTCATCATGTTGTTCAACCATCACCACTATCCTTTCCGGATTTTTCCATCATCCTTAGCTAAAGCTAAGTATCCCCTAAGCAATGGGTCTGTCCTTCCCCCCACTTCTCATCTGCCCTTGGTAACCATTAATAAACTTTGGTCTCTATAATCTTACCTATTCTAGATATTTCATATAAGTGGGATCACACAATATTGGAAGGACAAAATTGTTTGAAGCTCAGAATACTCCCTCCTATCCACATAAGCCATCCTGTAGCTCTGAGACGCTTAACTGGTCATTCATCATGAGGAATGGGTCTTGAGGGCAGTGATCCCATACAAATACCCAACTGCTATTAGCTTGCATTGCAGATGTCCATAGATGAGAGCTCCGGGTCCTGAATACAGGACTGTGTTCCTCTCCCACTGGGGGACGACAAGGTGAAAAGGGAGATTTATGCAAGGCAAGATCTCTCTCTCTCTCTCTTTTATTTCTCCCTCGGACTTTTCTCTATCTTGAGTAAAGTTCAGTTTTTCGAGATCAAGCCCGGTTGTAAACACAGTCTTTAAAACCTTTGCACTGCTTTACTGCAGAATTTATGATCTGTTTACACTTGAGGCGAGGAGCAGGCAAGAGGGGGTAATCCTGGAGCCCTTGGAAGACTACTCAGAAGAAGAAAGGGAATGCGGGACACAGGGATAAAAATACTTCCTTGTTCCATCCATGATTTGTGGGTGCAGAATCCTCCCAAAGGAGAGGTCACGCCCTAAGGAAATTGGCTCAACTGGCCCTTTGTAACCTTTAGAACAAGCCCCTGGGCTCTTAAGAGAAACTTCTGGAAACCCACAGATTTGGGGATTTGGAAAATGCACATGAGAAAATCTGAGGCAGGTGTTTCAGTGGCGATTTCCCGTGTTGCCACACTAATGCCCTCTGGGAATTAAAGGACAAGCACTAGTGTGGCCTGACTCTTCCTTAAGTGGAACTGAAGTGCACTGGGGTCAGGACCACAATGGAGCCTGGAACTGTCTGGGCCACATGGGGCACCAGCAGTGACAGCCTTCCAAACAGGACTGCTCTCAGGCCCCCAAGGAGCCCAGTCGTGAGCTGTCATTGGAGTGAGGCCTTTTGACAGTCAGTGGCCAGAGAGACTTGCTTAGCAGAAATCAAACCATCTAAGATTTTTTTTCAGCATAAATCACAGATCTATATTCCTGGCTCACAACTACAGAATTACTGTATTTGTCATCTCAGTAATGAAAGGTTTAATATAAATAAATGGGTAAAGGAGAGAAATTAAAAGACCTGAGATCTAATCAGAGATTATATTTACTACCTACTTATACCTACTAATGTGGCCCCAAGCAAATTACAGACCAGACCTCAAGGTCCTCACCAGTAATATGGCAGTTCGCCACTCAAAGATGCAAAGAGGATAGGGGAGCACATGGAAAGTGCTATGAAAAGTTAATCCCATAATAATGATGAAAACAGCTGTGGTAAATGCTTTTGAAATAAACTATCAGTACCTACTGATAGTTACATTGGGCGGGAGGGGGGAGTAGTTCCTCTTTCCTTAACTAGTCCACAGCTAAGGAATCCACCCTGAGGCAGGCATTGGGGAGATCAGCCGCAGCCTCAGCAGGTAAACCTCAGCCTGTCTGGCATGAGGAAAAACTAAACGTCTTTTCTCAGAGGGAGTGTTGAAGCTGAGCCAGGTTAGTGGAAGGGAAATCACCGGGACTGGGTCTATGAGTCAGAATCTACTTGACTGCAATAGGTTTGGTTTTCGGTTCGGGTCAGGAAAATTCGGTCCCATTCCTGGCTCGGTCACTTACTATCTCAAAAAATTTCAGGGAAGTTATTGGATCCCTTTGGGCCTCCAGTTTTGAGGTCTGAGATAAGCCAGAGATTTCTTAAGTCTTTTACAGTACTAAATTCCTATGATTCTCTATCAGGTAATAAATCAGGTAAATTCAAGCATAATCATGAGCTGACATCAGGATAGTTTTATAAGTCATATAAGTTAAGTAATGAAAGAGACTAAACTGATAGCTCTATTGTGAATCAGCATCAAGAAAGAATCAACCTGTTGGTGAAAAAAGATTTTTTTACTCTACAACTCATATCTACACTAGGTCTTGGCAGCCATTCTTACAGGCTACACTCTCGGTGTGCTGTTTGAAAGACAAGATTAAAATATCTTTAAACATTGATTTAAGGAATTTGAGTAATACCATTTGGCTTTTTACCAGGCATCTTAAATATTTAAAAGAGAATGTGTCAATATTTGAATTCCACAAAAGAAAGATGCAAGAACATACATGCCTTGTTGGTTCCTGAGAGATTCTCCATTTCAGAAAAGAGGGAGATTTTATTGCCAACATAAAACTGCCCAAGTGTCAAGCAGGAGGAAATACAGTAGGAAGCAATTTGTATCTATTCTCCTTCAGGCTTCTTTGAACCTGCTAACATATGTTACATAAAGTCAACTGAATTGTGTTGCATAAAGTATGGAGGGAACAGGTTGCTTACAAATTGCGATTATATGGTACAATCCCAAAACATAAATGAGATAATGTGAGTGCAGAAACTATAAACAATAAAGCTATATAATTAGAGAGCACTCATTTTGATGTTTGATCTATAGCACGCCAAACTTTTGGATGGTTGATTTCTAAACAAACCTGAGAAAGCACAGATGACTTCTGAAACGTTCTCAGCCTATCAGGCTCAGGATACATTTTGCCACTGCCTAACTTCTGGAAAGCCACATCATTCATTCACAAATCCATTCATTCTTTCATGCCCAAAAAACATGTGCCAGGCTGTGCAAGGTGCTCTGTTGGGTGAGAGAAGCTGCAAGCCCCTCCTCCATCCTTTTCTCAATACTTCCATAAATGTGATTTTGGTGCCACGGGTTTTGTTTAAGGAAAGTAGTATGGCAGGCGAGTTCTCCTGCTCTTGGCTCAGGTTCTCTGACATGAGGGGAGAAAATAAGTGAAATAAGGGCAAACAAGGTGCTGACCTCTCCCAAGAATAAGAGGCATCAGTCTGTTAGGGCGGGCAGGGAAAGGATGCTGATGATGGAAAACTCTCTCTTTGCCCCCAAGGACTTGCCTGTTTATTTCTTTTAGTAAAACAAGTTGCTCAGAAGGGACTAGGGACTGTTGTCTGCCTGGGCACTTCTGTATTCTCAGCACCTTGAACAGTGCATGGCACTTAGAAGGTGTTCAGTTACGTGTTGAACATTGACTAAACAGACTTAACACATAAAACACGACCATTAAAAGAAGTAACATTTCACCTTGGTCTTGGAATTTGATTTATTAACACAACGCCCACCCACATTATAGAGTCATCAAATGTTACAGCTGCAGTGAACCTTATTGAGTTCCACCCCCTTATTTTACAAATGAGGGATCCGAGGCCCACGGAGTACTATAGAGACCATAGCACAATCCCTGGACTGGGAGTCAGGAAATCAGACCCAAGGTCTACCTCCTGCACCACTGAGCCAGACAGCCACCTGCAAGCCCCTCTGAAATAAAGGAGGCAGTGCAGTATGCTGTTTAGAATTATGGGCTCTGAGTGAATTCAGGATTTACCCTGCGTAGCTCTGTGGCCTGAATGTCTCCAAGCCTCAGTCTCTCATCTGTAAAATGGGAATAATAATAGTACCTACCACATAAGACTGTTGTAAGGAGTAAATGAGAGAAGGCATTTAATCCCACTGGCCCTGTGAAATCAAGAAGAGAAAATGTTGTTCATGAGATCCAGGACAGTCCAAGGAACCTTCCGAGCCCCTTATCTGCTGTGAAGAAATCACAGCCCCTCGTCAGAAGCCACTGGGTTCCTGAGAGGTGTCAGAGCCCATCTCTGCTGATAAAAGGACCTCTACTGGACATGCCCCCAAAGCTAGGCAGGTGCTGCTTTTCCCCGGAGGAGAGAGGAGAATGGCAGTGTACTGTCTCTGTCTCCCTAGGTCTCTCTGCTGCAGAAGCCTGTTTGGGAGGGAAAAAATGACCCCAAAAAAGTGATAAAAAGGCAAACTGACAGGAGAGTAAGACCGTAATGGCAAGATATTCCAAACTCCAACACCTAAACTTGTGTGGAGGTGGCACTATTTATAAATCTTTTCATTTCACCTGCCCCATTTCCAAAATGATTGTCTTCTGAATCACCAGTGCTCTCGAGCTGCCCCCATAGACCCAGAGGTAACACTCAGCATCTGTTCAGGTTTCCCAAGAACCCACTCTCACAAAAGGATTATTAAGTAATGTAGACTTTTCATGGCTTTTCATAAAGGTTTCATAGGGAAAGGGCTTGGATTGCACTTGCTCACAGCAACTTTAAAACTCTATTAGATATTTTCCTGCAACTTTCCTATCTGCAGCTCCCCCTCCAACACACCAGGCATGTCTCTGCCTCACCCTGTGAAATGCCTGGTCCTGCTGGCTCCTCTTTTTCTTGATTGGAATCTTCCTCCTCCAACCCCTCAACTTCAAATTCTTCTTCTATGTAGAGCTGTCCACTGCCTCATATTCCAAAGCTGGTAAACACAAACCCAGCAAGAATCCATCTAACAATATTCACCATCCTTAGAAGGAAGCTGTGGTTATGGATAACAAAATTGTCCCCAGTATATCTTAACATTTTGTTTGGATCCCATAGTGCACATACTTATTTGTCAACCCAGCATCCATTTGACTCCTTTTTAATTGGACCCAGATCTTCCTTTTGGCATCTACCCTTTTGCATGTGGTCACATGCTTCAGTGGAAGCTGACCTTTTCCCCAGCTCCAGTGGTAACCAAAACCCATTGCCCTTGAGTCGATTCTGACTCATAGCGACCATTTAGGACAGAATAGAACTGCCCCATAGGGCTCCAGTGGTAGGTCCTGATGAATCTGAGCCAGTGAGAGTACTCCTGCTGTCTTTGCCAAAGTGCTTGGTTCAGGGATGAGCATGTAACTAATTAGAGCCAACGAAAAGTGAAGGGAGACCACAAAGTTAAACACAGAATTACCATATGGTCCAGCAATTCCATTCCTAGGAATATACCCTAAAGAATTGAAATCAGGGAGTCAAACGGATAGTTGTACACTAATGTTCAGTGCAGCACTACTGATGATAAGGAAAATGTCAAAACAGCCTAACTGTCCATCAACAGATGAATGGATAAATAAAATGTGGTAGATACATACAATGGGATATACTCAGCTATAAAGAGAAATGAAGTCCTGATACATGCTACAACAAGAATAAATCTTGAAAACATTATTCTGAGTGAAATAAGTCCATCACAAAAGGACAAATATTGTATGATCCCACTCCTATGAAATATCTAGAATAGGCAAGTATATAGAGACCAAGGTTTATGAGTGGTTTCCAGGGGCAGACAGGAAGGAGAAGAAAAGGGGAACTCATTGCTTAGGGGATACTGAGCCTCTGTTAAGTGTGATGGAAAAATGTGGAAATGAACAGTGGCGATGATTGAACAACACAGTGAGTGTAATGAATGTCACCAAATTGTAAGTGTGAACAATGTTGAAATGGCAAGTGTTTTGTTGCATATATATTTACCACAGTAAAAGAAAAGAGTGAAGGGAGACCTTCTGAGGGCTTCTAGGAACTTCCTTGCTTTTCTGAGAGATCTCTCCCTCACTGACTTGAAGAAGGAACCTCAGCCCTGACTTACTCCTATAACCCAAGGCAAAGCAGCCCTGGGATAGACAAAGGGCTGAAACAACACCGGTCTTAGCATCTGGACCCACTCACCTAAAGCCAGTCCTCCCTCTGATGTTTAGTTATGTGACCAGTTACTTGTTTAAGCCAGTTTCAGTTGGGGTTTTCGTTATTTGTAGTCAAATCATTCTCACTGATATAGGCCCCATTGTTTCCTATGTACTGGTCTTAATACCCAACCAGACCACAAATTCTTGGAGGACAGGGACTTAGATTTCTTTTGTTATTTCCCACAGCACTTGGGACAACAGTGCATATATGGCAGGAGTTCAACAAGTATTAAACAATGGGCTGGTTTGTTATTATAAGATCCTTGAAGTAAGGGGCTAAGTCTTCCTTGGTTTTTGTACATTCACCCTTAAGTATTCGTTTGATCTCAGACAGCCATCAATAAACAAGTATTAGTTAATGAAAAGAATGCCTTAGGCTAGTCTGAAATTTTAACCGTTTGGGTGCCAGAGTAAAATATAACTCTGAACCTCAGGGAATTTGAACATTCTTCTCCATCCCATTCTCCGTAGTCACCAAAAACAACTTCCTCACAGGCAGGAACTGGCAAAACCTCCCAAATTTGTAGAATCTAGGTTGTTTTTAATAAATGTGTTGGAGAATTTGGTCACATAGCTTACCCACCCCCAAAAAAACCAAACTCACTACCATTGAGTTGATTCCGACTTACAGCAACCCCATAGGGTTTCCAAGGCTGTAAATCTTTACGGAAGCAGACTGCCACATCTTTCTGCCGCGGAGCTGCTGGTGATTTCAAACCGCCAACCTTTCGATTAGCAGTTGATCACTTTAACCACTGCACCACCAGGGCTCCTCAATGTAGCTTACAGTGAACATATTAGTAAACTTTGAAGTAATAACTCTTTCCACGGTGAGTCCAGCTGAAAATTCTCCAAAGACCAAGGGAGAAATAAAAACTATCTTAATCAAACAACTGGTCAATGCGTGGCAGCTCATAGCCCACAGGGTATAGAGTGTACGGTTTCAGAAACTAGAGAGCAAACAACATATTGAGAAGCACCCAGCACCTCTGCCAAAATCACAGCACAAAGCAGCACTGTACAGCGTGTGTCCAAGGACCAACTCAGGCCACCTCTATGCCATATGTCTTTAGCAAATACATTTTCACTTGGCATTCCAATTGCCAAGGTCTCTCTTAAATCTCATCCTATGCCTGGAGTTCCCTATCCCTTATCTAGAACTTCTTCCATACTGCCATTCAGAGGGCTCCTTCAAGCCCACTGCCTCCATGAAGCAGTTCCTGATTTCCGGGAGGACAGGGAAATTCTCAGTGACCCAAATCTGAAAATGAACTTCACAGAATTCACCATCACTCAACACCCTGTAGACTGCATTTATCATTTGCTTCACACATAATGGAAATAGTTTATTTAGCAAACCAGTAAAAAACCAATTACCGTTGAGTCAACTGTGACTCATGGAGACCCCATGTGTGTCAGAGTAGAACCAGGTTCCATAGATTTTCCTGGGATTTTTCAGAAGCAGATCACCAGGCCTTTCTTCTAAGGTGCCTCTGGGTAGACTCAACCTCCAACCTTTGGGTTATTTGGGTTAGCAGGGACCCCAGGCGTCTATTTAAAGTGCCACTCAGCATGCTATCATACAAGCACATTAACTGTTTGCACTACCCAAAAAAACGAAAACAAACAAAACCCATTGCCATCAAGTCAATTCCTACTCATAGTGACCCTATAGGACAGAGTAGAACTGCCCCCATAGGGTTTCCACGGCTGTAAATCTTTACGTAAGCAGACTGCCACATCTTTCTCTTGGTGAGTTTGAACTGCCTATCTTTCGGTTAGCAGTCGAGCGCTTAACCACTATGCCACTGGGCCTCCTTTGTACCACCCAGAGACTCTTTGTTTAACATAGGTATTTGCTAATAGTCTGCCTTCAATATGTTTATCTCTATCTCTACTGTATCATTGATCATAAGCTTCTAAAGGGCAAGGATTTTGTCAGATTAACTCAAATGGAACAATGGCGAGCAACCATAAAGCAAATGAAAGTTGTATTGTTCCTTCGCCTTTGTTTTGGCATGTTGCTTTTCAGACATCCAGGGCCACAGAACAGCACCGACCTCTAGTCACCTGCTTTCCTTCTCTCCTCCCCTGTTTTAAAACGTACCTGTCCTTTGCCCCAGCATCTCAAAGCTCTGCTCTGTCCTAAAATAAAGCATGTCTTCTTATCTTATCCACCCTGTTGATATAAAGCAGGACAAATGATGGGAGTTTTAGGTAGTGTGACAAGCAGAGAGAGAGATCTGCAGAGTTCCGTCATGTAGGGATCTATTTACACTGTTGAAGTGTTAAAGCCAACCTTTGACAAGAGGCTGACATGGTACCCCACAAACACAGAGTTTTCATAGATGTTCCTAGTAAGAGAGCAGTAACAATAACCACTTTCATATATATATGCTGCTTTTACTGTTTCTAAAGCACTTTCACATATGTTATTGTATGTTGATAATGATGATAATACACACACGTATATGAAAAGGAAACCTGCAACCCCAGGTGTCTATTTAAGGTGCCACTCAGCATGCTATCATACAGGACAACCAAGCCATTTATGTTTTTTAAAGCAATTTTTACAAATAGAGGTAAACAACGATTTTGTTTGTAGATGATTCACTCCTCTACTTCTTCTAGATGGTCAGAAAGGGACTTGAAGCCATTCTCCCTTATTGCCTATTATTATTATCTCTATACTATGACCATCTCCAACCTTGGAATGTTTGTGGGAGGGAAGGGGAAGCTATTTCTTCCTGCTAAGAAACCTGATAGCAAGGCAAGCAACCTATCAGGAAGTAGTGTTTTTCAGCAGAGGAAATTTTTATAACTCTTCCACTTCCCCTCCTCCACAGCCCCCTTTACGGTGGGATGAGAGAAGGGATTTTGGGGAAGCTGTGGAAGCTGGGGACCCAAGAAATTGGGGACTGATTTTGCCAGGCGCCACCAGCATGTTAAACCCAAGCCAAGAGATGAGCTTCCAACAGTACCTCTGCACCTCTGCCTAAACAAAAATACCAGAGGGGCGTGCCTCCCCAACCACCAATTCATGCCTTCTCCCCAAACTCGTAGGTTCACAACGCACTGGATTCCAGTTGGGAGTGGGAGGCAGAGAGTAGAAAGGCAGGTCAACCAGATACTTAGATCTTGACTGAGATGAAACACCCCAGGTGTGAGGCCAGAGGCCAGGTGGCTCTGCATGAAGGGAAGGTGGCAATTTTTAATTTGTTTAGAAAAATGCAGGCAAGAAGGCCTGCCATGCTCAAGGTAGCTGTTTCTCTATTCTTATCATCAAAACTAAAAGCTCAGCTCCTCAAATCATTGGAGAAATATGGGATTTGCAGGTAGCTTGTGGACATAGCAAGTTCTAGCCACTGCTTACCAAAATCTCACTCTTCCCAAAATACCCCAAGAAAAATAAAGGCTACTGAGTGAAGGTTTTATAGGAGAGGAACTGAAAGGAATACGAGAGTATTGCCCAGTCCACTTTTTAGTGTTTCCAAAACTTTGTTCCACACAATACCTGGGGTTCCATAGTCAGACTAAATTGTGAAATGTTACATAATTCCTCTGAAAATTCCCAATATACTTGAGTGTATTCAATGTTTGTTGGATGGACGGATGAGTAGGTAGATGGATGGACGGTTGGATGGACGGATGAGTAGGTGGATGGATGGATGGTTGGATGGACGGATGAGTAGGTAGACGGATGGATGGTTGGATGGATAGATGAGTAGGTAGATGGATGGATGGTTGGATGGGCGGATGAGTAGGTAGATGGATGGTTGGGTGGATGGATGCTAAATTAAATCTCTGATCTCTCAGTGGTTCCATCTAGGTGTACCTATCTAGTATCTTTAGTTTACTAATACTTTACTTCATGACCCCTAAATAACTACTAAACCAGCCACCTTGGAGACAGCTGATGCTCTTTGATGTTTAATGTTCTGCCAGCCTAGGATCTCTTTAAAAGCTGTGTCTGTTCGACACCTGCAAGCTAAACGGGCCTAGAAGACTTAATAACAAAATCAATATTTAGGATAAAACAGGCATTTGCCTGAAAAGTTACACATTAGAAACATCTTACAATAAACCTTCTCTGGGAGAGAATGCATCCATTTAAGTAGATTTCCAGTGATCACTGCAATTTCTGGCATGTACTCAATACATATTTGTTGAAGGAGTGACTAAACGAATAAATGAAATTCAAACCATCTCTCTGAGAATGAATTTGCAGACGTATGTGTCTTGGTTCGGTCACTTTTCTAGCTATTATGCTTACCAGGTCCGTGGAGATGGTGCCATTCATGAAAAGTGACACCAACAGCTTGAAGAAACAATCTCAGAGAGAGCAGACATCCTATTTTTATTAAAGCTTATTTGTTCCCACCTCCTCATGACTTTCAGCAATTAAACTTTTAAACTTCTAAACTTGTCCATTTCGATGAACGCAGTGAAGTCCCTGACACCACTTCCCCCTTAATCTAGACATCCTAGAAGATCTGAGTCATGAGCCTCTGATCATGGTACACAGGACTTCTGAATGGTTCCTTGGCCAATGATTTGCTGACATCTCAAACAAGTGATATTAACAAAATGGATACAGACTCAGGCCTTCACTTCCCAGTGACAAAGAATTGATTGAGAAGTAAGTGAAGTGAAGAGAAACAAAGGAGAGATGACACAACATGAATTTGTCAGCCTAAGCCTCTCACAGAACATTCGGACAACCGTGGCCTGGCTCTTTCTGATGACCACTCGCCCACCCTGCTCCCTGCCGTGCTAGTGGTAAGCAGCCAGACATGGAGCCAAGACTCACACTTCAAACACCTATCCCTTCCTAGTTCACTCCCCACTTAAAAATGTATTCCTTACCAGGCAAAGAGCAAACCTAGCATCTGTAATGCATTCAAGAACAAGTTAGCCTTGATAATAATAATAATAATAGTTAACTTATGGAGTCCTCATTAGGGCTGTCATTGAAGCACTCACCAATCCTCAATATAACCCCGTGCGGTAGATACTAATATTATCCTGTGATGGTTAACTATATGTGTCAGCTTGGCTAGACTATAGTGCCAAGCTGATTGGTCAAACAGTAGTCTAGATGTTGCTACGAAGGTATTTACATGTGAATAACATTTACAATCACTTGACTTTAAATAAAGCAGATTACCCTCCATAATCTTGGTGGACCTCATTCAATTGGCCAAAGGCTTTGAGAGCAAAAAGTGAGGTTTCCAAGAGAAGGAATTCTGCCTAAAGACTGTAACACAGATATTCTCCTGGAGCTTCTAGTCCCCTACCTGCTCTATCAATTTTGAAAACAAGATTGCTGGACCTATGAATTTCAGACTTGCCAGTCCCCACAATCACATAAGCCAATTCCTTAAAATAAATCTCTTTCTCAGTCTCTCAACAGATAGATAGATAGACAGACAGACTGACAGACAGAGATAGATAGATAGGTAGATGATAGATAGATAGATAGACAGATAGATAGAGATGTATAGATACATCCATCCTGTTAATTCTGCTTCTCAGGAGAGCCCTGATACATACCCCTATTTTATAAATAAGGAAACTGAGGAACAGAGAGATGAAGTCTCCTGCTCACAGTCACACAGTAGTAACAGTGGATGTACCAAGAGCCCAAAAAGACACAGACAAGCAATTTAGTTAAAAAGCAATTGAAACGTTTATGTTTATTTATTGGCAGTCTACAAAAAGGTGTACTTTCTCTCTTTCCTGCAAGGGCATCAAAATGAAATCGACTGGAGATTCAAGTCAGCAACATCATCCCAGCAGTTTTCCCACACTTCTGGAGCAGTTAGAGCATTCCAAAAAAGATTTAGAAGTACCAGCTCTCCTTCAGCCCACATGTCAGATCGTTTCTGTCTAAATGCCTCAGGTGGGCCTCACATGGTGTCTAAGGGCTGCTTTTAACTAACTGGGCCTTCCTTCCCTCCGCTCTCCCAGATCCATGCTTCATGAAAGTACCTGCAGCTGCCACTTCTAGGTCTCATTTATCAACCCTCTCACCAACACAAGTCCAATAGGTCCCCTGGAGTTTTAACTACACAAGAATGACACCCACGAGAGAGAAAGGCTATAGGAAGGCACCTTGGGAGCAAATACAGTCTGCTCATAAAGACAAAAAAACGTTGAAATTATACCAGAAATTACCATCATGTTCCATATCAGAGAGATAGTACAACACTCAACTATATTTATGTAATGTTGAATTTAAATTCTGACTCAACACTTACTACCTGAATCACTTAACCTCTTTGGCCTGTGTCCTCACTGTAAAATGGAGGTAGGACACATAGTTACTTTACAAGCTGTTATGAGAATAAAGAGAAAATTCATGGTAAAGGATTTGTTAAACTATTGACCTATATGTAGAGTAAGAGGTATCCCTTGTACCCAATACTAGTGAATTAATAAGCATCAACACATTTCAAATCTAAAAACAGATTCTGCTTAGAAAGAACTCATTTGTAGAAACATCCTGTTCACCTTAGTTGTTTTAAAACCTGATGTGAAAGGCCCTTACCAGACAGGGTTTTGATTTCTATCCTACTTGAGGTAATTTCTATTTAACTAATGAAAGACCTTAGCTAAAGTTTGTAAGGAATATTAGGTATGTATCACTAATACCCTAGGATAAAGTCGAAAAGGATAGATTCTTTACCCTTTGACGCCATAGAGAATGGCCACACCCACTGGCTTGACCCAACATGACATTATTATACTAGAAAAATTTTCTTTAAAGTTCACCCTCCATTCCTAAACTACAAATATTAAAACACAGAAATTGTCAGAGTTCCAGTCGCATTTGCCCAGCGTCACTGAAGGATTATCCCAGAGCTGTTTGCCTTTCACTATGGATGCCTTGTCAAAGGCCCTAAATTTAACTTGCCAGAACCTGAAATGATCCATGAAGTTTTGTTCAAGTGAACTGCACCCCATCCAAGCACCCACTCAAATGCCAATATCTTTCAGTAGCAGAAGTCCCAGACACTTTTCTGAAAACTTAGATGAAAGCTCAGAATCCCCATCTTCTTGTGTAGATGTTCTACTTCATGGTTTTCCTAGGAAAGACCATGCTAGCCTTGGTTTTCCCTTCCTCAAAACATCTACTCACATCTTCCAATTATTAACACCTTACAATGACAACATTACACATCTTCCAAGTGCCAGCAGCACTCTCTGTTCTCGATGGCACATGTAAAGGCATGGTCTGTGCCTTTAGGGCTTGTGATGTAAGCAGGACAAGAAATAATATTTAGATAAGACACCAGATCAACAGATCGATAAGATTAGCATGTGCCTTGTTCACCTCCCCCTCTCCATCCCTTTGAGGGCAGATCCTTAGAAAGGAGCCAGGAGTGAAAAGATGGATCACTGAGATGAGACTCTTCCGAGAATGGGGAGATAGATGGTCGGGAGCAGTCAACGGGCAGCTTTGGGCTGAGGAGACATAGTGAGAAAGGGAATGGAGGAAATGAAGTCAGAAGCATAAGGAAGAGCAGAGGAGGGAGGTTTTAAACGGACTGAGAAAGTACTTCCTAGAGCAGTCAGCATGAGATGGCTTGACAGCACTGGGGGTCCTCCCTTTAGAGGAGACGAGCAGCAGAATGATGTCCCCTAATGTCCTTTTTCAGTTATCACTGCTGGGATTTCCTTAAGAAAATAATTGCAAAGAAGACAAAGTATCTACATACAAAAATGTTCCTGGTCACATCAATGATAGCAAAAAACCCACATAGAAATGGTTAAATTGTTATATGTTTTGCTATGCATACTTTCACCACAGATAGATAGGTAGGTAGGTAGGTAGGTAGATAAAAGCAAAAAACCTAGAAACAATCAAAATGCCTATCAAAGAGATTGGTTAGTAGATGTCAACATGATAAATATTGTATAGACATTGACAATGGTCATGATGAAGATAACACATAAACAGGGAGATGTTTGTGATATATTATCAGCTGAAAAAAGCACAATACAAAAAGGTATGTTACAATGAGCTTGCCAAATAAATATGTGTGTGGACAAAGACCAGAAAATACTCAGACATTAAAACCGTCAACATTGTATAGGATGGTGGCGTTAAGGGATTTTTAAATGTTTTCAAACTTTTTACATCCTCTTTTCCATTTAAAAAGCCTTTGATGCTATGATGGTTCCATTAATGGAGACAGCTTCCAGTGTTAATCCAAGTATCTCAGAAGGGAAGAGGATGGGAGGGGAAGTTGTTTTCCTTTTCAAACATCCACCAATAACCTAGACTGCTTTAACACACTAGAAGGGTGCTAATTAGTGATTTCTCACCTTTGCTAATGAATAAGCCACCTCTGAATGCAGGCACTTGGGAGGCCCAGATGGGAGTTATTGGCTTAGAATGGAAGTTGTGAAAGCCTAAGACACTAAACAGCCGCTTGGACCATTTGCCCCGAATTCTGCTGACTCATCTTGTCAGCAAAGGCCATGCCCTCACTTGAGGGCATCATGGTTTTGCCTGGTTCCCTCGTTGTTCTGATGAGACCTGAGCTCGGCATTCCTCACCAAGCCTAACCATTTCACTTGGTCTCCTTTTCCTCCGTATTTTGTTTCTTAAAACTTAGCACCGTGATAAGAATTAAAAAGGCTTATTTAAAAACTCAGCAACAATGGCACAACACAGTAAATGAAAAAATAATGTCCTCTTAGAGAATCACTTTGCTGTATTGTTTTCTACCCTGATCCTAAATCTCCTGTGAAAGTGCTGACTTTGGAATAATCCCACAAATGCAAATACACACAGGGTTAATTTTCTCCCTCAATGGCTGACAAATAAAGCATCACCTATTTTCATGATCTGGTTCCTATTTAAGCAGCACAGGTGTGACCCCAGGGCTTAGGAAGCCAAAAACCTTGGGAGGTGCAAGGGAGATTCCCAAGAATCTTGCACATAGCTGTGTGACCTTGGGCAAGTCAACTTCACTCACTGAATCTCTGTTTCCTTACTTGTTCGGAGGATGAATAGCACTGACTTGGCCTCCCTAATAACATAATTCACCCACCCATTTAACAGACACTGTCATGAATGTCAAATGAGATAACAGAAATTAAAAGTTTGAAAACTGTATACATATGTTAGGTAATATTATCAAGTAAACCTAAAAACAAAGCATATAAGAGGCAGTAGAGGATGTGCTTGAGGCATGTTAACTGCCCTGGGCACAACAGCCAGGATCCAGCTTGGGACCAGGCCTGGAAACCCTGTGAACTAAGGTCCAGGGCTGCCCTGTGTTAGCAGAGCCCTTGGAAGGGCCACCACAGGTCACAACCTTAATTAGGGCCATCTGTAATGATGCTGAACAGGTTTCAGTAGAGATTCCAGACTAAGGCAGAATAGGAAAAAAGGCCTGGCAATCTACTTCTGAAAATCAGCCAGTGAAAACCCTATGGATCACAACAGTCCAATCTGCAACCAATCAAGGAGATGGCACAGGACCGGGCAGGCAGTGATTTGTTCCCTAGTATGGGCTTGCCATGAGTTGGGAGCCAACCCCACGGCAGCTAACAACAACATTTAAGTACAAAGAGGAAAACATGGTACAGGAAACCAGAGGGATGCGGACAAGGAGCTCCTGGAGCTACGGGCAATGAGGGCAGGCAGGAGACCACACAGCCTTTGCCTCAGCTCATTGATTACTGAGCAGCCCAGCCATAAAGGGCCGTGACTTGGCAATTCCCTCTGCCCTCTCCCACCAAGTCCCACCCTGGGGCTGCTCACTGCCAGCATGTAAGCACCTGAGTCACCCACGAGTCAACACTGGCTTTCCCTTGGCCTCCTCTCCTGCTGGTGCTGCCAGGTGATGAGATCATGACACTTGACAAAACCCTCTCTTTCAAAATCACCTTTTTACCTAAATAGGCAAAAAAAGAATCTAATAGACATTATCTTACTGGCTAAGGAGCCCTGGTGGCACAGTGGTTAAAGCGCTTGGCTGCTAACCGAAAGGTCAGCAGGTCGAACCTACCAGCAGTCTGCTTCCATAAAGATTACAGCCTTGGAAACCCTATGGGGCTGTTCTACTCACCCTATAGAGTGGCTATGAGCCGGAATTGACTCAGTGGCAGTGGGTTCAGTTTTTTGGGTTATCTTACTGGCTGTGCTATCTTTGGCAAGGTCAGCGACTGGCTTTTCAGTTGTCAAGGAAGGAAGCAGGCAAGAGGTTCAGAAATTCATAAAGCGAGGACTCTACTCTCCCTAACCAGAACATCCCTCGCCATATTCTTAGTGTGACGCTTTTCTTTTCTTCAGCCATAAAACAAGGGATACTTGGCATGTATTAACATGTGGGACAAGTTTAAAAAAAAAAAAAGTTAACCCAGTGCTTCTCAAACTTCATGGGAATACAAATGCCTTGAGAGTCTTGTTAAAATCCAGATTTTGCTTTACTAGGTCTGGTGTGGGGCCTGAGACTGTCCAGCAAGCTCCCGGGTGATGCCTATGCTGTTGGGGAACCCGGGCTCCGTGCTAAATGTGCAATTACAGGAGTAGGCGCTTTCCAGGTGAGTGGACTTAGGCTCTAACCAAAGCTCTGCCACTTACTGGCTACCCACCCAGTGGCTGAATCTATAAAATTGGGAGGATCAAACCTAACTTGCAAGATTAAATGAGATAATGAATGCAAAGTTCAGTTCAGAGCCAGCACTCCATCAACAGTAATTAGTATTATTTTTGTTGCTATTATTTTTGTTGCTATATTTGATATCAGCAAAAAAGAAGAAGACCCTGTACGAGATGGATTGACACAGTGGCTGCAACAATGGGCTCAAGCGTAACACCGATCATGAGGATGGCATAGGACTTGGCAGTGTTTCGTTCTGTTATACACGGGGTCGCTATGAGTCGGAACCAACTCGACAGCATCTAACAACAACAACATATTTGATTTTGGTCAGTTTTTCCTTTACCCGTCTTTGTATGAAGAGCCTATTATTCACTTTCAGGCAAAAGCCATACATTTTGCAAAAACTTTACATTGAATCTCACTGAAAGCACTTCATAAAACCAGATAAACATATGAGTTAATAGAATCTTCTAGCCCAGAATTTTAAATACATTGGAAAGGTTTTTCTTCCACACTGGCCTTCAAGAAAAATCAAGAGACATCATTCTCCCCCTGTCCTTGATCTTCTCCCTCACGGCCACGCTCCATACTTTAGCCTCTCAGCCTGGCCTCACATGTAGTTACTTCAATTACATGATATTAGAATTGGGCAGAACTTTGAGAAGTCCTAGCCCAACTCCCTCATTTTCTTTTTAGTAACATTTTATTGGGTTTTTGGTGAAAGTTTACACAGCAAATTAGGTTCCCATTTGACAATTTCCACACAGATTGTTCAATGACATTAGTTACATTTATCGCAATGTGTCAACATTGTCTTTGTGTTCTGTTTGTTCCATTCCAGTATTCTAGTTTCCCTGGCCCCTTAACTTCTCACCTTTGCTTTTAGGTAATTGTTGACCTTTTGGTTTCATATAGATGATTTTTAAGTAGAGCACCGATCTTATGGGTAAAATCCTTTATTTTGTGTGCACTCTGCTATTTCACTAAAAGGTGATCTCAGGGGATAGGCTCGGTTCTAGGTTTAAAAAGAGTCTCAGGGAGATAATCTCAAAGAGTCATCTGTTCTCTACTGTTCCAGTTTGTCTGGTTTTTGTTTTTGTTTTTGTTTTTAATTTGAGTTCTGCTCCACATTTTTCTACCATTCTATCCGGGACCATCTATTGTGTCCCCAGTCAGAACGGTCAGTGGTGGGAGCTGGGCACCGTCTAGTTCTTCTTGTCTCAGGGTAGATGAGGTCATGGCTCATGCAGTCTTGTTTCTTCTCTGAGCTTTTGGTTACTTTCTTACTCTTTTGCTCCTTGTGTGTAGAGACCAGTAGTTGTATGGCCGCTCGCAAGCTTTTAAGGCCCCAGACACTACTCACTTCATTAGGATGCAGAGCATGATTTTTGTGAACTATGTTATGTCAATTGGCTGAGTTGTCACTTAAGACTATGGTCCTAAGCTTTCAAACCCAGAAAACCAGTCTTGGAAGGTGTTTGGTTATGTCTGAGGAGTATCCATATTTGTGTCTTCAATGAATATATGTGCCTGCACTCACATATTTGTATTTACATGTACCTATGGATACTTCTATCTGTTCTCACTTATATACACACTTCAACCTACCCCGATACCTATATGCCTATACCCATCCATATGTGCTTGGACGCTCGTTTTATGGTCTTTGTTGGAGTTGTTGCCATCTTTATATGTATCAAATTCTTTAGTACAGGCAACCTTTTCTCTTGAGTGCTTCTCAGTGATATCATTTACTTTAGTTGTGCTATGCTCACTACACCCACATTCGGTGCCACTTTCCCCATCACCAAAAATAACAAGTCTCCACAATCTAAAGCATACTTCCCCTCCCCCACCCCCACAGTAACCACAAATGCACATTGATCTCTCTATATATACCTATTCTTGTCTTCTTATAAAAGAGGGATCGTACAATATTTGTCCTTATATGCTTGACTTATCTCAGTTAGCATTACGTTCTCCAGGTCATCCATGTATATGTTTCGCGGACTCATCATTGTTCTTTATGTTTGTGTAGTATTCCATTGTATGTATGTACTACATTTTGCTTATCCATTGAAGGGCACTTCAGTTCTTTCCATTTATTTGCTATTGTGAATAAAGCAGCAATGAACATAGGTGTGCATATGTCTGTTCATGTCATTATTTTTAGGTCTGTAGAGTATATACCTAGGAGTAGGGTTGCTGGATCATAGGGTAGTTCTAGTTCTAGTTTTTTGAGAAAGTGGCATACTGTTTTCCATAGTGGTTGTACCATTTTACAGTCCTACCAGCAATAGATAAGATTTCCAATCTCCCTACATCCTCCGGAACATTGGTTGTTATTTGGTTTTTTTATCAGTGCCATTTCATCTGGGGTAAGATGGTATGTCATTGTAGTTTTGATTTGCATCTCTCTAATGGTTAATGATTGTGAGCATCTTTTCATATCCAACTCCCTCATTTTAATAAGAAAATTAAGGCCCAGGAAGATTAGGTGATTTTCCCAAAGTCACAGTTATGTTTTCTTGGAGCCAGGAAAAGTTGAGTTTACATCACTTTCTTTAAAACGGCTTTGCACATAATGAAAGACAACTGTCATGTACAGTGGGGAGTTGGAGGAGGAGAGATGGGCAACAGCACACTCCTACATTGTGTACAAATATAAGGGCAACCCTCTAAATTATTGGTTTTTAGACTTTGGGACTTCATAGACAAGAAAAAATATATATATGTAATTGGGAGAATTACCAACTTTTGATTTTGTTGAGAGAAAAAACAAATTTTTCATTACCATTCACTCTCATCATAATCCTATAAAAGAATATTTCAATACCAAAAGAATAGAATGGACATAATCCCAGAATAAAGGGTATTCTCACAATTTTAGATTATAAAAAGCTTATTTACAGCTGTTTATTTTTCTCATTGTATTACAAACCAGCAATCAGACAAGACCCTGGTTCTTAATCTACTTTAGGTCATAAGTGCCTGAGAATCTAACAAAAGCAAGGGACCTTTCCCCAGAAAAATAGAAAAATGCACATATCCACATGTATATAAAATATTGTACACAAGTTCAGAGATTTGCAGTCCCTAGGTTAGGATCACTTTCTCTTATCCAACTTAGCCTTAGCCTGCTGACTTGTGACTTCATCCTCTCATTACAATTAATGGCTCTGAGGTCCTCTACAAACTGTAGGAGACTCAGGACTAGGTCCCACACACAGGCCCTGGAGGCTCTCAGAACTAGCCGTTTGCAAAGTGGCATAAATATTCATGAGGAGGAATAAAAGGGGGCATCTCCTTCTTGCCCAGATCCTGCCCATCCATGATACTGCCAAATTCCAAAAGATCCCAAAAAGCCCCAAGTCCAGAAGTTCACTTGGGTCTAGAACCAAAAAGCTCCACCTGGTGGTATAAGGTCCTGGGAATTCTGGGAAGTGAGACTAGGAAGAGGGAGAGCCACTCTGAAACAAGACACAAGGAATACAGACTCTGGGTTCTTCTGGGTCTCATATCATCACTCCCAAAGCCCTGCTGGAAAGGCAGCAAAAAGCAGAAAAGCTGAAAGTTGGCCCAGGTTTAGCCCAATGGGCGATGGTGTAGGAAGAGGGTGGAGGGTGCCTCAAAATCCTGGCAACGGTGTCTGGTGCCGCCCAGAAAACAATGGCATTGGCACGTACATACACACCGTGATGGATATGGTAACAACATCATCACAGCCTGCTTTTGAGTGATAAACAATTGTTAGATGCTTCTTGACCTTCAGCTGTGGATAGACACTCAGTACAGCTCAGAAAGGCTTCTCAGCAGTGCCTGTCTGAACACTGTCCAAATCTACCTCTACCTGCACCATCCACCATGCAGCACGTGGTTCCTAAGCTTGCCCATACACAACACATGATACTATTTGTCTTAGGCTGGGTTCTCCACAGAAGCAAAACCAGTGAAGCGTACATCATATATATGTATACATAGAGAGAGAGATTTATCTCAAGGAAAGGGCTCACTCAGTTGCAGAGGCTGGCAAGTCCCAAGTCTGTGGGTCAGGTGTCAGGCTGGAGGCTTCTCCTGATTCACATAGCTACTGAGACTGACAAACCCAAGATCAACAGGTAGGATGGCAGGCTGCTGGCTCACGGGCTGCAGAAACTGATGAATCCCAAGATCGGCAGGCAATACAGCAGGCAGCTGGCTCAAGTCCCAAGAACTGGAGGTCAGATGATGACGAACTGGATGCAGGATCCAGAGTAAGCAAGTAGGCTTTGCCAGAACATCCATATATATATTGGATGCAGGCCACATCCCCAAGAAAACTCCCCTTGCAACTGATTGGCGGATCACATTAGACCACATCGTGGAGGATGACTACATCATTACATAACTGCCAAACTATATCATTACATAATGCCAAACTACATCATTACATAACTGCCAAACTACATCATTATATAACTGCCAAATCACTGAGAGAGAATTATGGCCCAGCCAAGCTGACACACAATTGTAACCATCACATCATTCTACAATATCCCTCTGGAAAAGGCCAGACAAGAAAAAGGAAAATTCTTTATTGTAAGCCTCAACACCTGCATTGCACTGGCTAATTACCCACCTCTCCACCCCCTCAAGCCCCGCCACCCCTGCAAAAGGCCTTAACGTATAGAATACTTGATCTGTGCTACAAATGGAGGCATTTGCTACTTCCTTAAGTCTGTAGAGATTCCTGGCTCTAATATCCACAGAATTTAGGAAGGATAGGTAGTGCAATGCTTAACTGCTCGGCTGCTAACTGAAAGGTTGGTGTTTTGAACCCACCAGTGGCTCCGCAGAAGAAAAGATCTGGATATCTGCTTCCGTAAAGATTTCAGTCTCCCTATGAGGCAGTTCTACTCTGTCCCAAACGGTCACTATGAGTCACAGCAACAACAGGGTAGCTAAGTGATGTTTTTCATAGAAATAGTTCCCTCCATGTTGATTATTGGAGCCCTGGTGGCACAGTAAACCCTAGGGGCAGTTCTACTCTGTCCTATAGGGTTGCTATGAGTCGGAATCAACTTGACGGCAACAGATGTGGTTTGGCTTGGTTGATGGCACAGTGGTTCAGCGTTCGGCTGCTAACCAAAAGGTCGGCAGTTCGAACTCACCAGCCACTCCTTGAAAACCCTATGGGGCGGTTCTACTCTGTTTTATAGGGTCACTATGAGTCGGAATCAACTCGATGTCAAAGGGTTTATGCTGATTATCAACCCATTTTTTTGAGACAAAAGTTGGGGAAATTCCTTAATGGCGGCTAGAGATGAGGAGGTGGGATTGACTGATGAGAAGGCTTTGGGCAGGCAGGGACTGTTTCAAGTCATTAAAACCAGTTCTTATCTGGAGAATGCCAGAAGAGGCGATAATTTCATGTACTTAAATGTAAATGTATGGTGGATTCAGACATTTGGCTGTGGATTAAATAGCCAGAGGTAACTAAAGACTGGTCCACAAGGGATTCAAAGATACTGGTAATGCTCTATATTTCTTATCCTGGGTGGTGGGTGCATGAGTATTTGCATTATTATTATTCTTTGAACTGCAGGTATGTAATATATGTGCTATTTCGTTTGTATATTTCATTAAAATAAAAATATTTTTAAAAGTCTTCTCCATTCCCACTGCTACTCTACTCAAAGTTAGGAGGATGAGCCAGTGACTAGATCAGTTGTGAAAGTGTGTCTTTGCTCTGCTCTGTCTCTGTACGTCTCTTCCTTGGTTTTCTTCCTGTTTTCCTGATCTGCTGGAATGCGAGCAGCAAGCCTTCAAGGACAGAATTTGTGAACAGCTCTCCTCTGACACAGGATTCAGGCCAGCCTCAACCTTCCAAGGGAGAGTCAGATCAGAGGAGTAGAACAGAAGGAACTCTTTCTGAGGTCCCACCAACCAGGCCTCAGCCCCAGGTAGGAGGCAGGAAGCCAGTTCTACTCAGTTTAACTAGCCCGTGGAAAGGCAACCTACCAGAGCCTCTTCTCACCCAGCTCAGCTCTAAGAGGGGTGGTACGGGGAGCAGGCTGTACAGAAATATCTTGCTCAAGTTCTCTTTAGCTCATGGTCTTTCTCTCTCTCTCTCTTTCTCTAGGTGCAAGGTTGGAGATTTGCCTTCACCCAGAGGCACCTTAGAAGAAAGGCCTGGTGATCTACTTCTGAAAACTCAGCCATTGAAAACTCTATGGAGCACAGTTCTACTCTGGCACACATGGGGTCACTATGAGTCGGAGTGGACTTGACAACAACTGGTTTTGGTTTTCAGTTCTAAAGGAGCTGCTCACGCATAAGGAGTAGGGAGCATCCACTACAGGGAAGGATCCAGGGTGAGGTGACAAAGGAGCTCACCTTCCCACTTTGGTAAAGTGGAGCAAGGAGCCCAAGACCCTTGGCCCTCAGTTAAAGTCCATGCAACCAACCAACCAAACAAACAAACCTGTTGTGTTGAGATGATTCCGACTCACAGCAACTTCCTTTGTTGCTGGGTAGAACAGCCCGCCCTCCACAGGGGCTTCAAGGCTGTGACCTTTCAGAAGCAGAACACCAGGCTTTTCTTCCAAGTGCCTCTGGGTGGGTTCAAACCACCAACCTTTCAGTGAAAAGTCAAGCACTTAACCAATTGTGCCAGCCCGGGACACTCAGTTAAAATGGAGTTGAGACAAGTGGCTGGGGTGGCTTAGCTGATTTTTAGTAACCCACCCAAAGCAAGTTTGAGTCTAAAGGCAAGCAGGACACCAAGTCCCAACTGTAGATATCTGGAGCGTGTCAATTAAAATAACATTTAGAATGTAGTGAAGTGACCTGTAGCCACAATTAAAGGAAAGAAAAAGGTAGAATCTAATGGCAGCCTATGTCGGCCAAGCCAATTAATGGCAATTTAGGGCCTGAATGAAACCAGATGGGAAGGGTGAGTATGAATGCTACAGTAGAGCACAAATGGTACAGTGGAGAGGATGGTCAGACCCTTGGAGCTCGCCCTGCTCAAGAGCAGTGTGGGCCGGCCTCAGCCTCCTTCTGGGCTTACTCTACAGTCAAAACAGTTTTTCTTTGGCAACTCATAGAGGTCTTTTTTTAGTTATTTATCTAGAAAAGTATTTATCATTATTTCTATTTTTGATGATATTCTAAGTCACTTGATATGAAGTAGTATTTTAATTAAAAAAAATTTTTTTCAACATATAAGCCTTTTGAAATTAGAGAGTTAAGGATTAAGACCCAGGATTAACCAATGACAGATGTCAACTCCAACCGTGGTATGCCTGTCTTCACAAGAAATTGTTCTCAACTGAGGGTTCTATTTTTAATTACTTTCATTGCTGAGGTATTTGAGAAGAAGAAGGGAAAAAACAAACAAACACGTACTATTTCCTGTAATGATTCATTGTTTCTTCCTAGAATGGAAGGTCAGCTGATTCCTAGAGTATGGACTATCTGTTTTTAAAGTAAAGCAAAGCACTGTGCAGCCTATCCTTCCCCTTTCATATCTGGCACACTTGAATGGCAACCACACGCCTATGAAGTTTAGAAGGAAAAGGCAGATAAGCCCCTTCACACCTCTGAAATGAGACTCCCGCGTCAAACTCACCAGTGGGACTGCAGTGCTTCATGCCTTCAGAAACAATCCAAGGGAAGAGAAAACACATTCATTTTTATTTCAAGTTTACTCTGTGTCCAGCATTGTGCTTGGCAGTTCACTTGGAGTATTTCATTTAATGTCATAACAACCCTGTGAGACATCCCATTACCCCATTTTACAGATGAGTAAACTGAGGCTCAGGGAAGTTAAATGTTAAATATTGTAACCAAGGTCACACAGTGGGATAAGTGGTAAGAGCAGGATTGGAGTGCAGATCTGTCTGACCCCAAAGCATTGGTTCTTTCCAATACACAATGTAGTTCCCTAAGCTACAGGAAAGCGATATGGAGGGTAGGCATACGTATCACTACATTACCCAGGGGATTCTGCTGTGAACATGTCTTTTTAATGAGAATTTTTTTTTAATATTTTTTCAGCCAAAAAAACATTTATTGAGTACCCATGAGATACATGACATCATCACATCACAGTGATAAAAAGGCATCACTTTTCTGGTCAACAAACATGTGACATCAGTTAGTAAAGTTAATGATGTTTGAAAATGTGTTGCCTCTTCTGAAAAAGTAAAGCAACCACAAGCTGTAAATTCCTAACACATCTCTGCAAATCACGGACCAAGACAGCAGGAGTAGAGAAACACGGTGTTAAAAAGTGGGATGGGAACCGAGAGCACATCAAGTCTAAATGCTCCCACTTTATGGACAAATAAACTGAGGCCCAGAAGAGCCCAGTGACTTGACCCGGGTTATAAAGCTAGATCATGGCAGTGCTGAGCCCAGAACTGATTAGATGGGAATGGGAAGCTCCTGGACTTCAGGATAGCACCGCCTTCTACAAAACTCTCCTCAGTAAGAACCCTAGTAGAGTCCCCAGGAAACAACCAACACAGAATTCTGAACTTGAGTGATTCTAACAGAGATCGCTAAGGCCCCTCCAAGCTACTACATCCACTTCAACTAATCCCTCTAACCTTGGACCAAGGCCCAGTTGCTAAGGATCAATGGCCAAGTTTGTGGAAATGAATGAATGATGTTTCAGGCTGTACATGGGAAGTAGAAAGCAATTAAATTATTGAGTACCTATCTCATGAAACCACCACCTATCTGTCAGTTTGTCATGCTGTGGTGGCTTGCATGTTGCTATAATGCTGGAAGCTATGCCACCGGTATTTCAAATACCAGCAGGGTCATCCATGATAGACCAGTTTCAGTGGAGCTTCCAGACTAAGACAAACTAGGAAGAAAGGCCTGGCGATCTACTTCCGAAAATGAACCAATAAAAACTTTACGGGGTCACAAAAAAAGTAATTAATTAACTTAAAAAACCTTATGGATCACAATAGAACACAGTCCGATATAGTGCTGGAAGATGAGCCTCTAACTTGGAAGACATTCAGAATACACAATGGCCGCAACAACGGATTCAAGCATAGCAATTATCATTAATATGGCGCAGGACCAGGCAACAATTTGTTCTGGTGTACATAGGGTCACCATGAGTCAGAGCCAACTGGATGGCAACTAACAATGACAACAATCTAATGAAAGGCACGTGCTAGCACTTTGCCTGGGATTATAAAATGTGTCTCCTACCCTCACAGAGCTGAATCTGAGTAAGGCTTTGAGGCTGGGTGACTGGGATATGAGGTGGATCATATTGCTCTCCTTTCCGGGATGGAGAGATTACATAACTAACTTGTTCAAGGCCTCGGAGCTGAAGTGTGCTGAGCCAGGATTCAAACCCATTATTTGCATGACTCCAAAGGCCACAGTCTTTCCACTTCATCACACTCTTGATTTATCTATAACGTCATGAGAGAAAAGGGAGAGAGCATTTCAAGAAAGATGGAGTGGCCCACAATTCCAAATGCTTCAAAGAGGTCAAGGAAAGCAGCCTGAACTAGGGGGCAGCTCCCTCCACTGCCCTAATCCAAGGTGCAGCCACCACTCAGAGGCTCCTTGTGGTTAGTTTCAAAATGAAAGCGTCTCTCACCCATCTGTAAAGAATAAGGAGTCACCTCCTGGAATTTCTCCTGCAAGGACCCAGCTGGAAATTATACCACTGAATCTAGGGGTGTCAGAGTCCAAAATTTTTATTATAGACTAAATGGAAGAATAGAATAAACAAAACCACAAAAAGGAGGTAAAAGCTTAAAGAATATTAAGAGTGTAAGAAAGAGTAAAAAGGATAAGAGCTATAGACATGCTATTTATTGTGTAATCTATTCCAATGTACTCCACACAGACCAATTTGCATTTGGTATGGCTTTATAAACAACAGCAAGTGCCCACAACATGATTTTCATGAATACGATGCTTCCTGTTCTCAAAACTTAGGGTGCTCTGAAATAGGGATAGTGGGATTTCAAAGTTCATTCCAATGGAGTCATCCCTGCAGGTTCGCTCTCAACCAGTCCAGCTACTGGTCATTGCCCAGCCTATTGGAGCCAGATTCAACAACAGAGGAGCATGCAGAATACAGCCTCTTATTTACAAGCTGTGAAGCCTGCAGAAACTTTGCCAAGTGTATCTTCCATTTGGTGATAACTGGTCTCCAGGGACTCAGAAACAGAAGCTGTTTGGTTTAGCAACTGTAGGTGTTGTCCTGATTTCCTGCTCTCACAAAGCTTTCATTTATTCCAGCCAATGAAGTCTGATGATTCACTGGAGGCCAGTGTTCATTTGTGCTACTCCCTGGAGGTAACTCAGAGCTGGTGTTTGGGGACGTGTGCAGTCTTTGAAAAGACAGCGTTGGCCCAAGTCTCAGTATCTTATTAATTCCTAAACCGATTAATGAAGCAATACTCGGAGTAGTAAGAAGTTACTAGCCTCTGCCAGAGGCCAAGCTTTTGCTCACAGTGTTTGGTTCTCAAATTTCATTCAGCGACCTCTCAGCCAAGCCCAGAGCTGAGGCCACTGTGCCAAGAGTCTGGAAACCCGGGTTCTATACTGTGCAGCCAGCACCTAACCTCTCCAAGATTCAGTTTCCTCAGGTGGACCTCAGCTAGGTCCCTTCCATCCCTAAAGTTACATGAATCCATGATGCAAGTGAATATGCACATCACGAGAGTACGTAGCTCCTAAGACATCACCAAGAGCAGTGTTTCCCTCCAACACTCAACCCACCGGGCGACGCAAATAGAAACTGCCCATTTCCCCAGAAAATTCAAGAGAACTGACTGAAAAAAAAAAGATAGGAGAATTGAGGACAGTTCTGGGAAACAAGCTTAATACACTCTTAACATACTTAACAACCAAGTTGGTATGATGAGTCATACTAACATCAAAAAGGATGAAACAGCTAGGAATAAAGTTAACCAGATACATGCAAGATCTATCGGAAGAAAAGTTTCAAACTCTCATGAGGGACACAGAAACAGATTTAAACAAATGAAAAGACATACTTCACCTTGGACACGAAGACTTAACAAAATAAAGATATTAATTTTCCCTACATTAATCCAACATTTTAACAGGATTCCAGTAAAAATATCAACAGGATTTTTTTAACTAGACAAGCTGATTCTAAAGATCATATGGAAAAATAAAAGCAAAAATAGTGATCAAATTCCTTTAAAAATGAGATTAATGAAAAGCCCTCTAAATATTAACATATATGACAAAGTATAATAAAGCTATATAGTGCTGGAATACAAATAAACAGATGATTGGTACAGAATAGAAAATCCAGAAATAGACCCAAATATATATAAAATTTTATGTTAAATGTATTCATACACATACAAATTTATATAAGACTACATATACATATGATAATTGATATATATTTTAATTTTCATTTTGAATCAGTGGGAGGGAAATGAATTATTTAGTAAATGATGCTGGGACAATTAGGTTGCCATTTGGAAAAACAATAAGGTTACAACAACACAAATTCTAGACAGAAAAAATGTGAACCTCAAAAATAAAGCCATAAAAGTACTAGAAGAAACCACGGAATTTTTAAAAATAATCTTAACAGTGAGGAAGACTTTTCTAAGTAGTATACAAAACTCTGAAACCATAAAAGACTGATAAATTGAATTATCTTTTTTAAAAAAAGACCATCATGATTTTTTTAAAAGTCAAAAGAAAACCCAGTAATAAATATTTTAAAGTATATTTCATACAAAGAACTAGTTTCCTTAATGACTTAGTCATCTAGTGCTGCTGTAACAGAAATACCACCAGTGGATGGCTTTAACAAAGAGAAGTTTATTCTCTCACAGTCTAGTAGGGTAGATGTCTGAATTCAGGGTGCCGCCTCCAGGGGAAGGCTTTCTCTCTCTGTCAGCTCTGGAGGAAGGTCCTTGTCATCAGTCTTCCCTTGGTCTGGGAGCATCTCAGGGCAAGAACCTCAGGTCCAAAGGACGCCGCATTCTTGGTAGTAAGAGGTTCCCCAGTCTCTCTGCTCGCTTCTCTCTTTTATATCTCAAAAGAGATTGACTTAAGACACTATCTAATCTTGAGACCTCATCAATATAACTGCTGCTAATTCATTTTATTACATCATACTGATAGAATTTACAACACACAGGGAAATCACATCAGATGACAAAATGGTAAACAATCATACAATACTGGGAATCATGACCTAGCCAAGTTGACAGATATTTTGGGGGGACACAATTCAATCTATGACACTTAATATATAAAGAACTTCTCAAATCAATGAGATCAATAAATCAACAGAAAAAATAGACAAAGAATATGAACAGAGGTGGGCAAAGAGTTCACATAAAAGGAACTACAGATGGATCTTAATCATAGGAAAAGATGTCCAACTTCATCCACAGTACAATAGATGCAAAACAAAGCTCAGAGATACGAAATAAACAAAGATCAGGAAGTCTGATTACAGAATCATTTATTTAAGGAAGAACTCTAGGACATTACCCGTGGGAGTGCAAAATGGGACAACCTCTGTGGAGAGTAATTTGGCAATATCAATCAAAGGTAAAAGCAGAGCTATCCCTTCACTCAGCGATGCCACTTCTAGAAATTTATCTTATAGATAACTTTACGTATGTGCGAAATGACAGACACGGGATATTAATTGCAGCATTGCTTGAATAGCAAAGGATTTGAAACAAATGTCCTTCAGTAGCACACTGATTGAATACCACATATACTAAGTGAAAAAAATCAAAATACAAAACAATGCGTATCGTATGCTACCACTTGTTTAAAAAATGGAATATATACACATATGTATGCACACATATACACACGTACATACATATTTATGCTTGTATGTTCATCAATAATCAATGCATATAATCAATACAGGAAATAAGAGGTTACATCTGGGGAGGAGAGCTGAATGGATGGGGGACAGAGATGAGGACAATTATTTTTCACTATATTGCAATTTATAACTCTTGAATTTTGTACTTGAGAAATTTTAATTAATGCAAAGGCCAAAAAAATTTATAGACTCCTTAGCCTTATATAGAGCCGACAGAATCAGACGCTCTGGAAAAGGAGCTAGGGACTCTGCAATTTTAGCAAGCACTGTGTGTGATTCTCATGCCCATGGAAGTTTGAGAGCCCCTGACACACAGCATCACTGATAATGCACACTTAACAAAACAATAATAGCAACAATGATGTAAGCAGTAACGAACACTTAGTGAAAAAGATAAAGCCTAAGACTCCACTGCCAAAACTTTGCGCAAGTCTTCCTGAAAAAAATTAATTATTTGGCACAATGAAAGGATTTTACACCATAATGCGGTATTCCTTGTTCTCTCTGGTATTCAGTTTTAACCTCTATTAATCATTTCACCAGCTTTTTACACTTTTAAAAATGCTTTACCCTAATCTTTTGAGCTAGGTAAAGTAAGAGAACTACAGTGGTCCAAAAGTTAAGCACTTGGCTGCTAACCAAAAGGTTGGCAGTTAGAACCCATCCAGCAGATCCTTGGGAGAAAGACCTGGCAATCTGATTCTGTAAAGATTACAGCCAAGAAAACCCTCCGAAGCAGCTCTACTCTGTCACCCGGGGTCGGTCAGAATCGACTCGACAGCAACTGACAACAACAGAGCATAAGAAGCCTTACTTGAAGTTACGTGAAAGAAGTAAATTGCTCAATGATAGCACTGCTGGCCAGCACTTCCCCACCAAACTCACCACTTCCCAGCTTACAAGTAGGTACTATCTTGTCAATTCTGAAGAAGCACATAACTAGAAGTTGATATAGTTTACATTTCACAGAAGCTTATCTGTGTTTCAAATCACAATTGTGTATTTCTAAGATGCAGGGAAAAGAGGGAGCCCTGGTGGCACAGTGGTTAAGAGCTCAGCTGCTAACCAAAAGGTTGGCAGTTCGAATCCACCAGCTGCTCCTTGGAAACCTTATGCGGCAGTTCTACTCTGTCCTATAGGATCACTATGAGTCAGAATCGACTCGACAGCAACGGGTAGGGAAAAGAGAAAGGCCACAGATCTCAGAGTGCTGGCTTCCCTTTTGTGTTCTTTAATTTCTTCACCATTGAATCAGGTTGAAAGACCATATGGTGTAGTGATTTAAGGGCATGTGATCCAGGACCAGACTGTCTGGGCTCAAATCCCAGCTCTGCCACTGTGTGACCTTGGGCAAGTTACTTAACCTCTCTGTGCCTTGGTAGCCACGTCTGTAAAAGGAGAATAGTACTATCTCATAGACTTCTGATGAGGATTAGATAAACTGATGTATATGAAGCACTTCATATAGAAACTAGCCCATAGTAAGCACTATATAAATATTTGTTTTATTATTTTAGGTCTGTCTTAGGATGTTCAAATAAAAAAAACCACACCCGTTGCCACTGAGTTGATTCTGACTCATAGCGACCCGACAGGACAGAGTACAACTGCCCCATAGTGTTTCCAAAGAACAGTTGGTGAATTTGAACAGTTGGTGAGTTTGAACTGCCAACCTTTTGGTTAGCAGCTGAGCTCTTAACCACTGCACCACCAGGGCTCCCTTAGCACATTAGGGGGATAGAATTCATAAAAATAAATGTAAAACCCAGGGAGTAGGGAGACAGGGAAGAAAACTGTAATAGCTAAAGACAAGACACAAGGAGGCAAGCAACAATGAAAAGTTGGCTGTTCCCAAGAAATAAAAAAAAAAACCAACTACAAGATATTGAAGCCATGGGCCAAGCAAAGCAAAGCTGTTTTTTCCTTGTTCTGTGGGCTGCTCTGCAGCAGACTTTTCCATTTTCCGGTCTGGGTCCGTATCACTGTATAAATTTTGTATCAGGGGCCAGAGACCAAGCGAGTTTAGCATTAGGGGCCAGGGCACCTCTTACCAAGCCCGTGTTCATGAATATGACCAGGACTCTCACCCTCTGTGGCCCAAGGCTACAGGAGGGCTTGGCCCCCGTAGACCAGAACCTGAGGTGGTGAGCAAACAGGAAGAGGGCTACAAGGAGATTCCAATCCATCAGCTTCCCCTAGTCATGGAGGGGCCCTTGGAGGCCCCTCAAGCTCTGAGAGCCCAGACCAGGCCATAGGCCACCATCACTTCATTGCATATAATCAGCCCCTAGGACTGTGAGAAGCAAATGCAGATGAAAGGGACCTTTGAGACCATATCACTTGATTTCTCCATTTTATAGATGGGAAGACTGAGGTCCAGAGAGACAAAATGACTTGCCCAAAAGCTATAGACTATCTAGATGATAATTTACCAGAGGGGACCACTGATAACTGAAATATAGGCCCTTCTACCAATTAAACATTCTTTAATCTTTTTGTTTGTTTTAGAATCATACCAGAAACTTTATTTCATCCGGGGTAGGTTATCCACATTTTAAAATCTTTTTGATTTCTTGATACAAATACCCACATATAGGCACAATTTTACGTAAACGCACAAACATCATTATAAAAGTGCTTTGTTGTGCAGTCGCTCCCATCTTCCTCCTTCCTGCGAGATTCTCTTCCCTTGTCCCGTCAGTATAAAGCTTCCCAGCCTGCCTTCCTGGCTGGACCCCACATTACCAACCTACTTTGTACCCATTCACCTATTTGTCCATATTCATGTAATTCTATGGAAAATATATATACAATATATATGTGTCTGTGTGTGTATATACAAACATTCTTAAATATTAAAGGAGCCCTGGTGGCGCAGTGGTTAAAGCACTCAGCTGCTACCCGAAAGTTTGGTAGTTCGAACTCACCAGCCACTCCACAGGAGAAAGATGTGGCAGTCTGCTTCCATAAAGATTTACAGCCTTGGAAAGCCTGTGGGGCAGTTCTACCCTGTCCTATAGGGTCTGTATGAGTTAGAACTGATTTGACAGTGGGTAAGTCATTTTTAAAACGATCTTTGAAAAAAAAAGTCACTATGCAAAACAAGTATCTCTTCATCTAAAAGAGTGACATCAATTGTGTAACAGCCACTTCTTTGGGCCAGCTACCAAGCAGGGATGACAACAGTGAGGTGCCAGTTGTCACACTACATCTCTGATGCAGATTTTGGGGACGCTGTAGAAGACTCAGTGGGAAGCACAGATGTTTTCTCTGACGTGAGCTTCAAAGGTTTGACACACACCTGCAGCATCCTAAGTTTCCTTTAAAAGCTATTTGGAACTATCAACCATTATCTACCCAGAGTCCCCTGGGAACTTATTTAGGCTTTCAGTCTACCTGTATCTTATAGTTGAACCAACTGAAGACACCACAGAACCCCAGGCAATGAATGATTCCTTTCCAAGGCCCCATCGAGTCAGTTCCAACTCATGGAGACCCCCATATGTGTCAGAGTAGAACTCTTCTCCATAGGGTTTTCAGTGGCTGATTTTTCAGAAGTAGATCACCAGGTCTTTCTTCCAAGGTGCCCCTGAGTGGGCTTGAACCTCCAACCTTTTGGTTAGCAGCCAAGTGTGTTAACAACTTACACTACCCAGGGACTCATTCAGCCCAGCCTACAGACATCTATTACCCCCTTGTCCGTGATCTCCCAACCAGAGATCGTAAGCAAAACAACCTGCTTCGAATCCAGCTGCTGAAAGCTCAGCAGCACAGAATTCACCCCAAGACCTCAAATGGCCAGAGTTGTAGGTACCAAACTCTTACCCACAGACCCTGTCTTGAAATATCTGGTCTTGCAAATGTATTCATATCGAAGTTTCCCACTTAAAATAAAGAAACTAATATCTGACTGCCAATTACAGCTTCCAACCAACAGGAGATAACTGGTGTCGCCAAAATGAGTTAATATAATTTCAACTGAGAAACAAAACACGTTTGGATTAGCCAGAGCTACCTTATTCTGAATAAATGCTTGATCTCTGCCCCTCCACCAACCCAGCACCCCCTCCACACACACACCCATTATTCCCTTCTCAGATTCTCGGGGACCCACAGACCCATGGGCAATGCTGGTATAGAGAGAACTTAGCACACCGAAGCCAGCACGTTGTACCACGGTGAAAGTCGTCTGGAATCTGGCATGGCCACGAAAGACTGGCTGCATTGCCCTCCCAGCAGCTCATTTATCTGTGATCTGAAATTACATTAAATTTCCAAGGACTGGGGAAAACATTTCCCATGAGCAAGAAGTTAATTTATTTGCAGGGGGAAATGAATGGCTGCCTCTGCTTTCCTGACCCTCCCATAGGCACCAGGAAACATTAAGTGACCCTTAAGAGAGACCCCAGACAGAGCCTTCACTTATATAAGATGGCCTAAAATCAGCCATGGGTGACAGGGGACATAAATCCTGCAACCCATGGTAATGTGTCTAAGGATTCTTTAAACTGAGGTGCAACTATATTTAAATCCATTCCATGTTGAGAAAGGACTTGTTTTTTGTATGTCACATTTAGAAGGGGGGGTGTTGAGATTGTGTATTTGGAAAAAAAAAAAATCACATTTCTGCTTTATACAAGCATAGTTAAGAAAGTCACCATTTAAAAAGCCCAGATTAGTGGAGTTCCTTGTATTAGGATGGGCTACAAGAAGCCCCCTGCCCTCCTTCTGCTCCTTGTAATTTATTTCATGAAAGCTAGAATTATTTCCACTTTGTGTTCTAAAAAAACAAAAGGTGTGGGGGACAGGCAGCGAACCTAATTATGTCTTAGGATTGCAAGCAGCAGTATTTGAGATCATTCCCAAGGAAAAAGATCATTTGGAAGCCCCAATAAGACAAATCCATTTTCCAATCAAAGCATATTAATTCTAACAACTCCCAACCCACCAGAAAGCATGCGAAGTGATGAGAACCAAAAGAGAAGGCAGAAAAAATAACTCAGTTAGTGGGAATAATAATTTTCTCCTGCTGTCAGCCAGCCCCCTTCTTTAAAACCACCACCAGTCTAGCTTAGACTGGTATCTCCCAGGCATCCTCCCTCCGTCTCTGCCAACCCCGGGTCAGGGACAAGCTCTCATTTCACTCTCCCCAGCATTGTTCAAGAAGCACAGGTGACAAAAGAACATCAGACACCTACAGACCAATGTCTGAGACTCCATGGAAAGTAAGACGTTATTCAAAACACCCATGTTACAGCAGCTACCCTTTCACAAAGTCAACTTAACACTTATTAAATGCTTACTATGTGCCAGGAACTGTGCTAGACACTATCCGTGGATTATCTCGCTTAATCCTATGAGTTATATGCTATTTGCCTCATTTTACAGATTAGGAAGATGAGACTTGGGAAATTTACCCAGAGTCACAGAGCTATGTTAGCCCATGACAGAGCTGGGACTTGAAGCCACTTGGTCTGACCCCAAGCGCAGCACTCTTAACCATTATCCTGCCCACAATATGATACCAGCACGTGTGAACATCAGTGAATTCCCCAGACGCACACCACGCTACCAACACACCCATTATTTCCTAACATAGAGAGGCACCCCCCATCACTGAGGAAGACTTCCCTTCTCTTGAAAGATTCAGGCTGGACCCCATAAAATGGCTGGAGTAAGTGCATGAAAAGAAGTAAAAAATGTCACATGCTCAGGAAGCCAAAATTAAATGCCACCATTTTATGCTGTGAAATAGCCCCAATTTCCTGAAATCTACTCAATGAAGAAAAAACAGAGACTGCTCAAATAATTTCTAAATACCTTCCAGTGAGTACAAGGTTCTTAACTTAGGTGAGTTTTAAATGAGACTTCATGGCCCTTTGCAAAAGGGAGGGAATAGAAAGGAAGTTGTCCTGCTTCTGAGCCACAGAGTAGACTTCCTTCCCAAGGGAAGAAACCTTGGACTCCCTAAAACGTTATTAAGGGTTGATGCTAAACAGAATGCTTATAATCTCAGATAATTTCATGTAAAATAAAGGGATCCTTTGCACTTATAAAAATGGTCCCCAATGCAAACTGAAAGTGATACCTAACTCCATGTGCCAACTTCATAAGCCAAATGTATAAAATGCTCCAAAACGACAATTCTTTGAAAGGAAAGCATTCAGGCAATTTGCAGACATCACATGGGCTTGTTTTATATTAATGTCTATAACCACAAAATGAAACTAAAAGTGAAGAAACTCACCATACAGAGACAAAACAATACCCTTTTTATTTTTAAAACTCTGGTGAAATAGGTTTCCATATGACATCCCATTAAAAAAAAATTCATGTAAACCAACCTGCCTGTGGGTTAGTCACACTATACAGACTTCATCATAGTGTTTAAAGATGCCTAGATATCTCATAGAGTATTTACAAATGTTATCTGTTAGGTAGTTAAGTTTTGTTGCAATTTTTCCAGCACATATTCCACAGTAAAATAAAGGGGGTATATTGGTGTTCTTGTATAAAAATTCCTAACAAATGGAGAAAGGCAATTTTCCTGAGAGAAGATTTGTTCTTGAAATATTTTTCTTTAACAACTGGAAGTACAGAAATGGGATGTAGTTGTAAAAGAAGCATAAGAATGTCTAAGTTAACATTTTTCTTTTAAATTATTTAAGTACCATTAAGTTAAAATGTTTACATTCATTATAAAAACATGTTGTTAAATCTTATGCAAATGATTTAACACTGGATTGCTGCAACGCAAATTGCACTTTTTAAAAAAATGATTGTATACATGGAAGAAAAATATCTTGTCTGCTACCCTGTTTACAAATTCTGACCGACTTCAGATCAGCCACACAATATGAACTTTGAGAAATTTCAGTCACAGTGTATGTTAACGTTATAATGCAGTCTTGCCAACTGAGTAATATTTTTGACGAGACCTCATGAACGGACTCAGCCTCCAGAGATGTGTAGAAGCGGCCTCAAATGATCTTCTCCATGAATGCATGTGAAATCTGGACGTGGACAAGGTATGAAGAATTTCACGAATAACCAAAATCGACCCGAAGCACATGATTTGGGACAACACACATAAAACCTTTTCTAAAAATCTTTCTCAACATAGCAGGAAAGGCCCCGGTCCCAGTCCCGGTTTCCAGAAGTGGCTCAGCGGACATCAAATCCCCTCGTGAGCCCAGAGGCAGGCTGGCTGGGAGTGCAGCACCAGGGTCCTGGCAAGGGGAGGACAGTGTGCTCTTGGGCTGCGCTGACTTTTCCTCGGAAGAGCTCCACGTTCTCTCATGAGGGACCGGATGGTAAGGCGGAGCGAGCCTCTTTGGAAATACATCTCTTTCAAAATAAAGGCACGGAAATAACGCATCAGAGGAATGTTCTGTCAGCGTACTTGCCACTGTTTGGACTGCTTGATAAAATAATACAAAAGTCACGTGAGGCCCGTGGTGGACTCTCCCAGCTTCCTGTGGCCGCAGGCTCAGGCCAGAGCCAGAGCGCACCATGAATCCTGTCTCACAGATGACGTCACTTCCGCCGGGGAGGCCAGACTGACTCCTATGTACAGCCCGTCTTGAGCTGAGTATTTGAGTTCGCTGTTCTCAGAATTCGTGCTTTCTCCTGGGCCAGACATCACTGAGGAGGCACCTGCCTGGCAGGACGAGGCGGGGGGCAGAGAGAAGGAGGAGAGGGTGAGAAAGAGTTATTGATACATTTGCTACGCAGCACGATCCTGCTAGTTAAACACATGGGCACAAACGAGATCTTTAAGTCCAGTCGGGGCGTGAGCCACATCCAACAGGCTTTAAAGTCACTGGGCAAAAAACACAAAGCCGGCATCTCTAGGCACCGCCCCAGGAAGCGGTCTTGCTGTGTTGTGCAGTGCCATTGGCCTAACACTGGTAATTTAAGCTCTTAGAAACATTATCTCGTTAACTTTAGAACTCATGGCAGTAGCCATCCGGCAGCATGAACAAGGTAGAAAGGGGAACTGGAAGAATCTTACTGGTGAAAAGTGCCAACACTGGGCAGGTAAACAGGACTTGATGCACTCAATCTAATCATTTCAAAAGAGAAACTGCAGAACACTTGGTGCACACACACATACACATGCATGCACTCTTACACACGTACATGCATATACAGACACTTCCGCACACACACATATACTTGCACACACTCATACACGTTAACAGATACTTGCACACACACTCCCATACACACACACACATACACATGCATACGCACACAGCAAAGCCAGAAGGCTTAGTAGTTATGTCAGTCTAAAGAGGAATGCTACACAGTCCAACCCTGCCTGATAAATGAAATTTTTGAGCACTGACTTCATGGAAAATTAACCCATGCATGCTCAGGTTTTAATATCTACCTCATTTACCTTAATTCTTTCCAAAAGCAGGCCATATGAGCCAGACCACAGTATAAAGAAAATTTTAAACATCCTACATTTGTCATGATCGTGGCAAGTAAATGTTCACCTTTCCCCTGTTTAATTCATTCCTTTCCTCAAAATAAGAAAAGGCCAAATAGAAAACATTATATAGTTTGGTAGAGTCAACCAAAATAACTAAAATCATGTTTAGACTACAGTTTGTGAAATCAGTTGCATTTGAGAGACTTTTAAAGAATCTAGCCATAATCACATACTTTTTAATCATGCCCTTTTCCTTCTAAACACTCAGAAGTTATTTCTTCCAAGCTTTCAGGTTCCAAGTCATAAATTCCAAGCTACCTGTTACTTAACACAGGTGGGACATCTTGGACTTTTCAAAGCATTTCTTTTTTACACATATGATCCCATTAGATTATTAAAACATCCTCTTGGCTGGCCGAGCTAATGTTACATGAGAAAAAGTTCAGAGAAATACATGGCATCAGACACAGGCTGAACAGAATGGAAGGTGCTCCCATCTAACGATGAGTGGAACCAAGAGACAGAAGTCAGTGTGGTCCGCCCCATTATTCTGGACAAGATCCGACTCTCTCTCATCCTCACAATCGCTGCATGAAGCCCCGAGGTGGGGCCTCAGTTGAGTAACCCCCCACCAGGTCCTGTCACGTGACTTTTTGTCCGAGGACCCAAATGTCCTCCCAACTAGACAAACCAAATCCAGCCCTTCCACAGGTAACCTACCCTTGGCCCTTCCTAGCAAAAATGTGAGCTTGTGAAAATCCAGCGACAGTATACCCCCACACCCTAACTGTTTAATAACGCAAGCTTAAAGACTTAAACTAAGGGCTTTCGGTGCATGAAAATACAAATTTCACAAAGTCACTGAAATGTTGAAATTTTTCAATAGATTCTTGTGAAAATTTTGAAATAGCTCAAGCAATCCTATCAAGCAAACAGAATGCCATGAACATAAGAGATCAGACTAGGAATTGCAGAAGGGTGAGGATTCCTGGAGAGGGTCTAAGGTAGTCTGGATGGCAGGGGTGAACTTGGGCTTTCAGGACAGATCCAGGTAGCTCACTGAGCCTCCTCATCTATGAACAGGTATCACCTACCTCAAAGGGTGGTTGTGACAATTAAATGAGATAATGTTTGTAAAAGTGTTAGCACCGTGCCCTCCCAAGTTAAACATTCGATAAAGGGCAACTATTATTATTGATGTGGAAATGGTGTTCAAAAGTGGACTATGCAAAAATAGTGAGGAAGGCAGGAGTAAGTACACTGGGCTGTTCAGCAGAAAACCCAACTGAAATGGAAAGCAGCAGCAAGGAAGTGAAAGAGATAAGTAGAAGATGCAAACTAGAAGACCTGACATAAACCTTTCTGTGCCTCAGTTTCTTTGCCTATAAAATGGAGATAAAAAGAGGTACTATGTCATGAGGTTATTTAAGAATTAAATTAGTTATTACAGCTTTGTTGAACAGTGTCTGGCAGTAGCAAAGACTACATAAGTATAAAACCAAAACCAAACCCACTGCCGTCAAGTCAACTTCGACTCATAGCAACCCTATAAGACAGAGTAGAACTGCCCCATAGGGCTTCCTGGTGGATTTGAACTGCCAACCTTTTGGTTAGCAGCTGTAGCACTTAACCACACATAAGGATAAGCTACTATTATTATTTTCTTATTGTCATTAAGGTTAAGGAGCTTGGACTTAATTTATTCTCACTAATTCTATCCTTCAGCCCAAGTAAGTTACCACCATCACTGGGCAGGGGCAGAAGCAGTGGGAACTCCTCCAGAGGCAAGTGAGAACAACCTCCTCAATCATCCTGTTCATTGGCTGACAGCTCTCCACAAAGAGAAAGCAAGGTGCTCGGCAGCCATTCAAAAGGTTCATTGAAAAAAATAAATAAGGAAACCTCAATTCATATGTTTGAATACAATAACATACAAAAGGCTCCTTGGCCCTTTGTCAAATGAGCCACGTTGAAGAAATCTTAACACGCTGAATATTATTCTTACTCCTGGGCAATAATCAGAGTCCTGGTGGCGCAGTAGTTAAGAGTTCGGCTGCTAACCAAAAAGTTGGCAGTTCGAATCTACCAGCTGCTCCTTAGGGCAGTTCTACTCTATCCTAGGGGGTCGCTCTGAGTCTGAACCAACTCGATGGCAACAGGGGCAATAATCACAAAAACTATCTCTAGAAATTATCAGTCTTCTTTTTTTCAAACAAAAAAGTTAACATATATGGCAGGGCAAGAATCCTACTGTCAAAGGGCAGACAAACCCCAAATTACATGGGTGATGCTCTCCTGAAAAACATCCACTCATCTGAAGTCAAAAGCAATTTCTCTGAGTCTGTCAGAAAAAATGGGAGAAATACTTGTGCCCAAGACTTGACAGTCTTATTTTTAAATAGGGACATACATATACTATTTAAACAAGAAAGCCTGCAAAGAAAAAAAACAAATTTGTTACCACAGAAGGCCTCAGCTGTGGCCAGTGGGTTATACTCTGGCATACACCTAGCAGTAGTGTCAACAGCCATCAAGAAGTTTATACCCTACTTCATCCTATAATTTTACTTCTGAAAACGTCTCATAAGGAAATAATGCAAGGGAAGGGAAGAGGCCCCACAAAGAAAGACATCCATTGCAGGGCGGCTACTTATAATACTGGAAACCATGGATGTGTCTAATAATCTCAGGATAGTTTGGAAAAGCAAGGTATAGCCACTCAATGAACTATTATGCATTTAGTAAAAATGGTAAGACCATGCAGCCAAACAGAAAAATTCTTATTATACAATAATAAGTGAAAAACAGCAGGATATGAATTGTAATGCTGTGATAATTCCAAGTTATCTGAGCACACACAAAAGTATTGTGAGGTCACCTAGGAGGGGATAGGGGACAGGGGACCACATGAGAAGGCCAAGCCTATTAACCATTTATACCTTTCTTTAACTATTTTACTTAAATGACACAGCACAATCTAACTTTGGGGAAGGGTAGAACACATGGGGTCACCACAAGTCCAGGGCCAAACAACAACAACAGACAGTAGCACCAGAGAGGCACAGGCTTGAGAGGGGCCAGCCTGGGCAAGGTCACAAAGCAGCATGGAAAAATAGGGAGGAACCAGAGCGGGGGCTCTAACAGACAGAAGTGGGTTCAGAAGGGCCACCCGTGCACCACTGTAAATGTCGCCATGTCACCTGGCATAGCTGCTAGAGCCTGGTCAGCCACACACACGTACAGTTCCACATAAGTTAAAACATGGAATGTATGAATCAGTGTCACTTGCTCTCAAAACTGGTCTAGGATGATCACAACTCGCCTAAGGAACTTAGTTCATCATTTCACTGTTCATCTTCATTCCCCTTCCTCATTGGTGACAGTCCAGAGCTACCTATTGAGACTCAGTGCAATTTGGGGAAAAACTTATTTGAGAAACTTAAGGTCCTGGACCCAGTACACATGTGCACGCACACATGCACACACACAAACCCAAGGATAAATTTGATTTGGTTAACATGTTTTCCCATAGCTAGCTAAATCCTTCCAAGATCACAGACATATCAGCATAATAAAAGCAGGCATTCCATCAGACTTAAACCAACTTAAATGTTCCTGAGCAAAAGTAGAGAAGAGCTCAGCTTCAGAATGCCCACGGCTTCCCATCCTTCCTCCCAGGCCACTAGACCAGGCAGGGGTCCCAGTCTTTCTCTGATCAAAGTGCAGTATGAGGGCGGAGCAAAAATCTGCTCTGTGTTTCCATTCACAGCTTATCTGCCCTCCACCCTCCCACAGACAACTGAAAATGGAGGCACTTCCTGTTGAAAGAATGTGTTATCAGCACCAGACCCAGCCCAGGCTTAACACTGAAAGTCAGCCAGGTTAGGTGGGAGACAGGCAGAGCAGCTGGGCAGGGAAACTCCTCCTAAAGGAATAAATGACTTTAGGGAGAACTTGGGTAGCTGCAGATTGGGACATGGAAAATATCCACTCACCTATGAAGCAGGCATAGTTAATCTTTAGATAACCAGGATTTTTTTCCTGTGAGAAAAAACCTTTACTCATTTTGGACATACTGTCTTTGTAAAAAGTGGAGTCTCTCGGTGGTATACACGGTTAACGTGCTTGGCTGCTAACTGAAAGGTTGGAGGTTTGAGTCCACCCAGAGGCACCTTGGAAGAAAGGCATGGCAATCTACTTCCGAAAAATCACTGAAAACTCTGTGGAGCACAGTTCTACTCTGAAACACATGGGGTTGTCATGAGTTAAAATAGACTCCACGGCAGCTGGTTATGAAAAGTCAAAGATTTCTAGTTTGATAAACTCATGGAGTCAAATGCTCAGCAGAGCACCTGGCTCATAGTGGGCTCACTAAGAGAACAACATAAGTTCTTTTTTCCTTTCCTGCACATATCCCATAATAGGCAGCACTAGAGACAGGCTCCAAGGAGGATGCCCACATCAACAGCTCTGACAAGTCAAACCCATCAGAGAAAAAGGAAACTCTTAAGACTTAGCATTTTCAGAATAAAGGAGGTTCTCTGTGAATCATAAACATGAATTTCACTACTGAGGAAGAAAACCAAACAGGAGCCTACAAGGGTGTGCTCAGTCCCCAGTGCTACAATCCCGCTCACTGCGGTCTCCCTCTGAAGAAACAAGACACCCTACCCAGGCCCACTAAGGGTGAGCGTGATCACTCCCAGAGCATCAGACTTTGATGATGATCACGCAGCCTCTTCAGCCTGAATTCAGACTGCAGGCTTCCAGGGCCTCTGATCTGTCCTTCCTACACATCTCAGTGAGTTTGTGGTGAGGACTTTTTCTTTTGTGAAGGGAAGCCAGCCGTTCCTCATTGCCAAAGTGCTCTTCTCTGCTTTTGTAACCTCTAGGTTAGACTCCTGCGGTGCTTTATGGCTGCTTTCCCCCAAAGAAAAATTAAAAACTATGGATAAATTCCAACAAAGGGGAAGCACTGCCATATAAATCTTAACTTATAAAGCTACACATAACTATAAAAGCTATGCTGTTGTGTTCATTTCAGTTTGGACGGATCCTATATTCAGTAACATAGGATTAGACAAAAAAAAAGCAACTCAAACGTTTAGGAGGTGATACCTGAAAGATACACAAGCACACACAAGTTCTGTCTCCATCCGGAGGTGTGAAAATCGTCCAACACAACAAAACCCTCTTAATTTTCCCATAAAAGCACTAGAGCATGAGTATCTTCTCTCACAAAAAGGGAGTCTCCTCAGCTGATGACCTAATGCAGTTTTTAACAGAAGAGTTTAGTGATTTTTTTTTTTTCCTAACTTAGCACAACAAACTCCTTGCTGGGAAGCTTTCTGGCTGCCCCCTTATCCCCTCTTGCTCCTGGGCCTGAGTCAGCAGGTATAGTCACACTGAGGGTTGCTGCCTTTTTCACGGAGGTCAGAACTGTGCACACAACCTATTCCGTGCCCATTCAGACAGCAGGCATGCTGTGGCAAAGAAAGGCACCACTCCAAGTATATAATTACGCTGGGATTTTCAGAAAAATATCAGTCTCCAAATATAAACTGCAGGGGAAAAGGGCTGTCCCACAACTGGAAGTCAATTAGCCTACCAAAGAAAAAACTTAACTTTAATCAAAATGGGTTACTCTAGTACAGTCTTCAAACTAAGTGGTAAAGATCCTGAAGCAAGATTTAAAACCTGGTGAATTATGATCTTAACTTTTATAACAGAACTGGCTTTTTAGGAGACTGGGTGAGCATCTTCACCTACCTCAATTCCAGAAAGCATACCACAGTCAAAAAACCAATCAGCATTAACAATGCATTTAAACCACAGAAAGCATTATGAAAGCACTAAGTATCATAAGAAAGGAAAACTGTTGCTATCAGGGAAATTAAAATGTTTAAAATATGGTTATGTTGTTAACAACAATTGCTCTAAAGCTCTAAATTTCCCCATCAGGAAAGTGAGGATTTATTTCTAACGTCTCGTGAAGAAAAAAAACGCCATGCAAATAAAGAGCATCACTGTTCATTTCCGAGATTATGTTTTAAGTAGCTCTACTCTTCTTGAGCTTCAAAGAGGTTTGTGGACATCTCCCACTTATTCTGCGCAATCTCCTGAGGACCAGATGGTAGGAATTACTTTTCCCCTTTAACAGAAGGAGGAAAACAGAGGCTTTGCAAAACCTTCGGCAGCTCGTGTAGTCGCAGACAGTCGGAGCTAGAGCCTGGCTGCCTCAAATCTGCTGCCTTCCAGCTGCTAACCTGTGAAGCCCCAGAATAAACTGCAGACTATATTCTGGCTTCCCCAGGAAGCAAGCAACTAAATCAACAACGGCTTCAAATTAGAAGTGTTTGTGCTTAGCAGAGTAACAACCTGGTTCTGGAGTGTGTGCCCCAGCTCTGGTGAAACACACCATCAGGGAAGCCAGATAAACATTGTCAGATATTGACTTGGAATTCTGTTTACTCACAAGACTCCAACAGGTCATTGAAATCAATACCTTGCTGTTTACTTCTTTAAATCTTTCTTAAAGTCCGAGGTCAATAAAGTAATTCCCTGTGCTCAGTCTCACAATTCTGGGTCCTGGGCCTGCCTATAAGGCCTAACATAATAGGTATTAGCTGAATTATGAATTATCACATTGCCAATACCTGTCCTTGGAGAGGCTTTGTTTTAAAATTACTATTACTAAAATTTCAAAGAAAATTAACAGATAGGTTGAAACATGAACAGAGCTAACAGATTGTATTTAATTCCTATCCATTAGATCTTCATATTGCTAGTAACTCTTCTGGCAGACACCCAGGAAATGTATAAAAAATTACTTTTTGTTCCAGTAAAGAAATTCATTTTCTTCGAAGAGTCATTTAGCAATAACATTTCAGAGCATTCATCCTAAGCCAGAGTTCTTAAATTTGGCCAGGTTTTCCCGTAACATTATTTCATGTTTTGTGACAATTTTGTATAACCATTAAAAAAAAAAAAAAAAACCTGTTGCTGTCAAATCGATTCTGACTCATAGCGACCCTATACAGGCAGGAAAAAAAAAAAGGCAAAACAAAACAAACAAAAAAAGCACCGTAACCTACAAAGAAAAGTTTCATTCTGAGATGAAGTCTCTTAACCTGAGGCCATGTGGAAAGTAAATGACTTCTGCCTAGAACTTCTTCTTTACCTAGTATTCTGGCTTTCAGATTGTGATAATGAGTCACTTATTAAATAAACCACAGTTGTGATAAATTGGGTGGATATATATTACAGACTATTTAAAGAGCAATACAGTTTTACTGTTTCCTAATATACAAAACCATTGGATATTATGTGGTATAATTTATTTTCTAACTACTCCTTCCCATCTCTCTCCCCTTCCCTTTCTTTCTCCTTTTCTCTGTTTTACGCGCATGCATGCAAATGTACGTACGTGTACACACACACACACACACACACACACACACACACACACCCACCACAAACAAAAGAATAAAAGAGTCCAGAAAAAGCCTTGAGATCAAAATGAAAGTATGCAAGTACGCAAACTCCACATGCTCCAACGTTCCCTGCCAGGGTGACGTGTGACTTTCACAGTGAAGGCCAATGCGGTCAGACAGGAACGTAAGTTATTAGAGGGGCTGTGTGAGAAGAAAGAAAGGGAGCCTGGCACACAGGGAGCCTAAAGATAAAATGCCAACAAAATATTTATGTTCATGGCTTGTACCATGTGGTAAGTGGGATATTAATAACCGTGATGATTGGTGGACTCCCTGGGTGTGGTAACAGCCCTGGGCTCTGAGCAGGAGACATCGGTTCCAGCCCCGACTTCAACACGGGCTTGCTTTGTGACCTTTATGGAGTCACTCCGGATCTGGTTCATAAATGAGGCAATAATAATAACTAACCGCAACGCTCTCACAGACCCTTGTGGGAGATTAATGATTTTCTAGCTCTTTTTTCTATATTTAAAAAAAGAGTGTTTTGGACTATAAATTCTGGAAAAAAAAAATGGGCACTTGGCTATTAAAAAAACACTTTTTTTAATGATTTCATGAAAATCAGTTGAAGGCAATTGAACATTCTAACAAGTGAAATAAAGTTTAAATTCCAAATAGTACTCACTGTGGGGATCTAAATCACACCCTTGAAAAGATTTCAATACTGCAATCTTGTATTTAATATTTTTAAAAGAACCTTTTTATAATCTCATTAGGTACACCAACAACAGTAATTTTTACTACCTAGTATTTTTCTTCTACCTAATATTACCCAACTATAATACATGTTGGAGCCCATAGTGGTTAAGTGTGGCTGCTAACCAAAAGGTCAGCAGTTTGAATCCACCAGCCCCTCCTTGGAAACCCTATGGGGCAGTTCTACTCTGTCCTATAGCGTCACTATGAGTTGGAATCGACTCAACAGCAATGGGTTGCAATACATGTTATTGCCATGTATAATACTGATCAGAAAATTTGCGTAACATGCCTTATATACTTGATCACTAGAAGCAAAGCACTTCTCTGCACTGTTTCCCCACCTGTTTCAGTGGGATGGTATTTGATGCTAAAATTACTAAACAAAGTCAGTCAAATTTCTTTTTAAAAACCTTATTTCATCTCTTTAAAGATTTCGAAGAGATGAACTAACATCACGTATTAATCTAGTATCTTTGCACCAGCCAGACTGGCGTCCAAATCTAAGCTCTGGCTGTTAATGCAATACATGACCTTGGTCCTGATCCCTACCTCCCAGATAGAAAATGGTCCTAAAAACACCTCATTTGGTGAGTAATAATTAGGAATAAAGAGAAAGTGTACACAAAGCACCTGGCATATAAAAGGTATTTGATAAAAGGTAGTTTCCTGCCTTCCAGTGTCCACTATCTTACAAATGAGAAAGTATGGGGACGAAAGAAAACATCCCCAAGGCAAACGTAGCATGATAAGACGCAAGACTAATGTTTAGCTCTCAAGTCTGCCAAAGGTTCCCGTGGAATATTCAAGTGGGAGTTAAGCAGTAATTTTCTGCCCTAGTCCCAGCAGGCTCTTGAATCAGTACTCCTATTCAAAGTCAAGTTTCTCTGAGAAAGCAACTAATATTGTATGCAACTGATATAGTAAGTATGAATTAAGTCCTTTATAAACGCACCCTTTGGCTATTTAAAAGAAACTTATTTTGTGAGCAACCATAATACCATGGTAAATCCAAAGTGATTCAATTACTTGGAGAAAAAGATAGTGTAATATAAATTTGCTAATAAAAAATACCCCCATCACCTGAGCAATACCTAGTAAGCTATGTGACTAAACTGATTTTTCACCCCAATTTTCAAAGGATGCAAATATCAATACATAAAATCTATAAAAAGAATTTTAAATATTAGCCGGTAAGCTACCTAAGCTTTCCTCACAAGGCCTTATAAAGCACATGCACGTATTCTAATAGTGTCAGTCTCTAAATCACTCCCTGATGTCCATATGCACTTAAACCAAAAACCAAACCCGTTGCTGTCCAGTTGATTACAACTCCTAACGACCCCACAGGAGAGAGCAGAACTGCTCCATAGGGTTTCCAAGGAGCAGCTAGTGGATTTGAACAGCCAACCTTTTTGGTTAGCAACCAAGCTCTTAACCACTGCACCACCAGGGCTCCTTACACACTTAGGGATGTGCATTAACTCTTTCAAACCACTTCTAACACAAGATTGAGCACCAGGCAGCTCACGAGAAATACTTCTTCTGGTAAGGTTGTTGAATAAAGTTATTACCAGAGTGACTGCACTAGGGGAAATAGGTCTAGTTAGGCACATAGCATCCCAGAAGAATAATGAGACAGGAATAATGGCACCAATTTAATATGGAGAAGCTGTCCAGAGACTGGTTGAAGCCCATCCAAAGGCACAGACTCACCAATAGTAGGCAGAATTTAGATCTGTCTTAGTCTAAGGGTGTCTGCCTCCTTACAGGAAGGGTGTCGCCAAAACAAGGAACCACGCAGTGAGGAATGTTTCCATTAGAAAGGTAACCAGGCAGCTACCCCTCACCATCTTGCTCTGAGAAGATCTGGGAAGAGAGAGAAACTAAACTGCCCCCCATGTTGAAAGTGTGAGAGATCAGTGCATGTCATCAGCTCTGAGGAAGTATTGTTCCAAATTGTGTGGAGGAAACCCCTTTAAAACTTGCAGGCAGGAGCATGCAATACTCCCAATTAAGAAGGTTTTAACTGATGGACTCCAGTGATGGACCCTAACATGCTGACAGAAAAGACCTTACGTGTCACTGAAGTGATGGTTAAACAAAGTCTTCCCACTTAGAAATGAATGTAGTTTGGGCCCTGCTTAAGGCTGAGTTGATACTGATTTGAAATATTTTCATTAAACAGGACTATCTACATCCCACCTATTTTTCCAGACTTATCTCCTACCTTTGGCTTCTTATACCCTACACTCCACCCACACTGAACTCCTAAAACTATCTTCTTAAGTACCATAGGTACCCATGCTCTTCCTTCTTTCCCAGATGCCTATATCCCAATTTTTTCTCTGCAAAAAATCTTACCCAACTATTTTAAATTTCATCTTCTCTGTGAAGCCATTTCCAACTCTGTAGTCAGAATTCATTGCTCTCTCCTACAGGACATATTTTGTAGCTCCATTTAGAGCACCTCCAAATCAGACCAGTAGTTGAAGTCTATGGCTATATCAACCCTCCTCTCCCATCCCCACCAACACAGTATGAGCAATTTGAGGTTGGGGACCCTGTTTTACTCAACTATAAACAACATCTTCCAGATGGCAGATGTTCAAGCAATGCTTAACTGGAACAAAGATCAGTAATGCAAGGGCTAGTCAAATATATTACATTTCCATTAATTTCAATATTATATGTTTAATGATTTCAACATTATGATTTTTGCAGATTTAATATAAACTTAAGTAGGTTTAAGTTTTTTTTAATAATTATGTATAGAAGCTGTTTCTAGGCCAGCAAAATACACTGTGACTCCTTATTCTCAGATAGTAATTCTTACCACTAATTTCATCCCCAAATTAATCCTCCCTATTGAAGCCCTGGTGGCACAGTGGTCGCTGTGAGTTGGCATTGACTGAATGCAATGGATCTGATTTGGTTTGGTATCCCAAAGGAAATTAAGGGAAATACTTGTTTGGGAACTGAGCTATAAAGTTATAAAGTACCCTCCAATCTTACAAATTTTTAGTCATAAATCATGGATGGGATAGGACCCTTTATGGAATATTTACTAAATCTTATTTGAGAATTGCTGAAATAGAACATGTTACCATGTTTTCTCCCTAAATAACAACAGCAAAAAACCTATAAAATATAACTCAGTTGATAAATGGAATTCAATGAAAAAGATTTTAATATTCTTAACAATCTACAAGACTAAATGCCAAAAAAGTCTTCTGGTGTCTACCTAGGTCAACTACATATATATTTTTCAGTAAATCTACATGTATATGTATAAGAAAAAATTTTATCCAGAATGACTATCTATTTTCAAGAAATTTAAGTTCAAAAGTCACAGAAATTAATCAACTGTCTATCAAAAACTAAATTTACCATACTTCTTAGTAAACACAAAGAATCCCAAGTAAAGACCAAGACAGGCCTCAAGGCAATGAGTCTCCCTGATCTCAGACAGGAAGCAAACTGCCCTCCCTCCACCTCACATGCATACCACACGGGAGCAGCTACAAAGAGAAACTGAGTCATAAGATATCAGGTCATTGACCTGAAAACTATCATAAGGAAGGACTCTTCTTTCCTAGATGTAAGTCTAGCTAAAACACAAATTAGCAACAAGTAAATAAAACTAAGACAAGCAAGTAAGTCAACGAAACTTCAAAGTCCAGGTTTCTACACTCACCCTGGAAGAATGCCTGCTGGAGCAGAAAATCCTGCCCATATCTCATTCCTGCTGGGGAAGGGAGCCCTGGAACCTCACTCCAAAAAAAAAAAAAAAACAAGCAAGCCCGTTGCCATCCAGTCAATTCCGACTCATAATGACCCTATAGGACAGAGCAGAACTGCCCCATAGGATTTCTAATGAGCGGCTGATGGATTCGAACTGCCGACCTGTTGGTTAAGCAGCTGAACTCTTAACCACTGTACCACCAGGAAGCCCCACTCAGCAGCACACAATAGGAGAGCCTCCCTCCAGATACTCAGCTACTGTGGACCCTCACCCCACTCAGGGAGCCCAGGAACCAAGCCATGCTAGAGACCCGGCCCCACATCATGAACGTACCCACAGGCAAGGCAGGTCCAGAACATTTCCCCTTTCCTGTACTAGGACTTAAAAGCAGGCAGCTGGGAATGCCTACTGGTGATCTCCTACAACTGACTTCTCGGCGTGAAATTAAAATGAACAGCGAGTTTGACGTGGACCTCTGTCACTCGCAATCATTAAGGAAAGGCAGACGAGCAGTTACGTTTTCACTTGCATCTCTAAGTGGAAGAATGTGTGACACCACCTCCTCAGGCCCCATCTTCCACTATGTCCTAGAGTACTCTTTGTTTTACAGCTCAGTTGCGCCTATAAAACTAGGATAACCCTGCATTACTTATTCTGCCACGTCACAGGTGCCAGTGGGGATCAACGATTGATTGTTTTAAGGTGCTGTGTAATATGTTTGCTTCCTAAACACTGAATACAACCTTGCCATGTGGAGCTAACATTTTCTTCACCTCCAACATCTCACCAAATCCTATAGGCAGACAGCCACAAAGATAGCCGCCCTCCAGTATGATACACCGGGAACCAAAATGGGGAAAGAAAACACCTGTCCACACAGAAACCTTTTAAAAATACTCCTGCCAGCCGCTGCAGATAACTCCTCAGCAGCGCTCTCCACAGCTGCTCTGTTGCAGAGCGCCACGCTGGGGGGCTCAGAGCCCACCCAGCAGAAGGCACTGCCAAGTGCAAAGGGACGCACGGGCACACTGCACACCTGAAAATGACCTGTGGAAGTGGCTCAGCCTCATAGAAGCTACCACAGTGATTCTTAGAGGGACAGTTTCCAAAGGCAGCTGGCAGACTGGCTTCTACCAAGTAGGCCTGGTTCCGCACAACCATCTTGCCAGGTAGGGGCTTCTGTAAACACCCCTGATAGGTTCACCAATGGGAGAAAACCCTCAAGTCTAGGTGCCTGCTGTCTGCCTGGAGGAGTCATGGCGGGGAGGGGAGATGGAGGGAAGGCCGGCAGGCAAGCTCCACCCCTACCCGGGGACACAGCAGCCAATCCTACCTCCTCTCCGAGTGCTGTAGCTCACACCAACCACCCGACTGCCCGGTTCCCGCGCAGACTGCCCAGGCTAGCGTGTTGCAGCAAAAGACCTTGTGTGAGACTTCCCTCGAACCCTCCCAGATCTCTAAATCATTGTTCCTCTGCCTCCTGGCCTCTAGTAGGGAACTGAGATTTCCTCTGAAGGACACCACCCGCAGACAGCTCAGCCACCTCCAGCTCACTCTATCCCAGGTGGGCCCTTGGAGGACGCACCTGCATGCATTTTAGGAACAGGGGCTGGATTTATGACGGGGACCCTCACACACCCGCATTCCACCCTTGGAGGGATGCCGGGGAACCAAAGGAGCAGTGGGAGCACCGCAGAACTCCAGAAGCCCCTCCAGCCAGGCCATCGTAGACCTTCTCACGCCCAAAAGAGCAACTGATTGGACTTGTTAATAGCCAATCTTGAAAATTTACAAACCACAGGAGCAAAACCGACTCCACCTACTAAAGGCTCCAAGTCCCCAAAGTCCATTGTTGGGCAAATTATTTCTTTCTGTGCCATTTGTCATTCAAATTACACTTCTGCCTGAGTAAGCTGGACTGTACCACAAACAACAGTGACCGGGGTCTGGCAGCAATGTCATTTCAGCTAGGAGAGAGGCAGACACTCAAGGCCCAAAACCGGACTGCTCCTCAGGGCTTTGGAAAACCAAAACATTGTTTTGCCTTCTTTAGCTAGATAATTGCTTCTGAGAACTCAGGGTATAATAAAGGATATTTAAAAATAATTCTGGGTCTTTCCATTTCCACACATGCAATGTGCTCTATTTATCGCCTGAGGTCCTTAAAAAAAAATTACATCTACCCTGCCTGTAAAAAACATTATCCGCCAGAGTCCATTTTCATAAAAGGCCAGAAACATTCTTTAACATGTGTCTGTAACAAATAAAGACAACTGAAAGCCTTTTTCCTTTACAAAACACTGAAACTTCTAGTTTCATCAATGAAAAAGCCCAAAAGAATTTAGGAGAGAGGAGAAAGATATCATATACAATTTTAAGCCACAGTTTTTAATTTTTGTTTTAAATCTTTAAATTTTTTTGTTTTGTTTAAACCAATAAAAATACCCAGACTGTGGTTCCCAAACCCTAGCTCACAGACAGCTCCTGGGCAGCGGTTTAAATTTCACCTGGGGCACTGGTTTAAAAATTTCTAAGCCCACGCCCAGAGACTAAGGAAATCTAGGGTGGGGGCTAGGAATCTATAGTTTGTTTGTTTGTTTTTTTTAAGTACCTCAAATAATTCCAGAGCAAAACTAAATGTAGAAAACAATCACTAAGTAAGCAGGGATTTACGTATTGGTGTTTAGTCCTAAACTAGTCTTAGCATAATCCAAAGGATCACCAGGCACTTTTTAAAGTCGGCTGCCCACGGCCCTGTCCCGGATCTAAGTGAGATCTAGGGTGAGGCCTGGTAATTTTTAAACAGCATTCCAGGCAAATCTGGGAAACACGAGGGTGGAAAATGCTTTTTACTTCAGGAAAACCTCATCTCGGCGATAGATGCACAGAAACTAGCTCCACGACCTTCAAAGCCCCTGGCATCTCCCGGTGCTCAATGGCACAAATCGCTCCCAAGTCTGTTCCTCAAATGTAATAAACCCAGGTACAGCTAAGGTCCTTTAGAAAAGTCAAGATCTCCCCGAATGGGGACAGCTGGGTGAAAGGAGATCTGTAATCACGTTATGATGAGCTTTGCTTTGGGCAGATGATTAATAAAAAGGAAAAATAGCTGGAACAATTTTGTAAATGTCATCGACCCTGGGATATACAAAACCATCGGCCTGGTAGTTTTTCTGACCTGTGTTAGAAACACATAGGTAACAATACAGATAAAAACCTGGAAATAAAACATTTCAGATCTTCAAACTCAAACTTAGGCTTTTACTTAGGTTAATTTAATCATAAAAAAAATGATATAGATCTTAATTAAGAGGTTTGTAAAGTACTTAAATTTGTCATTTTGTTTACATTTATATGTAATTTCCTCTAAAAACTGTTCTTAGGTATCAGCTAACTAAACTGAATGTTGATTTAGATTATTGTACTACCAGATAAGATAAAATTTGAGATAATATACTAAAGAGCAACCTACTAGCTCAGAAAGAGTTTACTCTTCACTGTGACTACTCTGGTGCTACTTTTAACACTTACCCCTGAGGCGGTTGGTTGTGTTGTAGGAGAAGTATTTTTGCTGCAGTCGTCTGAGTTAGAGGAGGTGGAAGTTGGAGTCATAGGAACTGAATTATTGCTATTACCTGCAACAGTCAAAATTAACCTTATAAATATATATATACTTACCATTAAAGTTGGAAAATACAATTAAGTAGCATTTTATTATATTTACCAGAGCAAGCCTTTGACTTATTTATGTTCTTTGGTTTTCGTTTCCTGGTTTGAATTCCCTCTTTTTTCATAGCAAGCGGCCGAGGCACCTAAAAGTTTTTTTTTCATATAGGCCGTAAGTTTAATAAATATTATATTCAAGAAAAATCAAACTAACTAAACACCCAACACTAGTACTAACAGACTTCATTTAAAAAAAACTTGACATTAATTTCAATCCAGTATTTTTATACGCATTCAATAGATTAAGTGCTTATATTTTTCCCCATCAACCACAGAGGTTCCTTCAGAAAAAAATGGGATAATTTGTCAGGGAGAATTTATTGCTTCGATTTAATGTTTATTGTTTTAAATCATTTCAATTGTAGAGTAAAGCCATTGAATAAATATTTTTATCTCAAAGAGATCATTTGTTCTCTTCCTCCTACAGATACAAGGTTATTTTTCTCTATAAGATTGATGTGTTTATATTTTGTGTGATCCTTTAATATGAAGTGTAGAGTCTTTCTAACTATAAGTCTTAAATGTATTACTCCTTTGTACCAATATATCTGATTGCATTCCAAATGTTTTTAAAGTTTAAAATATAAACTAGTTATTGTACATTTCTAATTTGTTTCTTGCTTGTTTTCTTAGTGTGCACAATAACAAAGAGGGACAGGGGACTACTATCACAGGTTATCAATTTTTAAATGCACGTTTTTCACATTTTAGCATTTCTAAAATTGGGATGTGTGCGTGTGAGAGTTTAACTGACGGCATTTTTTTGTTTCTTACGGATTCATAATAGTTTATATTGTAATGAATAGCATCTTAGATTTAGTGAAATGCATACTTCAAATGTATATTTGACTTTCAAAAATTCAAGTTTTTCCCTTTCATACCCTTTCATTTGCTGGGAATTTTTTAAACTAAAACCACCTTGTACAAACAAGATACCAAATGCATATACGCATGAGCAGAATAAATGGCGCACCCCATGGAGTTTCATGTAGAGTCCACAAGCATTGCACACAGGTTCACCGTCAGCATTTCTGCGCCACAAAGTGGTGGTTGTGGTGTGACAATTGGCACAGGACAATCCAAGCCGCCGTGATGCAGGCTAGAAGACAGCACAAGAAAGTAAGTGCAAAAATGTAGATGATTTTTACGTATATGCCACATACTTCGTTGTATCATGATACGGTAATCAACAAGCAGGTACTCTGGTTTTATTATAAACGAAATGTCCCTTGATAAAAAAAGTTGAAGTGTAATTAGGATGACCTTCCTGAGTTAAGAAACTTGAGGTTTACATAGTGTGCTCAAGCCCAAACATTTGATTTGCTCCAGCATATTACCATAGATTCTAGAAGAAATAACTGAGAAGTAATCACATAATGTTGGCCAATAACTCCACTTCAAAAGTTCTCACTAGCATCGTAATATGGAAAATCTCAATGATGGTTTCTTCCCCAAGGATTTAGAGAAGTTTCCTAGTTACTGCTATTACTTTAAGGGTAATCAGGTTTATTTTTCTAAAGGTTGCCCAAATAGAATTATACTCCAAAACACACCAGAAGTAAGTGTATAATACCAGGCATCAGCAGGAGAGTGTCTCCCTCCCCAGCCCCCCTTCCAAATAGACAGTACTGTGGTCACAGGTCTGAAATACATGAGTCACGAAATTCAATCACAAACCACCCACAGATGTGCTAAGTAGCTTTATGCAGTCCCCACTGCTTGGCCTGAAAACTAACCAGGTCTATTTTCAGAAAATTTACAATTTACAATTACAATTTACAGGAGGATCCCTGTGGCACAGTGGTTAAGAGCTCCGCTGCTTAAGTAAAAGGCTGGCAGTTCGAACCCCCTAGCCGCTCCTTGTAAACCCTATGGGGGTAGTTCTACTCTGTCCTATATGGTTGCTATGAGTCAGAATCCACTCGATGGCAATGAGTTTGGGTTTTTAGAGTTTATGTATGTTAATGGAAATGCATCTTGTAAAATATGTTTAAAACTTTGTAAAGAAATATATTTTAATACGTTCCATAATTATCATAATTGCCTGCCAGAATTTTTTTACATTTTACAAGGAGAAAGTAAATTTTACATCAATGTTTTAATGCTGACAGTCTTCTATACAGTGACACTTCTATACAGTGACAGCAGTATTTATCCTGTAGGTATTATACTCAATTTTTGTTCATACAAAGGGCTAACTGGCATTACCAGGAACGGCCAACTGTATGCCTATTACTCCCGTTTCCACCTTCCCTTTATGCCCCTAACAACCTTACGGGGAATTTATTTCCTGTAAATTACTGTGTGTGAATTAAAAAGAATGAGAATTTAAGCTAGTATAACTTCCTCCCTCAAATAGCAAAATATACGATTTGTCTTTAATTTACCTAGGTTAAGAGCTATAAAAAATATGTTATTATGACTTCAGTAAAAAAGACTATGGGGAAAAATTCAGGGACCAAAGAAAATTGGGATGTACAAAAAATATTGGAAATTATGCTGATTAATTTTCTTAAATAAAAGAACTGAAGGGTAGATAACAAAAATATAAACTGAGCATGCATGAACATTCACAGATCAGAGGACAGAGATTTCCAAATCCTTCGCCGGCAAATTTAAAAGATAAAATTGAATTTTGCATTCACAATTCACATCCTGTTGTATTACTTTAGCAGTACTCTTTCCAGACAAGTTATAAAAACAACGAGACACTGGTAAACCTTTTGACACTATACCATTTCTGAGAAGTAAGTGCTAAGAAAGAATCAGACTTTTGGTGGAAATGACTGTGCTTGGCTAACAGGAATATTATTTGGGGAATGGCTTTGCTAAAACGATGAAAGCAATTATTAACAAAACCTTACACGTGGGGCTTTTTCTCTTTTCTTTTTTTTCCTCTTTTTGGTTAAAAGAAAATAATTTCTTAGGAGAGCACTCCTTTCTCTTCATAAATGTGAAATCAGTAAACTAGGGGACAGGAAGGTTTATTTTACCAACAGGCCATTTATGACAGTTTCCAGTGGAATTCGGAGCCAATATGAAGCAAACTTGTTATCAGAATTTGCCATTATAACAGAGAACTTTATGACTGTCAACTGCAGATCATAAGTGAAGCCCGTCCTCATAAACATGTGAAATGAAGGTGAACGGGTTATAAAAGTTCCTTGTAACAAGTGATCTCAGTTGTACTCATCAGTGACAAGGAATTCAAGCTACACCATAAATCTCTCATTTTGCAATGTATTATGAGTTCAAATTCATAGTGATTGGTTCTGTATTGCTGGCTAAACAAACTTGGGTTCAACACTCGGCTTCTGAGAACTAAGCTGGGTCCATTAAAACCATAAATAAAAAGCCTACAAGGAGAACTAATTGATAGTGACACACCCTTCAATCGGTATCATTTATAACCCATTTACAAAGCATATTGGCTGACCTTGGTCACTGCCCAGACACCTGCCACACAGAAGGAAAACTAATTGATTCAGAGATGTTAAAAATTGTTTTCTTTCTAGCAACAGTTATTTTTACCCGTAAGGGCACAAAATAAATGGCACTATCTAATACGAATGTTACTGGATCAAATTTAGAATGCAACTTGTATCTAAATGGCCACTATTCTACCAGCTGTTCACCCCATCTCGAGAAAATGTTACCTTAAAGAGCTCATCTAGTACTCAGCTCTATTTGCCTTTCCTCTCCTTCCCCCAAAATAATGTTTCATTAAACAAGGAACTTCCTTATACTATTTTCCATGGACTTTTTCTTTTTAAATATGATGCATGTAAGAAAAAGGAGAACAATGAGGAGTCACACACTGAAGTTAAGGATGCCCTCTGAAGAAAATTTTAAGCTGTGGGAGGCTGTAATGAGTTTAACCTGCACATACACTCATTAAATTAACCTCAGCCACTTTATTTTAAATGCATTAAAAACAAAACAACCATAAAACTAATTGCTTCTCTTTAAGGTGTCAGACTTCCATTGTGATGCAGTTTCCCTCTAATCTATTTAACACGAACAAGTGTAGCATTTGTTCCTGCTAATTAGAGTATAACAATTAAATAAATTACTTGGATACTTAAGACATCTGACATCTAACTGTAAAATATTTTACTTAAAAGGTATCAGAGTATGAGTACCTGGTTAAACAAATGTTACCTTTTTAGTGGGGTTTGTGAACGTTTTAATTTTCTCTAATCACTACAGCAGCCAATACCCTCTCCTGCTAGTAAACACACATAATGACAATAAGAGACTAATTCATGAAGAAAATCAGAATTCCCTCTCTAAAATATAGTAAAATGCGCTCAAATTGGTGAAAATCCTCAACTTGAGAAGAACACACAGACTAGACTTTTTCGCAAGCTCTTTGTAGTTCTCTGAACAGTCAGATTTCAAATAACAGTGATCAGAGTAAATATTCACTGGGCTCAAGCACAACCCAAAAGACGTATGGAATTTGGGGCTAAAAACGCGGAGGAAAAGGTTTTAACGGACAGTGTAGAAGAGACCCATAATGAAGTTTTGTAAGGGGTAAAGCTGAGGTTGGAGTTTTTTTTACTGCCGTATTCTATTTGGAGGGAAATGTTATAAATGAACATGGCTTGTTTACACACGCGCACACACACACCTTTCACCTTTTTTCAAGAATACAAATCTAAACCAAACCGGAGTACACAGTGGGAAAAATAAGTCTCCTTCCTTCACCTGATGTCACTCGGAACTCAGTTTTTCTCCCCAGAGGTTACCACCATTGCTAATTTCTTGTATATTCTTCCAGAATTATTTCAGTACGGTATATAAATATGGATTTTTTCGTATTATTAAAAAAAGTAGTACCCTACACCTCCTTTCAGTAAACGACGCCAGTCTGTATCGGTAAACATACAGAAAAGGGGCAGTGTTCGCCTCCCCAAAGTCTGGTGTCGGGGTAGCCGACACGCCAGCGCCCGCGGGCGGGCTCTGGGAACTGCCGAGCAGCGCGCGATCGGTCCCCTCCCGCCTGGCTGAGACTGCGAAGGCCCCAGGCGCGCGCGCCGCCCTACCCGGGCCGCCCGGCCCTGGAGCGGAGGCGAGGGCGGCC
>NW_004444135.1:1436831-1441675 GCF_000243295.1 Trichechus manatus latirostris | reverse complement strand
CGAGCGGCGACCCCACGGGAGGGGCGCGGCCCCGGGCCCGGCCGGTGGGGAGGGCGGGGCGACGGTCTCACTCACCGCGCGTTTCGGTTGCTTGATGAGGGGCCGGCTGAGGCCGTTCATCTTGCTGTAGAGGCCGCAGGCGTTGCACAGGTAGTGCCCGGTGCCGTCCCGCCGCCACAGGGGCGTCTGGATGGAGCCGCAGTTCACGCACTCCCGACTCTCGGGCAGGTCCTCCAGCAGGTCTGCGGCGAGAGTGGAGAGAGGCCGGGGTCAGGCGCGCCACGCCCGCCCCCTCCTCATGGCACGCCCAGAGCGGCCGTCACCCCTGAAGCCCCCAAGAGCTGCATTGTGGAGACTGGCCGCCCGCGGCTCCCCGACCCGCCTTTCCGGACCTTTGATTTCCTTGCCATTGATCAGTTGATCATTTATTTGCTCGATACTTCTGCACCCCCTGGGTGAGCGCAGTAGTGACCCCAGAAAATAGTGCAGGAAGCAGAGCTCGAAATCATCTGCCTCCTCTCTGTGAGGAAGTTGGTTTGGGCTCCCCTGACCCCTTGTCTCTGGTTGTTTCCAAGCTTTTCAAAACTGAAATCCATCATAATTGCAATGTGCCACTTGCCAAATCTGAACAAGCCATACAACACTGACCATTGAGTCTCTCTCCAACCCACAAACACCCGGGGATACAGGGCTGCTGACTTACTTACTTTCATCTCAGATAATTCTTTAAAGCATTTTCTGTATCTGCTACTCTTCCTTACAAGCCTTTTACCCAATTTAAAAAAACAAAAAAAGACACATGAAATTGGAAATACTGGACTTGAGCACTTATGTCAATTGATTAGAATATTACTCAGGCCTCCTGGGGGGGGGGAAGCACTAACAGTGTTAAGGACCCAGATTAATGTTGTTTTATGCTCATGCCTAATTGCTCCTATCTGCAAAATTTCTACATCTCAATCTATGAAGTATACTTTCTAGACTGAGAAAATTACTAAGACCTTCCCAGTGCTAAATAAAACTGTTTCCTATTTTCGTACACTAAAATTTCAGCTTATGCAATCTATTTAAAATATGTTTATTTTATATCATTTTATTATTATTTGGTTAGTTTTCACAATTCACAACTAATCCTAAACAGCTTTTTAAAAAGAAAAATGGTTGTAATATTCATTACTTCTCCTCAAGTAGCTTAAATATGGACAAATAATTATCTAAATGAGAGAGGTGGTTGTTAATTAAATGTAGACTTTTTTTTGTAAACGTCTCCTTCTACTATTTGGGCTTCTTTATATTATATATGGTTTAAATGTTTCAAATTAGCATTCTTTAAAGAGAATTTCTGATTCACTTCTTAAAGTAAGTAAACATTACACTTTAGAAAAGTTTTCTTTGAGGATTATGGGTGCTAATGAGCCCTTCTATCCCCTCCCATTCTCCTGCCCTTTAGTTTGTGTCTACCATCAACCTTTTGTTGTAAAAATATTTAAATGTGACTTTAGCATAAATACTCTTTAATTCCATTAGTACTATTTACCCTACAAAACAAGTCTCCCTCCTAGTTTAAAAGGAACTAGCATCCTACACAACTCGAGTTCAAAGTTGTCACGGGGATACTGCAACTTACAACACATCACAAAGATTTATTCTTCTCTGCCCTAAAAGCCACTATTGACTAGGGCAATCAGTAAAATGCTCAGGACTTCAAGGACACTGAAGTTAAACAAGGTATTTGTCTTTGTTGTTGACTTTAAAATGTTACCTATCAGAGCCCCTCTCGACATAGTGGGGCATTCCCTGGAAAACTCAGCCCTGTGCCTGGCCCCCTTGCCCTGTGCTGGAAACAATAAAGACTCCCACGAGAAGACGGCACAAACTCTCCAAGTAGAACTATTAAGTCATCTGAAAACTCAAAGACAAAATTTAAAGTTTTTTTTTTTTTTTTTGAGAAGTAAAATCTAGGGTGTTTATTTTTAATTAAATAAATTTATCACTACAATCCTTTATCTCTCACTAACTCTCACTAAAATGGGGAGGGGGAACCCTGTTTTTTTACAAAAATTACAAAATCTGATTGTGCTGGGAGTTTATTCACTAATTTTTCCTTATTCAACATCATCTGTCTCCTAACATGGCTGTTTTAGGTGCTCCGAGAGAGTGACGGACTTGGGAAAAGGCATAGCTCGTGTGTTGTCCCAGGACCCACAGTAGCATCTTAGGAGGGTGCTGGGCCTGAGGACTGAGGGCTGAGCTCACCCAGAACACCCCCCACCACCAGGGTCAGGGAAAGGTGTATGGGGCGGGTCTCCCAGAGGCCTCCACACCGTGCCGGCCGAGAAAGCCCGGTGCTCAGGTTTTAGCTCTGGTGTTTGCTCAAATCAATTAAGAGTCTGCCTCCAAAAATGACTGTTTAAAAAAAAAAAAAAATCAAAGTGGAGAAACAGAGAATCTAGCTAGGAAGCCAGGGGAAGGGGAGACGGGGGACCAAGGTCTCTCTTAGCATGTGACAGAGCACCTGGGATGACAGGCAAAGTTCGGGTAATTTGCTCCCCTCCCAAAAGAAGACTAGCTTGGCCCTTGTAGCTTCTTATTTTCTTAACAGACCCTTTATGCAAAAGCCGAGGGCTCCCAAAACCCTCCCACCCCCCTTTTTTAAAAAAAACAAAAATAAAAAACGTACTCTTGGTCTACAGACTATTTTTCTAATTTTGCAGTGTCCCGTCCAAAAGGTGAGAAAGCTAGTGAAGAGACAGGCTAAGTTCAAAACAAAAAGAAACTTAAAACTTGCCTGCAACTGAACCATATTATCTCTAAAAGGATTTTCCATATAGTATCAGTTACTTTAAACACCAGCAGACTCTGATTCTGTCTTTTGGACTACCCCTGTTTCTCAGTCATGTGAAATGCTGGAAGACTAGGGAAAACGACTATAGAGATCAGTCTAAGGTGTGTCAAGAAATGGGCTGAGCTTCAGGGTCCTGCTCAAACAGCATCTGCCCCCTACCCAACTCACACACCCTTCAGATTCACTGCTGTACTCCCTGACGAATAAAAGAAGCCTCATACAGACCACCCGCTTCCGGTTCTTTGAAGGTCTCTCATCTCCTTGCCTCTCTGCTCCTGGGAGCCAGACATGGGTCCTTATGAAGCAGGAAGGGTTGATAGCCCTCTGCTCTCTCAGGTCTAAACTCAACAGGGCAAATCTTAACAGGGTACCCCACTCCACACACAGATTGCTGGGGAAGGAAAAAAGAGGGAGTAAAGTCTTTAAAGCCCTTGGAGGAAGAAAGGAAGGGCTAGTTACTAAGAAGCCTGTTGGCCCCCTCCCAATGTGAGTAACTGAGGGCTATACAGTTTCTTGACTCTCAGGTTACTCGGGTTTCCAGTATGTCTTCTGAACCCAAGGTTAGCAACACCCCACTTTACCCTAACTAATCAGGGTCCCCAAAGGGAGCACTGGGGCTCCTACATGAAGCCCAAGCCTGGGTTACAAGGGCACTGGGTAGGAAACCTGAGCTAAAATGCCTCCCTTTTCCTTGTCATCTCTGTAACTACAGGGGCTCCTCACAGCTCCCCTCAAACAGAGAAAGTTGTGTTTCCCCTCAGAGAATCAAACAGATGAAGTATAAAATTAGAGACCTGTAAGAACACCAAGGACTCACAGAATGCTGTAACTGTGCAAAGAAGCCAAGCTGCCCTTTTTGACAGGCTAGAAAGCACAGCTCACACCCTCCCGTGCTTGAGCAAAACAAAACACTTTCAAAATGATGTATTTCCAGGTATTTTGAAGGTTGTTGTTTCCCCAGTTTACTCCAAATGCTCCCCCTCCCACTCGGGAATGAGAGCACAAGTGGAATTGAAAAAGGAAAAATTGGTGGACTAAACTCTATGGTGGAAAAAATGCCCTGAACTCCAGGATCCCTGGGTCCCAGCTTGGCCGCCAGAGGAGGGGCAGGTAGGGGCAGGCAGGCCCAGACTCCTGGTCTTGTCTGGCATCAGGCACAGGTCCTATCCACCAGTTTTCCCTTGGGATGAAGTCTTAAATTAAAGCTGGCCCATCTAGGAGTCCTCTCATCTTTTCTGTCCCTAGGTCCTTTTCTTCAAATACCCTTCTGGAGTAAAACACACAACTCACCGTTTGAGAGTTAAATTGGGTGAGACCGCGTGTGCAAGCATGTGTATTTGGGGAGAGGGTGAATCAAGTGTCCAACGCTCCCCTAAACTACCCTCCCAAGGGGACTCATCCACTGACACCCAAACTAAGGCCTGGGGCGAGGGCGGAGGGGACTCAAACCCTGTCAGTTCCCTTTCTGCCTCATTTTTTCCCAACTGCCCACCCATTTACCATTCCTCAAGTCCCCGCAGCTTCCTTCTCCAAGGCACTAAGGTAAACTTGAAAAGAACTGAAACAGTTCGTAAAATAGACTCACCCCATCACCGCTACCAGTCTCCGGTCGCCCTGCCGCAGGCCTACAAACCATTCCCGCAGCCAGGCCAACCCCTGTGCACCCAATAAGGAAAGCCCTGAAAACAGGCCTGAAGTAAATAGCTACCTCACAGCCCCTGCAGCCCCAGTGCCTCGGATCCCACTTTCACGCCGCGACACGACCCTTACCTGCGCTGGGGCCCCGCGGCATGGGCAGCGGGGCTCCGGCGCGGCTGTGCAGCACCGGAGTCTCGAAGGGTCCTGCGGGCCAGGCGGGCGTCAGCGGCGGACCCACGTAGGGTGAGTAGGGGCTCGGATGGTGGTGGTGGTGATGGTGGTACGTCCCGTTCAGCGGCCGCGCCGCGGACAGAGAACTGTACTGGTGTTCGCGGCCGCCCATGGCCGCCAGGCTCCCGCC
>NW_004444135.1:1430576-1436476 GCF_000243295.1 Trichechus manatus latirostris | reverse complement strand
ACATAGACCGGGGAGCTGGCTGCGGCTGCGGCTGCGGCCGCCGCGGCTGCCGAGTGCACGAAGCCGCCGGGCGCGCCGTCGTAGGCGCCCGGGCCCTGGCTGGAGAGGGCGGCGAGGGTCTGGTACATCTCCTCGGGCTGCTCGGGTGCGAAGGGGCTCAGCTTGGCGCCGCGGCTGGACCACAGCAGCTTGCTGGCGGTCGCGGCCTGGTCCAGGTCAGTGAAGAGCAGCAGGTCCTCCCAGCTCGACAGGGCGCTCCCGGGGCCAGCGACCCCGGGCGCCGAAGGTCCGTGGGGAGCCCCGAAGTGATGCGAGGCGTAGGGGCTGAGAAGCAGCGATCGGGCTGGGGGTCCTGCCGCCGCCTCCGTGTCGAGCTGCGGCGTCCTGCAGTTGCTGGCGCCGCCGGGGCCGCGCTCCCCGCCCCGGGAGCAGCAGGAGGACGAGGAGGAGATGGGGGAAGGCGGCGTGGAGGACTCCCGTGCTGGAAAGGCCCCGGAGTCGCCGGCGTCCGCAGCCGCGGCCCCGAAGCGCTTTGGCAGGCTCCAGCCGCGGTCAGTCAAGGCCATCCACGGTCCGGCGCCGCTCCCAGCTGACTCCTAGCTCCTGAGGCGAAGTGGAGGGGGGAACAGAAATAAAAAGACATTACCCAAAGCGCAGGCCCTGAAACACATCACCCTGGCTTCTTTTTCTAGCTAACGAGACTTCTCAAAGATCCGGTTTCGGCCCAGGACACAGGGGTTGGGGGAGGGAGTGGGGAATGGAGCCTGCGCAGCCGCCACAGGATCCTGAAAGATCTGGATAGCCAAACGCCCGCACTCGCACCGCTCGGGTCCACTAGCCCTCCACTCCCGCCCCTTCGCAGCATCCTTACCCCCGCGCCAGATTCCATGGGTGACGAGAGAGGCTCCCCAAGGTTTTCCTTCCACCCTAAGTGGCTCCCTCTTGGCCAATGACACGCAAAAGGACTCTTTAAGTAGCAGTGCGTGTCGGCGGGGCCTCACCCCGCCTCCCTGCGGGTCCCCCTCGCCTGGAATGCCTCAGTATGAGGGTTCCCAGCTTAAAAATCGTGAGCGCAAGAAAGGCAACCTGCCCCACAAAACGAAACTGCCGCGTTTTTCCTTACTGGCTGTTCCAGCGCTTCCCGGACTGCGCCGACGAGACCAAACGGGAGACTCAGAGAGAAATGCAATGCAGTCCTGGGAAGGTGGGGCGCCAGGGCGGAGACGGGCAGTCCCGGACCTTCCGGGCAGAGGCAGTGCCGGAGCCCGCAATGCGGGAGTCTCACGCCCAAATCGCTTTCCAGGGGAGCGGCACACCGTGCACACAGCCCGCGTCTGCGGCCACCAGCGCGCGCGCTCACTCCCGGCCGGGCCCACCGCCCAGCCCACTCGGTAGTCATCCCCGGCCGCGGAAAGAGCAGAACGTCTCGGAATCAGACGTAGCGGGGTGGAGTGGAGGGCAGAGAGGAGGGGGAACGGCCAGGCCGGCCCGGAGCCGAGGCCACCCCAAAGGCGAGAGCACGAAGAATGACAGGAGCCTTTAAAGGGGTGGGGAGTGGGAAGCGAAATGCAGTCGGGCTGGCCTCCTTGGCGCTGCTTTTCCAAGTCTCTTCGGCTCACTGGAGATAACCACACTAAAATTAATGCCCACACACAGACCCTGGCTAGATAGCGAGAAATAAGTTTCTCGGCCCGCCCGACTACCGGCTCCCGCCCCTTCGCGCCGAGATAACCCGGAGATAAGACTGCGCGCAGATAAGCGCTTCGGGGAGAGGAAAAGACACCAGAAGTTGGTCCGCGGTGTCCCGGGAACCTGGGAGCCGCTACAGACCGCCGGGAGGAGAGGAGGCGGAAAGCCTCGGAGCCAACTGCGGCCCGGAGAGCGCTGGAGAACCCGAGGCCAAACGGCCCGCGAGGCGTAGGGTGGGGAAGAGCAAAGAAGGAAAGAAGAAGCCGAACCTCGGACGAGCGCTGCGCATGGAGAACAGCCACGGCGGAGGGTGCTCCTGAGCGCGGAGAGAGGCCGAGGGCGCCGGCGGGCGAGCGCGAGTCCGGGGTCTGCGCTGCGCGGCTGGTGAATAAAAAGGAGAGAGGAGGCGCCTCTTACTGCTCTGCCGGAAAACTGCAGCCTGCGCTCCTGATTGGACTCACCGAGCCCTAAACAAACAGCGCTCGCCGAAGGGTGCCAGGCTGTGGGTCGGAACTGCGCTCTGCAAGCAGCTGAGCGCTGGAGGTGAAGACGAGGAGGAGGGAGCGAGGGGAGGAGAAAAAAGAGGGTGGGGAAGGGACGGCGTGGGGGAGGGGAGCGCGCCGCCCCGGGCAGACAATGAGCTCAGGGCAGCCTGCGGGCGTGGGCCGAGCCGGGAGCGCCGTCCCCGGAGTGGGGGCGAGTCCACCCAGGGGGCGCGGGGCCCGAGGACGCCGGGGGAGGGGCCGAGGCGGCACAACGCCGGACCTGGCTGGCGGGCGACCCACCCCCATCCTGCCCGCTGCAGCGCCCCCCTACCAGCGCCCCTAGTTACGCACACACTCACGGATGGGGGGGGCGGCACGAGGGCAGTTGGCTGTGCACAGCCCCGCGCAGCGGCCACGCGGGGAGAGGCGCGCCAGCTTCTGGGTCAGCGCGCCCCCACAGCGAGAGGGAAAAGTGCTTTGCCCCGCTGGCCCTCTCTGCTCCTCCCTCCACGTTAAACGAGCTTTTTGCTCCGAAGTTGTTTGTGACCGACCTTAAACTTTCCCCGATCCTTTCTCGGAACCCTGTGGTCGTGTCGGCTGTCGAGGGTTGCGGCTCCTATGATCCGGGGAGAGACGAAACTCGGGTGCCCCGCTTCCTAGCTCTCCCCAGCTTTTAAAAAATACACTAAATTCCTGAGTTTCGGTAAGTTCCACTCCCTAGCTAACCTTTGGGAACTTTGAATTTGGGGTGGTCGTGTACTTAAAGGTTAGTCAATGGTAGTGTACTTAAAGTGCTTCCACGCCCGGCGTACCTGGGGACACCCTCCGAGTTGTTATGTCCAGTTTGCTCTGAGCTTTCCCTGGAGAACTTCAGGTAAGTAGCAGATAAGTCTTTGGAAAGGGAGGGGGGTCACCTTCTCTGGATCCAGAGCAAAATCGCCGCTCCCCTCCCCTCCCTACAAACACACCCCTTCTTCGCTCCCTCCAAATGGTTATCACAACTGTGTACAAACTGATACGGTCCTTAGCGGGCAAAGAGACTGGAAATGAACGTCGCGAGGTTATCAGCGCCGATCTGTCAGCAACGACTCGCGCGACCGCAGGCTCGTCCGCCGCAGGAACCGTGATATATGTCTCGCTCCCTTTCGTTCACAAAAAGGATTTCTTCCGACATACGTGTCCCCAAGAGGCTGCCGAGAGAGAATTTAAGTAGGAGAGGAGTTGTTTTGTGGGAATGGATTTTTACATTTTTTTCCCCCCCAGGTAAATCGAAGTCAATGATTTTCTAAAGGTCAGTCTTCCTGAAAGCGTCTGAGCTGTTTTTTGTTTTGTTTTTGTGTTTTTCCAGTTGGGGCCGGGAAAGGAGCCTAAGCAGAGTTGAGCCGGGGTAGGTGGGTGCATTGTAAAGTATGGTTTACCAGCGCCTTTGAGATCTCGCAAGTGAATGCTTCCCCCAATTTAACTGTGAGTTGTGAACCTGTGGGTCCTGGGGGGGGGGGAGGGAGAAGGGGAAGGAAGGGAACAGAGCCTGGAAGCATGGGGGAGGGGGCGCGGAATCGAGGAAGTTGGCGATAATTCATCTTTTTTCATTGTTCGTTGTAAATTGCTGCTAAACACTTCTGAATTTTAAATTGCTACTGAGGAGGTCCATAAACCGTTCTTGTCCAATTTAGTCACTTTTATTACATTCCGTTTGCCTCCCCCAATCACCGCGGCGGCTCCCAGGTTCAGCGTGGCAGCATTTTGGAAAGGTTGAAGGTAGAAAACTCTGGAACGGAGACTGGCGACTGGAGCAGGATCCGGGGACTTTAAAGTTTAACCGAAGTTCGATCGAAAGCAACTACCAGAACAGATAGTCTGGAGTCTGCTGGCTGCTCTACTCCGACCAGGGCTTCAAATGCCTTCCATTTGGTTCTTTCGTGAGTTCCGACCAAATTTCTAAGTGCAGTGGATTTTTCAAGAAGTTCATTTGTAAATCAAAATACTGTGGACATTTGATTTCCTTTGAGTGCAAATATTTTGAAATAATGCTTTTCAGGTTTGCTATTAAAAACAATTTTAAAAAAATTTCAGATCTCAGTGAGGTGATTTCCAATGAAGAGTTAGCAAATAATAAATGTTTTTACTAAGTTAGCGTGTACGGCCTTCAAGCCTGAGCCCGAGGATACTGAGCCCCGACGCGAGCCTGAGCCCTGTGTGTGCTTTCTTTATATTTGCAAGTACGGGAGGTGTCCGTGTGGATTTCCTTTCCAGAGCTAGGAAGCCCGGGGACTTGCTTTTCCCGAAAATTGGGAGGGCGCGTTGGTCCCGGCGGGGCTGGGGCAGACGTTGACCGACTTGACAGTGTTCGGGCTCTCAGGGCTCGGGAAGGGACCTGGCATTTTTCCCCGCCAGACTCCCAGTCTTTTTTTTTTAAACATTGCCTAAAACACAAGGAAAAAAAGATCATTGCTGCTTTGCAGAGTAACGAATTTTATTTTCTTTAGTGTGGTTTTCCAACCAAACGAGGAATGGGAAATGTTTTTCTTGTCAGTTAATTTAACAATAAAACAAAACTGTGTAAGTCGAAGAATTGACTCAGACAGAAAGTTCGGCCGCCTGACCCCTCCAACTTGCTGTTTTCCAAACGCGTCCACTTTGGCGCTGGGGAAAGCACCGGGGTAAGTGGCGCGTTTTCGAAGATAGCGCTGCCACCCGCCCCCAGGCCCCGCGAGCGGCGCTTTCTCGGCGCGCCCCAGCCGGCCCGAAAGGCGGGCAGAAAACGGGGGTGCATAGGGAAGGGAAGCGCCCCCAAACTACGGAGAAACCCAAGAGTTGGCGAAAGCCCCCCGAAAAGCGCAGGTAGCCAGGCGGGCTCTTGGAAGCTCTTGTTTCCTTGGTGTGTTTTTTCCCGCTCCTCCCTCCTCGTCGCGTGCCTCCTCTTTTGGAATTTGCTAATCTTGAACGAAGCCGTTTCTCTAGGGAACATTTAGACCCAAGGAGAAGTAAGTCCCTGGTGAGCGAGCTGTCCCTCCCTCGTCGCCCCCCCTACCCTCGAGGAGAACTGGCCCCAGAGCGCAGCCAGTCCCCCAGGCTGATTTATTTGGGCCGCGCCATCGCACTGTCCGCGATTCGAATTCAGCCGGAACCCCGCAGCCGATTGGGCAGGCGGCGGGGGCTCTGCTGCCAGACGAGAAGGGGTGGTCGGGGCCCCGCCTTGTGCTGCTTCCGGAGGGCTCAAGGACCGTTACCCTTGCCAATTATAATGCCACTTCTCACAGCTCCAGGCTGCTCCAGCGACGTGTCAGAAAGAAAAAGAGTAACATTTTTTACTTAAAACATATTTTTAACTTTAGTTTTTTTTAACCCCAGATTAACAGGGCCTCCTCAGTTATACCGTATTTCTTCCTGCCCAGAGAACGCATTCGCCGCAGGACACGGGGTCACCTCGGTGCCCCCCGCCAGCGGCCGGACCCACTAGCCCCGTTGGGGCGGGGAGTCCCCCACTCAGCGGCCGTCAGCCCCAGGCAGGCCCAGTGTTCTGAGGGTCATTTTCTTTCTTTCCTTCTTTTTTTAATTCTCTAAAAATCAAAAATACTGTTTAGAAACGTCAGGTGGTGGTGGCGGAAGCTGCGGGGCCGAGAGGTTGCCCCAAGCCCCTGTCCCGCTCCGCGCCCCTCTTCCCACCGCAGAGCCCACGCCGGCGCCCGGGGCGAGTCGGCCGCGGCGGCGGCAGGACCCGGCCCG
>NW_004444135.1:1428342-1430476 GCF_000243295.1 Trichechus manatus latirostris | reverse complement strand
TCCGGCTGGAGGGACCCTGCGCGCCGCCGGCGGCCGCCAGCGCGGCGCGGAGGTGGGCTCGCTGCGGCGGCGCACGAAAGGTCACCGCGGTGGCATTCCTCTCCGCGCGCTGTTTACGTGACTTAATGTACTTCATACGCCGCCGGTAAGTTAGGGCCGCGATAAGGGGGTGGCCGGGGGAGGGTCGCTGTAAAAGCCCCACGCTGGGCGCCTTCTAGCCCTCCCCTCATCCATTAACCTTTTTACTTTCTTCTTCTCTCTCTTTTTTAAAGCTTGTTATCTAGGCCACCCAATGACCGACGAAAGATTTTCCCTCCCTGCTTCTCCCATGGCCGCTTTAAACCAAATAAATTTAGCTATTAAGGGCCAAGATGTCTGACAAAAGATCGAAAGGTGTCTTTCCTTGATCGTTTAAAGAAGCGAAGGAGAAGCTTGCGGCTTTCCAGTCCCGATAAAGAAATTCCACAAAGGCGCCTGCCTCCCTCCTCGCGGCCTGGCTGCGCCCTGACACCCTGAGATCCGGACTTCAGCAGCCCTAGATCTGGGATGGGCCCGGCGGGACCTGTGGCCGCTGCCCGTCCAGGGAATGTGGAGGTACCCAGGCTGCTGGGCCTGGGAGTGCTGAGCTAGGGGAGACCCCTGCATGCCCCAGAAAAACTAAAAGGCTCGGTGGAACCCAAATTATCATCTCGTTTTGACTGTTTTCTGATACTAAATAATAGAAGCAAAACCCCTCCACCTTTCCAACCCCGATTTTTGCGATTCTGCTAAGGGGCACTGTGTGCGCCACAGCGCTGGTCATCTTGAGCAGATCTCATTTTGAACCCTAGTTAGAACGTGGTGGGTGGAACTGGGCTGCAGAATGAGGTTGAGACCAGTGGTGAGGGTGTGGACCACAGACTAACGGCGTGCAGGTGGGAGGCAGAGGTCCAATGGTTCATTCATCCTCAAGACGGTTCGGTTACCAAGTATGGTATTATCATTATTAGTTACCACTGGCATGGCTACATAAAGCCTAGGGCTGCCAGCTGGGCCTCAGCCTTGCCCCCGGGGTGATCCCTTCCCTTTCACCAAAGGTGCAGCAGGGAATATCCAGTTTCCTGATCCAGGACCCTAAACTGGGCTTGGGGAGTCAGATGCTGAGGTTTTTGTCCTCCTTCCCCAAGAGTCTTTCTGCTCCCCTTAAGTGGAGGTGAAAAGGGGAGAGTGGGAGAGGAAGAGAGGGACACAGTCCCAGGGCAGACACCTCCAGGATGGAACATTTCCCCATCCTCCAGACCAGGACTAGCCTTTCCTACCACTTTGAATAGGGTGGGAAAAAGAAGCTAGGGAGGCGGACCTTCCCTGCAGTGGGGCTTCTTCCCATGTCTTCTGTCTTCCCACTCACCCAGTCTCTGGGGATGGGAAAAATCAGAGCATCCAAGGGGAAGGAATCATTTATGTTTCCAAGAGGATGAAAGAGAGAATGTCTACCCCCTTAGACAGGCAGGACCTAGGCTCTCCCAGGATTCCACTGGTATACCTGGGTGTGCAGGCAATGCCAGTTCTAGGGTTCGGATTCAGACACCCACTGTCCAGAGCTGTCTAAACTCAAGAGACCTTGTTTTTGTTTTTTTCCTGATGCGGTTGTTGCTAACGGGAAGAAGAAAAAAGGAGGCGATAGACTTTTGGAGATCCACTACGTTACTAATGTCCCCTCCTCAAGTCAATTAAAGAAAAAAAGTGTCCATGAAATAAAAAATTACTGCATTCGCCACCGAGAAATATGACATCTCTATTCAACTATGCTGCAAATATGCAGAGAATTAACACCAAAGGGGGACAACCCGTAGTCCTCCACTTTCCTACCACTTGCCTAACATACACTGAGTTTGTGCTGCATGAAGGAAAAATAGAAAGGTTAGCTCCTAGAGTTGAAGTGTTTACAGTCTAGAAGGTTGGCACCTCTGTCATGCCAGCTAGGCTGTCCCACAGATAGCCTCCAAGATGGACAAGATGGCTGAGCCCTTATTCTTTCTCTAGAAAAGTACCCAAGTTCCTATTGTCCTGTAGGCTTCGAGGTGGGTTTGCAAAGAAGGGTGGCACTCTAGCTTGCACACTGAGAGAATTTCTAGGAGGGGAGACTCCAGACTAG
>NW_004444135.1:1389516-1428242 GCF_000243295.1 Trichechus manatus latirostris | reverse complement strand
GCCACCCCTGCCTTCCGCTTACTAGCTGTGTGACCAGGGCAAGGTGCCTAACCTCTCTGAGCCTCAGTTCCTCATCTGTAAAATGGAGACAATAACTGTTAAACAAACTTTGTATATGTGAAGTGCCACTAGTATATGGCACATAGTAAGCACTATAAAACTAGTAATACTAATCTCTGTATTGTAATAGACTCACATAAACTAATCCAAATTTCAATTTCTTGTGTGACCCAACTATCCCCTGGAGCTAAATTAGTTCTCAGGAAAGAACTGTAAGCACCCATTCAACTTTGGGACCTACTATTCAACAGGGGTCTCGAGCCTTTTTTACTTACCAGCAGTGAAGACCTTATTTATTGCATTGTAATAGGGAAGATGGGGTTGGGCAGGGTGTGGGGGCTTGAGACAAACATAGATTCTTTACTTGCTCTTGGTTCCTTTCAAGAGGAAACATTCCTTGCTCTTTCCCTTACAAATGCCAGTAGCAGCCTCCAATGTCCTCTACCGGCAAAGATAGTCATCTTGAGGCTCCTCCTCTGCTCCAAGGAAAGAATCCCAGTCCTCAGGAGCAGCGCACCCTGGGGACTTCTTCTGGCAGTAGATAGGAGAAAATTAACATAAGGAGGGTAGCCTTGAGGACTGGCATTAGATATTAAACAAATAATAAAAATAAATCGATCTGGTTGTCTATACATCTCTCATGCTTTTTACCTTTCAGTTTGGTGTTGCTGGATATGCAGATTTATTCTACTTTAATACTTTTTTTTAAGGAAGTAAGAAAAGAACGATCTCAGAGAAAGTACAGAGCACATTATTGATAAGGGAAAATCTAAACCATTCCAGTTATTCTCAACTAATTTTTTTTCTTAGAGCACCCCGTTTTCTAAAACAAGATTTAAGCCTCAATGAAAACTTACAAAAGAAATCCATGGGACATAACGAAGAATACTGTTCTGCAGATAAAATGACAGGTCAAGAGATTTGTTTTTCAGAAGGCAAAGTCTGAAAGAAACATAAAAGTATTCCCAGGCCTGCGGGTTTTAGGCAGGGCTTGTGCCCGGAGCCTGTTTTTCTCTTGTCTTTGACAGTCCTGATCTTCCCTGGGTTTGATTTACTGAGTGCTGTCATTTCTCTGCTCTTTACTTTCACAATCACACATTCAAACCTGATAAAGTTCAAGACCCTGAATACTTGCAGCTCTCCCAGATTTACAGTCCGCCGGCCCCTCCCCCACCCGCCCGCGGTCCGGGCTGATTGAATCCTCATGGACGGAAGCCGGCGGGGATCCGCAGAAAGCCAGCAGCGTCCACGAGGGTCTGGTCCACGGGAAACATTCCCACCCATGGCAGCTCTGTTATTCAAAACAAACCTTCGGAGCTTCCTTCCCCTAGAAAGTGACTGTCAACGTCTTCTCGTTTTTTAGCTACAGCTTTCAGTCTGGTCATCTGCCTGTGGGCAAATGCAAGAATTCTAACTTGGAAAATATTAGAATTGGTGAGAATTAGGTGCAAAATTATGGTCAGCTCGCGTGAGATCTGGGTCTTCCTGGATCTACTGAACAGCTTTGTTACCGAGGGCAAGCCACTTAACCTCTCATTGCCTCAGTTGCTCCATCCATAAAATGGTAGAAATATTACTACTTTCTGCAAACATTAATCACAAACTAATGGCTTAAGTCCTGCTCCCTGCACGTAGCTCTGTCAAGGCCCCCAGGAAGACCCTAATAAATGCCTGATCTGGATCTTTAGATTCTATCAGGTTAGATACAAACCTACAAGTAAATCTAAACGCTATACCAATGGGCTAAACAAGAAGAATAATTCATCTCCAATGACTGAACCGTTCATTTAGGCTCCAGTTTTCAAACCACTGAAATGTCTTTTGAGGAAAGATGCTATCTAAATAATCGTTTTTTTCTCTGTAAATATATAATGAGTCAACTAAAGCACAGAATACTCACTAAAAGCAATAGCTGAGGATAAATGCCCTGATTTTCAATGTGGTTACTGAATAAAACCATGACCAAACCAGTTGCCCTCCAGTCGATTCATGGCCCCACGTGTGTCCGAGTAATACTGGGTTTTCAGTGGCTGAGTTTTTGGAAGTGGATTGCCAGGCCTTTCTCCTGAGGCACCTCTGGGTAGACTCAAACCTCTGTTCTTTTCGTTAGCAGATGAATGTATTAAACATTTGCAATACCCAGGGACTCCTGATTACTATATGGAGACTTCATATTTACTATATAAGTAATTGTTGTACATAATTTAATGTTTTGCTTATCTTAAACTATCAGAATTTCTGAGTAAGGTAAACATCTTAGGTAACAGTGGTTTAAGGAAGTCTTTTTAAAAAATCACTATTCCACGTCCATGAACTGAAAAAGGTTATGGCTTTTTTTCCCCTTTAAAATTCATATTCTAGAAAAGCATATTCACCTACTAGGGAAGGAAGCAGAATTGTTGTCTGCCTTCTTCAGGAGGCAATTTTTTTACCCATCCCATCAGGATATGCCCATTAGAGTGGCTCACTGTGTTGCTTTTTCCTAACCATAGTAATATTCACCTCTACAAAGGTGAAGAAAAATAGAAACTTGACTTAGTGGATATCAAGTAACTTTTTCTGGCTACTCCTGAGCCAGGTTAGGGCTCTGTTTATAACACCACAAATTAAAAGCATGCAATTATCCAACAATAACAGTGTGAATATTCCACCATTTTAAAAGGTGTCCACAGACTACCACATAGCTAGTGCCCAGCTGACTCTAGCCAAAAACCACGGTGTGGATTCACAGATAAAGCTGTCAGCCTCTGCATTTCAAAGGCATCTTTCTGTAAAGATCTCAGTATGCTCTGGGCAGAAGTGAAAAAGGCTGTGAATAGGAAGAAGTCCACTCAGTGTTGGAGGTGGTGGACCAGCAGCACAATCTGGCTACACTTGTGGTCTGAAGCTAGATTAAGCACCCATGTGGAGGTTAAGACATGGAGGCCTGGGTTCAAATCCAGCTCTGTAACTTTGTGTGTCCTTATGCAAGTTCTGCCCATTTTCTTCGTCTGTAAAAAGGGAGTGGTAATAACAGTCTTTGATTAAGATCAAAACTACAGCCTTCAGTATGGATTACACCTCAGTTTAGAAAGAAAACAAAATCCTCACAACTGGACCAATAAGAACATCATGATAAACGGAGGAAAGATTGAAGTTGTCAAGTATTTCAATCCACCATCAACACCCATGGAAGCAGCAGTCAAGAAATCAAATTACGTATTGCATTGGGCAAATCTGCTGCAAAAGACCTCCTTAAAGTGTTAAAAAGCAAAATGTCACTTTGAGGACTAAGGTGGACCTGACCCAAGCCATAGTATTTTCCATTGCCTCATATGCATGGGAAAGCTGGACAGTGAATAAGCAAGAAGAACTGTTGCCTTTGAATCAATTGGTGACGGTGAAGAATATTGAATATGGACTGCCAGAAGAACGAACAAATCTGTCTTGGAAGAAGTACTGTCAGAATGCTCCTTAGAAGCAAGGATGGTGAGACTTTGTCTCACCTACTTCAGACATGTTATCAGGAGGAACCAGTCCCTGAAGAAGGACATCATGCTTGGTAAAGCAGAGGGTCAGTGAAAAAGAGGAAGACCCTCAAAGAGATGGATTGACACAGTGGCTGCAACTATGGACTGAAACACAGCAATGATTATGAGGATGCACAGGACCAGGCAATGTTTCATTCTGTTGTACATAGGGTCACTATGAGTTGGAACTGACTCGACAGCACCTAACAACAACAACAACAATAACAGTAGCTACATAACAGGATTGTTCTGAAGACTAAATGAATTAGTATTTAAGGATGAAAACCAGAGAGATCACTGTTCCCATTGAGGATCTGGAAGTTCCCTGAGAAAGTCCTCAGGGACTGTCCTGTTGCATGGTATGATACAAAGCTGCCCTCTAGTATCGATGGTGTTTTTGGTGACATTAGAAACCATGTGAAGCTCAAAGGGTGCCTATGTATTCCAGGAGGGCTAAGAGCAAGGACCCTGAAATGGCAGGGCCACATTTTATTTTTATTATTTATGAATATTCAATACCCATATCATCGGAGCGCTGGTGGCACAATGGTTAAGAGCTTGACTGCTAACCAAAAAGTTGGCAGCTCAAATCCACCAGCTGCTCCTTGGAAACCCTGTGGAGCAGTTCTACTCTGTCCTCTAGAGTCGTTATGAGTCGGAATCAACTTGACGGCAATGGGTTTGGTTTTTGAAATACCCATATCACATATATAAGCTGATATTTTTGTCTTAACAATTTAGATGGCTTTTGTTTTCCTCTACATATTTTATAGATTACTAAGGTCCTTGATATGTAACTTGATAACGTGTCTTCTATTACTAATACACTGAATCATCATCACCACTGTTGTTGCTAACTTTAGATCTAAAGATTTTATTTCCTTCAACATCTACTCTGTGCTAAGCGCTGAGGCTTCATTAGTAATAAAGTGTGGTTGCTGCCCTCAGTGGTGGTCTGGTTGGGAGGTGCTGACAAAGAGGCAATTGCAACACAATGTGATTAAGTGTTAGGATCTCCAAGGGGTGGTGCCTAACCCAGTCTTGAGGGGCTAGGAAAAGCTTCTCGTTATCAGCCCCATGACCTGTAGGATGAGCTGATGGGGAGTGGGAGAAGAAGAGGGGCATTGCTGATAGAGGGAATATAACGTGCAAAGCTTGAGGGAGGAATGATGGGAAACTGGCACGTGCCCATCAAAGAAAAACCTCCTACTTAGCATGAAGCCACAGAAGGAACCTGCCAGCCTTCTCCCTTGGTGTTTTGAAAGAATGGTCTCCATCTGTAATGGAAGGAGTAGGCACAATGACACCCTACACATGCTTGAATTTAAAGTAATCAGGACTCGTTACATAATTTCCAGGTCTCTGAAATTACAGGGCCCCTTGCTCAAAAATTATTAAGAATTTCAAGACTAGAACAGCAGAGCATTAAACCAAGCACAGAATCCTTCTGAGCATGAGTAATATGTTGGCTATATCGAGTCAGTATCTGACCTTTCTCCCTCAACTGACGTCACGGTTGTATTTGCTCGAAAATTCTACTTTAAAATGCCAGCACAGGGATTCATTACTTCTTACTCTTCAACTGTCTCTTTAACTTTGCTGGGAAGAGAAAGATTCCTTCAAATCTTTCTTTGGTGCAATCTAAACCCACTTTCCTCTCCAGAGTGTTACAACGGCTGAGTTATGATTGAATCTCTCAAAGTAAATTAGAGTGAGATTTTGGGGCATTAAAATGGAGCCCAAAATAATGAAATTAGGATGGAATATTAGAATGTAAGCTCAAGGAAGCTGGGATCTTTTTGTCTGTTCTGTTCATCATTGTTTCCCAGAGCAGGGCCTGGTATATAGTACCAAAACACCAAACCTGTTGCCATCCAGTCCATTCCAACTCATAGTGACCCTACAGGACAGAGTAGAACTGCCCCCTAGGGTTTCCAAGGAGCAGCTGGTGGATTTGAACTGCAGACCTTTTGGTCAACAGCCGAGCTCTTAACCAGTACGCCACCAGGGATCCTGGCACATAGTAGGCACACAATAAATATTGATTGACTGAATGACACACAAAAATACATTGAGCCAATTTGTCTTAGTTTCCTGCAGTTCCTAAGTGGGGCAAATGGTTAATGCACTCTCCTCTAACCAAAAGGTTGGAGGTTTGAGTCTACTCAGAGGTGCCTCAGAAGAAAGGGCTGGTGACCTACTTCCTAAAAAGCAGTCATTGAAGACTCTATGGAGCACAAGTCTACTCTGACACACGTAGGGTCACCAAGAGTCAGAATCGACTTGATGGCAACTGGCTTGGTTTCAGTTTCTTAGTGCTACTGTAATTGAAATACCACAAGTGGGTGGCTTTAAAGAACAGAAATTTATTTTCCCAGTTATACAGCCTAAAAGTTCAAACCAGGGTCTCGGCTGTATTGATTCCTTTGCAGGTAGTCTCAGGTATTCCATGGTTTCTTGACTTGTAGACAATTCTCACATGGCATCTGTCTTCTCCCATGTGTGGTGTCTCTGTGTCTAATTTGCTCTTTTGTAACTCAGAAGTGATTAGATTTAGAACCCACCTGTCTTAGTCATCTACTGCTGCTCTAACAGAAATACCACAAGTGGATGGCTTTCACAAAGAGAAATTTATTTTCTCACTGTCTAGTAGGCTAGAAGTCCAAATTCAGGGTGTCAGCTCCAGAGGAAGGCTTTCTCTCTCTGTCGGCTCTGGAGGAATGTCCTCATCATCATCAGTCTTCCCCCGGACTAGGAGCTTCTCTGCGCAGGAACCTTGGGTCCAAAGCACGCACTCTGCTCCTGGTGCTTCTTTCTTGGTGGTATGAGGTCCCCCATTCTCTGCTTGCTTCTCTTTCTTTTTATCTCTTGTAAGGTAAAAGGTGGTGTAGGCCACACCCTAGGGAAACTCCCTTTACATTGGATCAGGGATGTGACGTGGGTAAGGGTGGTGTTACAATCCCACCCTAATCCTCTTTAACATAAAATTATAATCACAAAATGGAGGCCAACCACACAATTCTGGGAACCATGGCCCAGCCAAACTGATACACACATTTTTGGGGGGACATAATTCAACCCATGACACCACCCTACTCAGATATGATTTAATTAACATAACCAAGAAAACCTATTTCCAAACAGGATTACATCCATATGTACAAGAGCCAGGAATTCAACACATATTTTAGGGGGACACAATTCAATTCATAACAACTACCCTGAATTTTCTCTCAAGTAGATATCTTAAAAGTCTGCTGGGCAGTACCTGGCACAGGGCCGTGTACATATCACCATTTTGTAAGTGCCTTTGATGATGGGGATGGTAGTTACAGTAGTGGTAATGGCAGCTAACGTTTCCCAAGTGCCTTCTGTGAGCCAAGCCCTTTGTGTAGATTATCTCAATGTAATCCTCATGACTGCGCTGTGAGGTCGGCACTGTTATTATCCTGTCATATGATGAAACTGAGGCCTGAAGAGCTCAGAAGCTTGATCACAGAGGTGGGCATGCAGTTCTCCAGCCCAGGTCTCTGGCTGACCAGCCTGAGCTACTAATCCTGTCACCATTCCACCTTTCCATTTTATGGACAAGAATTCAGAAGCAGGAAACTAGGCAACTGGTGAAAACTCATCAGAAAAGTAGGGTGGGACTCAGAAAGGCAATCCAGTTGTTCCAATTCACCAAAAAAGCTTCCTACAAGGAAAATATTTGCAAAAGTCGTCTTTTTCTTATTGAATTCCTGGAATTTCGAAGGATTCCTTACAAACCAGAGTCCTCATTTTCCTACTTGAACAGTTCACGAAGTGAGGCCTTGATCTGTGAGTGGTCACGGATATTCGCCGAGCATATCTTGTTTATATCAGAGGCAAAAGTGAAGGTTTGCAGAGCCAATAAAACACTCCCACTGCACAAATATTTTAATATCTAACAAATGTAAAAAGTTCTCCATTCCGGCAGGGTCAGTAACCTTTCTCACTTGAGGAAACGCCACAGAATGGCTAGAAATTGGCCTGGGGTGGTTGCATCTGTCAGTTCAGTCCTTGCAAGCTCCCGGCTGTGTCTACAGGCACAACTGGTTTGACTCTAAAGCCCAGGATGCTATCACAAAACCAGCAGAGGCTGTCACAGTGCATCTCCAACCACACAATGGCACCGTTCTTCCTTCATCCCCCTGGCAGCCTGGTTGTGCTCCTTGTGACATGTCCCCAATCATGTGTAGCTCATTCTCACTGCATCCGTGTGCTCCACTAGGCTGTGAAACCTGAGGGGCACGGGCACTTTCAGTTCATCTTTGCATCCCCAGGTGCAGTGTCTAGCACGTACCAAAAAGCCAAACCAAACTCATTGCTGTCGAGTCAATTCCAACTCGATTCGTATATAGGGTCGCTATGAGTTCAGCACACAGCACTCACTAAATGCTTGTTGAATAAGTTGCTGAATGTGATAATGTTGAATGATTTAGGTACAGCACTCCAAGCCCAAATCATAAATTCCAGCATTATCAGTATCACACAATTCCACACTATGATCTCTGTAGATGGCTTTTTAAAATTCAACTTTTTTCCTTCCACACCCTCCTAAATAGAATCCTAAAACAACTTTTAAATGTTGGCTTTGGGTGGGGGGACTCTATATTGAATACAGTTGATTATCAAATGACGTTGTTATCTGCCATCTAGTTGGCCCCCGACTCATAGTGACCCCACGTACAATGGAATGAAATGCTGCCTGGTCCTGTATCATCCTTATGATCAGTTGTGGATTAGACTGTTGTAATCCATAGGGTTTTCACTGGCTGATTTTCAGAAGTAGATCACCAGGCTTTTCTTCCCAGTCTGTCTTAGTCTGGAAGCTCCACTGAAACCCGTTTAGCATCACAGCAACACTGACAGATGGGTGGTGGCTGCCCATGAGGTGCGCTGGCTAGGAGTCTAACCCAGGTCTCCTGCATAGAAGGCAAGATTTCTACCACTGAACCACCACCGCCCCATCAAATGATATAACTATAGGTTAATTTCTGACCCAATAACACTAACACAAACAAATTCTTAGTGTAGCCAGTGGAAATTTTCCAATCTTCGGCATTCTATGTTGGTTCTTACAGGAGCTATTTTGAGGCTATTATTGTGGCAGAGCATTGTTTCTTTAGTCTGAGTTTTTATGGACCTTACATTTCACAGCAGTCTACCACCTCCAACTTCAGAACTCTGTTCACATTTTTTCTCCTAATTCAGTCACTTAAGAATAGCTTGTTGTCTGTATTCAGAATTCTGCACTAGCCAATAATGTAGCAGGCCTATTAGAACGAGTACTTTAAAAGAAGAATTAATGGCTAATAGTACACATCAACAAGTATTCGTTAACCGTCAACGACATCTCCAGCAACATGAACACAAAGTATAGATGGAACTTCCATTTTAAGTGCTAGAAGAGCAGTGCCTCAAACCAAAAAAGGGAAAAGAATACAAGAGAAACCAGGGTCACCTTTGAAGAGTTCACTTAGATAAAATGAACTCAACTTAAGAATACTATCACTTACCTTTTCCACTTTTCCATTGTTTTGTTTGCGGTAGCCCAGATTTCTCTTCACTGCGGAGAGGAAGTGCTTAGTGTGAGAACTGGAGAGCTATTTGAGGAAGACCAACCATCATCCACACCAAGGGTCCTCCCTCCCTGGGAGCCCCCAAATACGCAGGAAACAAAGCAAGACCTACTAAAGAAATGAAGTTCAAAACACCCTAACGCAACACTACAAAAGGTGAAGCACCTTACACAAATACTGTAGATGAAGTTCCTGCCCTGCAGAAGTCTTTTTTTTAAAAAATGGTCACTATAAAATGTCCTACCTAATAAATGTACCCTAAATAAATAGCATAGACCCAGAGCCACAGCAGTCCAACTGTACTTCTGTTCCACAATATCAAGGCCAAACTTCAGTATCCTATTTTCTCTTATTTGTTTCATCTCTAACACAGGGACTGTGGGCTGGGGATGAGGAAGAGGTAAAGAGAATGGTCTCTCACTTCCTCCCTCCATACACCAAGTCAGGGACTCACAGAAAGGGCATTATTCTGGGACATAACCCTAAGTCATTCAGGGGAGAGAAGCAGCATCTGAACAGCTGTTCTTTTGTCTACAAAGTAACTGCCAGGCCACAGCCCACAGGTCCCAGTGAGACTTCTTTGTAGATGACCATATAATTAGGAACAACAGTGCCAAGAATGGGAATGATGTGGTAGGAAAACATATTCCAGTTCACACCCTCTCAGACTCAAGAAGGAGGATAAGGCTGGTTGTTCTTAATTATTGAAATAAGAAAAAAAATTTTATTGTGGCTATATATATATATACACACACACACACACACACACATATATATATACATATGTATATATGGAGCCCTGGTGGTGCAATGGTTAAGAGCTATGGCTGCTAACCAAATGGTCGGCAGTTCGAATCCACCAGCTGCTCCTTGGAAACCCTATGGGGCAGTTCTACTATGTCCTATAGGGTTGCAATGAGTCGGAATCAACATGACAGCAAGTTTACCATTGTAACCATCTTTAAGTGTACAATTCAGTGATATTAATTACATGCAGCATATTGTGCGATCATCATCACTATCTATTTCCAAAAGTTTTTCATCACCTCAAATAGAAACTCAGTACCCCTGGTGTTGTTAGTTGCTGTCAAGTCGATTACTACTCATGGGGACCCCATGTGTGCAGAGTAGAACTGCTCCACAGAGCTTTCAAGGCTGTGACCTTTTGGAAGCAGATCATCAGGCTTGCCTTCTGTCTTAGGCTGGGTTCTCTAGAGAAGCAAAATAAGTAAAGTGTATAAATATATATATATACCTTTAACCCATTGCCGTCGAGTCGCCTCATAGCGACCGTATAGGACAGAGTAGAACTGCCCTACAGAGTTTCTAAGGAGCGCCTGGTGGATTCAAACTGCTGACCCTTTAGTTAGCAGCTGTAGCACTTAACCACTACACCACCAGGTTTTCCAAATATCTACAGAGAGAGAGAGAGAGAGAGATTTATATCAAGGAAACAGCTCACGCCATTGTAGAGGCTGGAACGTCCCAAGTAAATGGATCAGGATAGAGGCTTCTGATTTATGTAGCCGCAGGAGATGGTGAACCCAAGATCAGCAGGTTGGAGATCAGGACTCTTGCTCACAGGCTGTGAAGATCAACGAATCCCAAGATCGGCAGGTTAGCTGTTAGCTCAAGTCCCAAGAACTGGAGGTCAGACGAACAAGAGGCAGCTGCCAGATCCAGAACAAGCCAAAAAACCTTGGTAAGGCAAGCAGGAAGAAAGTAGGTGGTGGAGTGCAGAGAGATGAAGGCTGAGGAGGAGGTGAGCCACCACAGGACCCACCCCCACCAGTACCACTCAGCAGATTCCATCATCGGGGTGATCACATATCAAATTTCAACAGGGGAGTGATCACAACATTATACAACTGCCAAAACACTGAGAATCATGGCCCGGCCAAGTTGACACACAATCTTAACCAACACTCCTTCCAAGGTGCCTCAGGGTGGGTTCTAGTAGTTGAGTGTTGACTGTTTGCACCACCCAGGGACTGATTCAGTACCCCCTAGGATGAAGATTATTGACTTAGAACCAAGATCTACAGGGAAAGCCCAAGGCAAAACCATAAAATATGTCACACTATCTTGGGTGTCCCTGCTCCCACCCTCAGTGATGTGAAACTAGCAGGGACTCTCATGAGGCCACCCTCCCTCTCATTCCATACTTCCCTTCTTCTCTGTCCCAGCAACCTACCCCCAAACAGTTGGCCCAGTGTGCTACTGGGAGTTAATGGGCTGATGACCTGCCCTGCAGAGGTAGCACGCTGTTGTTTTTTGTTTTTGTTTTTGTTTTTTTTGGGGGGGGGCTTTGAATAATAATATGTTTTCTTAAAGGAGTGTCATAGATTGAATTGTGTCCTCTAAAAATATCTGTCAACTTGCATATGCCATGATTCCCAGTATTGTGTGATTGTCCACCATTTTGTCATCTGATGTGATTTTCTTATGTGTTGTAAATCCTATCACTATGATGTTAATGAGGTGGATTAGCAGCAGTTATATTGATGAGATCTACAAGATTATATTGTGTCTTAAGCCAATCTCTTTTGAGATATAAAAGAGAGAAGCAAGCAGAGAGACATGGGGACCTCATACCACCAAAAAAACAACACCAGGAGCAGAGCATGTCCTTTGGACCCAACTTTCCTGCACGGAGAAGCTCCTAGACGATGGAAGGTTGATAACAAGGACCTTCCTCCAGAGCCAACACAGAGAGAAAGCCTTCCCCTAGAGCTGGCACCCTGAATTTGGACGTGTAGCCTACCAGACTGTAAGAGAATAAATTTCTCTTTGTTAATGCCATCCACTTGTGGTATTTTTATTATGGTAGTCCTAGATGACGAAAACAAGGAGTGACTGGTGGAATTTCAGGCTCCTTGGCAGTCTAGTGGGAGAGATTTTGGGAGGGGGACTCTTTTAGTAACATTTACTTCCACCACCTGCTACACCTATAGGTAGGATGTGTTTTTGCCTAATTATGACTCCAGATATGGATCTTTTTGTTTTATTTCAATGTGTTCTCAATAATTACTTGATCACTTATTTTCAAACTATGACTTAAGTGTTGAACCGAAAGTATTATAAACCATTGCATTTTTGTATTGAAACCATCTGAAGATGGCAGATATCTGCAGTCTTTGAAAAAGTCCCTGCTTTGACTAACCCATGGGTGGAGGAGAAGGAAATTACTATTTGCTTTTGCTTAGAAACATGAGCCTCTTTGGATCTCTCAGGTTTCCACAAAACTGACAGGTCAAAAAAAAAAAAAGAGTTTGCTGCAGCAAATAAAGTATTCTGTGTATAAATATTTAGCGGCAAGATGTGAGCGCTATGCTAGAATTTCAAAAATATTTAAAATGATGGTAAATCCACAATTGCTGTGAAAACAAACAAGATACAGCTTGCTGAAAGGGGTATGAACCATCTTCAAATGCCATGTTATTCAAGAATGTTGCCCTGTTACAGAGATTCATTTTTATTCTCTTATAACCCTTTCAAGACCCAATTATTTTCTGCTTTGAATTTTTGTTGATACCGTGTGTTTTCATTAATGGAAGCATGTTGAATCATTGAGTGTTGCTGAATTTTTGGTAGGTAGTATGGATTTTTTTGCCCCCACCAACAACCCCACCCTCCAAGTCCTTTTGGGACATATGTTGTCCCACTAATTCTACCCCTGAATACCCCCTAGAGTTCAGAGGTACATACACTGTCCCCAAAGTTATTTTTCAAAATTTATATGTTTCCTACCAAAAATGCACACACCTCGTATAACACCCTGTAGAGACAGTTATTTGTGGCACATGCCTGTGTTTTTTGTTTCAAACAGTCATAAAAGCTCCTGCCTTGAAGCAGCATGCACTGTCAGTGGGAAAGCAGCTTTCCGATGAATCTGAGGAGGAAAAAGTGAATGGGCAACAGTATATCCTAACGGTAATGAAAATAATAGACCAGTAACAAAGAATTGTAGAACATTGAAGTTAGAAGATACTTTAGATTTCGTATCTTAGTTATCTAGTGCCACTATAACAGAAATATCAAAAGTGGAAACAGAAATTTATTTTCCTACAGTTAGGAGGCTAGAAGTCCAAATTCAAGGTGCCAGCTCTAGGGGAAGGCTTTCTGTCTGTGTCGGCTCTGGAGGAAGGTTCTTGTCTCTTCGGTTTCTGCCTCCTGGTTCCTTGGAGATTTCCATGTGTCTTGGCATCTATTTTACCCCATGTCTCTCTCTGCTTGCTTGTTTAATCTCTTTTAAAAAATCTCAAAAGAGATTGACTCAAGATACACCCTACACTAATCCTGCCTCATTAACATAACAATGACAACCCATTCCCAAATGGGATTATAACCACAGGCATAGAGGTTCGGATTTAAAACACATTTTGGGGGGGACACAATTCAATCCACAACACTTCATCTAGTATTATACCCTTAGGAGAAACCTGAGACCAGAGTGTCCCCAAAAGTTCATTTGCAGGTTGCTTATTTCAAACTTGGAATGAATTTTCTCATAGAAATAATGTGATAAATGACAATTAGTGCCCCAAATACCACCCTTTCGCCCTCAAAATACAGTATTGTGGAGCCCTGGTGGTGAAGTGGTTAAGAGCTCAGCTGTTAACCAAAAGGTCAGCAGTTCAAATCCACCATTTGCTCCTTGGAAACCCTATAAGACAGTTCTACTGTGTCCTATAGGGTCACTATGAGTCGAAATTGACTTGATGGCAACAGGTTTGGGTTTTAGTTTTATATAGTATTTTCTAGTAGATCAGTATTGTCTTTTTACTGTATTTCTACTGCAGTATTATATTTCTACTACAGTATCTCTCACTGCAGATGTATGCCATTTAATCTACATTCTAGGTTTCATATGAGCAATTGACTACATTCTTAACACTGTGTCAGGAGAAAGCACAGCCCGTAGAGATGTGTGTATGAAAACACCTATACCCCTCTGTAAAATGTCAGAATGTTTCTGGTTCCAAGACACAGAAAATCTTCTCAACCTGGGTTTAAACAAGAACGTTTATGTGTAGCTGGAGGTTCAGAAGTGGGGCAGGCTTCAGAATCAGTTTAACCCAGGAGCTCCTACTCCATTTCTTTGCCCCTCCCCTCCATGGGCCTCTCCCACTTGTTGACTTCATCTTTAGGTTGCTTTTGTCAGGTGGTGACCAAATGACTGTGATGCTTCTCCACATCATGGCATCCAAGGGGAAGAAAAGAAAACCTTGTTATAGGATCCCAAGCAGAATTCCTGAGATTCACCTTGATTGAAGCCCTTAAATCATATGCCCACTCCTGAACTAGAAAATTTAGCTTGGGAATGAAATGGGATAATGGGTTTAAACCAACCAAGAGTTAGGGTGGGATCCTGTCTCCTCAAAGTACATGGGTGATTGTCTTAGGCTGGGTTCTCTAGAGAAGCAAAACCAGTAAAGCGTATAAATATATATACAGAGAGATTCACGTCAAAGAAACAGCTCACGTGATTGTAGAGGCTGGAACATCCCAAGTCCATGAATTGGGATAGAGGCTTCTCCTGATTCACATAGCCACAGGGGCTGGCAAACCCAAAAACGGCAGGTTGGAAAACAGGACTCCATTCACAGGCTGTGAAGATCGACAAATCCCAGGATCGGAAGATAAGGTGATAGCTCAAGTCTCAGGAACCAGAGGCGAGACAAACAGGAGACAGCCGCAGGATCCAGAGTGAGCAAAAAGCCAGAACGTCTGCTTATAGTCTCATGCAGGCCACACCCCCAGGAAATTCCCTTGCAACTGATTGGCTACTTACAGCAGACGCCATCATGGGAGTGATCACATATAAACCCTGAGAATCCTGGCCCAGCCAAGTTGACACACAATTTTAACCATCACAGTCTGCCCCTTGTCAACTTGGCACATGTACACATCTCCTTAAACCATACACAATCTCTGAATAAAGACAGTTATAAAGTCATACTTTGTGCCTAACATGATATAACTAACGTGTACAATCAAAAATGCACTTGCCCCATTTACATCTTATATTTTATAAGTGAAGGAAACAAAAATATTCGATGCACACCTACAAAGCAGAAATACTCATAACAATTACAGTCCCCATTTCTGCAACTGGTCATGAGGCCATAACTGCTATTTAGAACTACCTTCTTCCACTACCCATTTCGTATTCCCTTCGCCCTCAGCAAGCACCTCGGCTGGTCGTGGTTCTTTGCCTGGTGGGGTGACCCAAATCTTCATTCCTGAAGGGTCTGGGTCGTTAGCAGTCATGCTAGAATTGGGTTGCTGTAGTTTTCCATTGACTTTAATCACAGGGCATAGTAGTACTAAGAGACGCCCTAAGGGATCTTCTGCATTCCAGACATACTCTTCTTTACCGCCATTATGTAATATCAATCCGATTTCCTCTTGGTAATCAGGATCAATCACACCAACTGTGATCAGTTACCACAGCCTGGTAACTCCCTTCTTTGCCTGTTGATCCAGAGATATAAGGAGCCCAAAGTGGCCAGGCGGCATTCTTAACTTCCAGTTCAATGGAATCAGTGATGTGTCTCCAGGTGGGAGCATTCCTCCCTTTGGAACTAAGACCTCTAGACCTGCAGAGCATAAGGCTGTGGAGACAGGAAGCAAAAATCTTGCGAGTGGGTCACTAGGGGTAACAGTGAGTGGCGCCAATCCCATTTCCACCCCTTGATTCCTGGACCTATGAATCCTGGCTATGGGAGAAATAGCACCATATATTGGATGCTGGTTTAGAGCATATACAGCCTCCTGGAGAACACTGTCCCAACCCTGCCAGGTATTGCCACCAAGCTGGTGCCATAATTGTGTCTTTAGAAGGCATTCCATCATTCTATTAAGCCAGCTGCTTCAGGATGATGGGGAACATGGTAAGACCAGTGAATTCCATGAGCGTGGGCCCACTGCCATACTTCATTTGCTGTTCCTTGATCCAAGGCAATGCTGTGTGGGATACCATAATGGTCATTAAGGCATTCTGTAAGTCCACGGATGGTAGTTTTGACAGAAGCATTGCATGCAAGGAAGGCAAATCCATATCCAGAGTAAGTGTCTATTCCAGTAAGGACAAAACGCTGCCCTTTCCTTGATGGAGGTGGTCCAATGTAATCAACTTGCAACCAGGTTTTTAGCTGATCACCTTAAGGGATGGTGCCATATTGGGGACTCAGTGTTGGTCTCTGCTGCTGACAGACTGGGTACTCAGCAGTGGCTATAGCCAAGTTAGCCTTGGTGAGTTGATGTCCATGATGCTGGGCCCATGCATAACCTCCATCCCTGCCACCATGGCCACTCTGCTCATGAGCCCATTGAGCAACAGCAGGAGTAGTTGGGGAAAGAGGATGAGTGGTTTCCACAGACCGCATCATCCTATTCACTTGACTGTTAAAATAATCCTCTGCTGAGGTCACCCTTTGGTGAGCACTCACATGAGACACAAATATCTTCACTTCTTTGGCCCATTCAGAGAGGTCTATCCACATACCTATTCCTCATAAATCCTTGTCTCCAATTTTCCAATCATGTTCCTTCCAAGTCTCTGACCACCCAGTCAAACCATTGACCACAACCCATGAATCAGTATATATGGCACATCTGGCCATTTCTCCTTCCAAGCAAAGTGAACAACCTGGTACACTGCTCGAAGTTCTGTCCACTGAGAGGATTTCCCTTCACCACTGTCCTTCAGGGAGGTCCCAGAAAGGGGCTGTAGTGCTGCCACTGTCCACTTTCGAGTGGTGCCTGCATATCACGCAGAACCGTCTGTAAACCAGGCACAAGTTTTTCTCTTCTTCAGTCAACTGGTCATAAGGAACTCCCCATGAGGCCATAGGTGCAGACTGGGAGATGGAAGGTAATGTGACAGGAGTGGAGACCATGGGCATTTGGGCCACTTCCTCATGCAACTTACTTGTGCCTTCAGGTCCTGCTCAGGCCCTATCTCTTATATAGCACTTACATTTAATTATGGAGTGCTGCTGTGCACATCCAACTTTATGACTCTGTGGGTCAGACAACACCCAGTTCATGATGGGCAGTTCAGGCCACATGGTGATTTGGTGTCCCATGGTTAAGTGTTCAGTCTCTATGAAGGCCCAGTGCCAAGCCAGAAGTTGTTTCTCAAAAGGAAAGTAGTTATCTGCAGAGGATGGCAGAGCTTTGCTCCAAAATCTTAAGGGTCTGCACTGTGATTCACTAATAGGGGCCTGCCAGAGACTCCAAACAGCATCTCTAGCTGCCACAGACACTTCAAGCACCATTGGGCTAGCTGGATCATATGGCTCAAGTGGCAGAGTGGCTTGCACAGCAGCCCGAACATGTTGCAGAGCCTTCTTTTGTTCTGGTCCCCCCTCAAAACTAGCAGTTTTTCGAGTCACTTGATAAATAGGCTGGAGTAGCACACCCAGATGAGGAATATGTTGCCTCCAAAATCCAAAGAGGCCCACTAAGCATTGTGCCTCCTTTTTACTTGCGGGAGCAGCCAGATGCAATAACTTATCCTTCACTTTTGAAGGAATATCTTGACATGCCCCACATCACTGGACCCCTAGAAATTTCACTGAGGTGAAAGATGCCGGAATTTTTGGGGGATTAATTTCCCACCCTTGAGCACACAAATGTTTTACCAGTAAGTCCAGAGTCATTGACACTTCTTCCTTACTAGGTCCAATCAGCATAATGTCATCAATGTAATGGACCAGCATGACGTCTTGTGGAAGGGAAATGCGATCAAGGTCCCTGCAGACTAAATTATGACATTGGGCTGGAGAGTTGATGTAGCCCTGAGGTAGGCAAGTGAAGGTGTATTACTGGCCTTGCCAGCTGAAGGCAAACTGCTTCTAGTGGTCCTTTGAAACAGGTATGGAGAAAAAGGCATTAGCCATATCAATAGCTGCATACCAGGTACCAGGAGATGTATTAATTTGCTCAAGCAATGAAACTGCATCTGGAATAGCAGCTGCAATTGGAGTCACCACCTGGTTAAGTTTTTTATAATCTACTGTCATTCTCCAAGATCCATCTGTTTTTTGCACAGGCCAAATAGGCAAGTCGAATGGGGATGTGGTGGGAATCACCACTCCCGCATCCTTCAAGTCCTTAATGGGCAGTAATCTCTGCAATCCCTCCAGGAATGTGGTATTGCTTTTGGTTTACTATTTTCCTAGGTAGGGGCAGTTCAAATGGCTTCCACTTGGCTTTTCCTACCATAATGGCCCTTATTCTATTGGTCAGGGTTCCAATATGGGGCTTCTGCCAGTTGCTGAGTATATCTATTCCAATTATGCATTCTGAAACTGGGGAAATCACTACAGGATGGGTTCAGGGACCCACTGGACCTACTGTGAGACCAACATAAGCCAAGACTCCATTAATAACCTGACCTCCATATGCTCCCACTCTGACTGGTGGGCCACAGTGACATTTTCGGTTTCCTGGGATTAGTGTCAGTTCAGAGACAGTATCCAATAATCCCTAAAAAGTCTGATTATTTCCTTTTCCCCAATGAACTGTCACTCTCTTAAAAGGTCGTAGATCCCTTTTGTAAAGGCTGGGAGAAAGATTAACAGTAAAAATTTTTGGCAGTATATTGGAGTCCCAGCCTCCCCTTCATTCAAGAGGTTACAGGTCTTTAAACTCGCTAAAATCTGGGAATTGATGGAGGGACCGGACTCCCTGTTCTGGCGATTCAAGTTAGACTGCTGTTTACCTGACCTAGAATTCATCCATTTGTACAGATCAAGTAAATATTTAGTAAATTTCCTATCTATTTCACTCCTAGGGACATCATGACTAAGTAGCCAACACCATAAGTCCATACAAGTCAGAATATTCTGATTACTGCTTTGACTCTGCTATCCATTACTGTAACCACGCTCACCTTGTCTTTGTCTATTGAGTGCAGCCACTTGGCCCCTACTACCACAGGGTCCAATCAGCCCCGTTGTAGTTAGGTGTCTTAATTCAGTTAGGGCAATTCCCACTGTAAAATCTGACTTACATAAAATAGCAATCACAGCAACCTTCAAGGATGCCGGAGCTCCCCTCACAAATTTGTTCCTCACAGTTGCGGTAAAAGGTATGTCCTCTGGGCACTCGATATATGGGTCTGTGGGTCTAACCTGATAAATCCACTCTAGCATGCCAATTTCCCTAAGCCTTGGGATACCTTCTTCTACAGTATACCAAGGCAGGTCTGGTACTTCAACTTGATTTAGTGTAGGCCACCTCATATTTCATGCTTCAGCAACCCAACCAGAAAAACTGTTAGATCCTTTCCTAACTTTGCGAGCTGAAACATTGAACAAACAATCTGTGCTTAGTGGACCCATATCAATAAACTCAGACTGATCCATCTTTATGTTTCTTGCACCATTATCCCACACCCTTAATAGCCATTCCCATATATGACACATCTGGCCATTTCCCCAGGTTTCTGTTTGTACATATTAGAAAAGTCAAGCAGTTCTTTTGGAGTGTAGCGTACGTCTTCCTGGGTCACACTTTGTACTTGACCTTTTGGGGCTCGCTGGGACTTAAGTCTAGTTATATAGGTCTAGAAGCCAGAATCAGTAGCGTGGAATTGTTTTGAGAACATTCAGCATTGTCTTGTACAGCATCTGCCCCAGGCGATGCCTCAGGAAATGACTCAGGCAAGGGCTCTTTAGAGGCAGCTGGACTAGGGCTGAGTGGAGGGGTTAATGGTTTTTCTGGTCAGGGTGGCTTAGCAGACAAACATGAAATAATCTCTTCAGATGGGAGTGGTTCTGGTGGCAGGAGTGACTCAATGGAATTTAGGGGCTCTGTGTCCCCAGCTTCCTGATTATCTAACACATATGTCCCTATCCCAAGTCTCAGGATCCCATTTCTTCCCAATCAATGCCTTTACTTTAACTTTAGACATCTCTCGAGGCTGGCAATTGAGCTGGCATTGTAATTCAGCCACTTGTACAATAAGACTCTGGGTTTGGTTTTCAGCAATTTCAGCTCTGTTACTACAAGAAATAAGGCTTTCTTTCAAATCACAAGTGAAAGTCTTGAGGTCATTTATGCAGCACTTGAGCTTTGACTCTGAAGCCCTGAGCACATCTTTCTTTTGCCAGTTTGTCTAGCAAAAGTAGGATCAACCAACCAGCTTCCTTATACTTCTCATTCTGACAAAACTGTAGAAAGATATCACACATGTGTTCACCTCGAGCCTTGCCTGTCACCAATACCTGATCTACTGGTGGTGATATTTTGCATATTTGTATTGCCACCTCACGCCATGGATTAGCAGTGCCCTCTTTAATGCTGGAAGCAGAGTCATCAACATCTTTAAGACTAACCAGACTTGAGAACAAATTTAGAAAACTCATCCTTACAATTTTGTTTCTCTAGAACCACTCTTGGTACCAAATGTCTTAGGCTGGGTTCTCCAGAGAAGCGAAACCAGTAAAGTGTATAAATATATAGACAGAAAGATCTATATCAAAAAAACAGCTCACACGATTGTAGAGAGACTGGAACATCCGAAGTCCATGGATTGGGATAGAGGCTTCTCCTGATTCATGTAGCTGCAGGGGCTGGCAAACCCAAGAGCAACAGGTCAGAAAACAGGACTCTGCTCACAGGCTGTGAGGATCGATGAATCCCAGGATCAGAAGATAAGCTGATAGCTCAAGTCCCCAAGAGGCCAGAGGAACAGGAGGCAGCCGCAGGATCCAGAGTGGGCAAAATGCCAGAACATCTGTTTATATTCTCATGCAGGCCACACCCCCAAGGAAATTCCCTTGCAACTAATTGGCTACTCACAGCAGACTCCATCATGAGGGTGATCACATATAAACACTGAGTATCATGGCCCAGCCAAGTCGACACACAGTCTTAACCATCACAGTGATGATGTAAACACTAAAATGAAAATTGAGTATATTGAGATGGGTGAAAGGAAAAAATGGATAGATAACCAACAGTGTCCACTAAACCACCCACAGCCACAGCCACTGGGGGAAGGAAGGTATTATGGGGCATGGCAGAGCCAAGAAAGCTAGATTAGGAGGGGCAGGACACAAATGTGGGGACAGGGCAGAGGGAGGCAATGGAAAGGTTCTATTTCTGTTCACCATGCTCTAGAGTACACTCTACCCCATCCTCTAGGAGCCCCAGACCATAGAACATCACTCTCTGTCTCAAAACTTTCACTCCAGCCTAGAATCTCACTCCTGTCACCACTACCAGGAAGGAAAATAGCCGTAGAAACATACATATTTTCCTCAGCTTTTAGAAGTGGCAACATGTTTTCCATCTTCCTCTCTGCCCCACTTCCTTGTCAAAGAGAAACATGAAGCACTAAAATATGACTCACTCTTTGTCCTTTCTCCCTAACAGTAGCTTTGGTGCTCACTGACTTCCCAGCATGCTTTGGGAAGAAATATGGTGGCTTTGAACCCACTTTTTGATGTGCTGTCCTTAGTTAACCATGCACTAAGAATTTGCCAGATTAAACATATGACTAAAGCAATATGCACAGAGAGTGGGATCTATTCTATTTTCCCTACTCACAGGAAACTTTTAAGAAAACCCTCACATTAATAAAAGTATCCTCTTTTTGACTAATAGTAGTGACAATGTTTGTTCATGGACCCTCAAGTTGTAAAAGATAATTAAGCTGGAGTTGGATTTCTGACAATCAGTGAAAAGACAAAAGCAAAATAAAGGGCCAATTACTGAGGCTTCACAGCAAAATTGTCCCACATAAAGACTGCTTTCAATCTCACACTGTACTCCAAAGAGCCTGCTTTCTAAAATGGTGGTTTCCCGTTGAATGACTAGCTCAAAGCCCAGGGCTCTATCTCTAGAGTTTTCCACAGGGCTCCAAATATTATAACTCTTTTGACTAACAACAAAAACACAATCCATTGCTGTCAAGTTGATTCCGACTTATAGCTACCCTCTAGGACAGAGCAGAACTTCCCCATAGGGTTTCCAAGGAACAGCTACGCCACCAGGGCTCCACTCTGTTTGACTAGAAGCCTGGAAATAAATTGTTCTATTAAAGGTCAAGGGGCCCTGGTGGTGCAGTGGTTAAAGTACTTGGCTGGTAACCAAAATGTCAGTGGTTCGAACCCACTAGTCACTCCATGGGAGAAAGATGTGGCAGTCTGCTTCCTTAAGATTACAGCCTTGGAAACCCTATGGGGCAGTTCTGCTCAGTCATATAGGGTCGCTATGAGTCAGAATTGACTCCACAGCAATGGGGTTGGTTTTATTAAGAGTTACATTTAAAACAGTTAAGCTATTCCATGCAACAATAATAATATTTTAGATGTTTGTAATGGCTTACAGTCGTTTTAAATGCTTACAAAATCAAGAACTATGTACGTGTTGTATTTAGGAGCTGAAGTTAAGCAGAATACCCACAATAGGTCCCAAGCAAAGCTTCCAGTATGACACGTGGTCTATCAGTCTCTGAGGTGAAATACATAGGGGCAAGCACCAGAATGGAATTTTCTTTATAATAATGGCAAAATAATTTTTTGCTTTTATTTTATATTAATTTTGAAAATGAAGGTTTTTTTTTCAAAATTAAACAACTATATTCCTCATAGTAGAACTGAATAACAGAAGGTTAATTAAAAAATGAAGAATATTAAATATACTATGTACTGGCAAAAGAACAAGAAAATCAGTCTTAGAAGAAAGACTACAAGAATACTCCTTAGAACTAAAGACGGCAAGACTTCAGCTTGCTTACTTTGGACACATCATCAGCAAAGACCAATCCCTAGAAAAACACATCATGTTTGGTAAGGTGGAGGGTCAGCAAAAATGAGGGAAATTCTCAGTGAGATGTATTGACACAACAGCCACAACAATTAACTGGAACATACCAGGTATCTTGAAGATGGCACAGGCCTGGGCAATGTTTTGTGACATAAGGTCACCATGAGTCAGAATCAACGCAAAGGCAACCAACAACAACAATAATTAAAAAACGAAAATACTTTCTCCTTTTGACTGCTTCCTCTCCCAAGTATTTTCTTTTTGTAACTAGCATGATATTATCTTTTGTAAAGAGAAAATAGCTTTTAATTTGGGCTTTTAATTTGCTTTGTGTTATAAACAGCTCAGTTTTGGTTATCGATCCTTCTGGCCTCGAATTTCTAACTTGGCATGTTTTTAATGCTCCTTGACTTTCTCTCCCAAAGGTTTTTTAAAAAAGACTATGTGCTTTATGGTTAATGCTTTCTCCCAAATTTAGGTGGAGGTTTCGAGGTATGTTTTCCAAATTATCTACTCACCTGTGATTTACCCTACTCTTTACAGGGGCCCAAGATTAAGTCTTGGGGAAAAGGTTAGTTAGCTCTCATCACACTGGAGCCTATTGAACCAGACAGGGATTGTTTCTAAACCCTCAGTTTCTCAAATGTCAGCATTTAAAATACAGGGACACTAGCATGTGGGGTTGCCCTAAGTTGAAATCGACTCCACAGCAACTAACAACAACAGCAAACCAAAAAAACCAAACCCATTGCTGTCCAATCAGTTTCAACTCATAGTGACCCTATAAGACAGAGTAGAACTGCCCTATGGGCTTTCCAAAGCTGTGATTTTTACAGAAGCATATTGCCACATCTTTCTCCCACAGAGCAACTGGTGAGTTCAAACTGCCAACTTTTCAGAGAGCAGCCAGCCAGGCGCTTAACCACTGTGCCATGAGAGCTCCTTACAAAAACAGCAAGTGGACTTAAATGGATATGGTCTTTTTAGAAAGTAACTTGATAATCAGCTTTGAGACTCACAGAATTTATTGTCTAACACTGCAACATTATTTCTTACGGTGGCAAATTGTAAAGAATGCATATGGCCAACAACAAGGGAATAGTTAAATACGGCACATCCACACAATGTGATCCACACTGTGGATCGTTATATTGCCACTAAAAACATGCTTTTGAAGAATATTTAGTAAGTGAGAAAAAGCTCATCCGTATAGTTAATCATCTCTTTAGCTGGTATGATATGACGAGCTTTATTTTCTCTGTTTTTCTGTGATTTTCTCTACAAGTTTCTCTAATGAGCATGTATTGTTTTTGAAATAGAAGAAGAAGAAAAAAAAAATTCCAGGAATTCAGGAAGGCCCAGGCTGGCCCTCGCCCTGGGTGTGCAGTCTGCCGGCCATCAGAGGGTCAGCGGGTCAGTCAGCAAATATTTATCTAGTGCCTACCTTGTGCCAGGCACGAGGACAAACTATAGGAATATAAATGACTTAAAAATAAGACAAAACAACAACATCCAGGAGGGGTTTCTGCAGTGAGGCACTCAGAGCCAATGAGTTTTTTAACTACCTTTTTTTTTTTTTGGTTTTCTTTTCATTGTGTTATATATATTTTAAAATTTCATTGTGGTAAAATATATATCACAACAAATATTCCATTTTATTGATTTTTAAGTGTACAATTCAGTGACTTTAATTACATTCACCATGCTGTACAACCATCACCGCTATCAATTTCCAAAAGTTTCTCATCACCCCAAACAGAAACTCAGGACCCTTAAGCAGTAATTTCCATTCCTCCTCCTCCTCCCAGCCCCTGGTAACCACTGATAAGCTGGTCTCTATGCCTTTGCCTTTTATTTGTCTATTCTAGATAGTTCGTATAAGTGTAATCATACAAATATTTGTCCTTTTGAGTCTGACTTATTTCACTCATCATAATGTCTTCAAGGTTCATCCATGTCATAGCATGTATCAGGACTTCAATTCTCTTTAGGGCTGAATAATATTCCAATGTACCTCATTTTGTTTACCCATTCATCTGCTGATGGGCATTTGCGTTGTTTTCACCTTTTGTTTATTGCGAATAACGCTGCAATGAACTTTGGTACACGCGTATCTGTTTGAGTCCCTACTTTCAAGTCTGTGATTGTCTGTGTATGTGTGATTGATTGCTTGTGGTCCCCATTAGTAGATTCTAATTACTGGTATCCTAAGGAAAAGAAACTATTTTAACAACAGATATATTAGTAACTTTTTAAAATCCAAGATACCAAACACCATAAAGTTCAAATAATCTAAAATTTCTTTTTCCTACATACTGTTTTTAGGAGAAAAATAACAAGAAAACTGGATAAATGGAAGATTCTATATTTAGAATTTAAGATTGTCATTAAGAATTTAGCTTGAGGAAAAATAATTTTTGTCATTTATGTCTGCAAGAAGCTTCTGTTTAAATAACTATTACAGTAGTCCCGCCTTATATATGGGGGATATGTTCCAAGACCCACAGTGGATGTCTGAAACCATGGATAGTGTCAAACTCTACATATACTATGTTTTTGCCTGTAATACATACCTATGATAAAGTTTAATTTGTAAATTAGGCACAGTAAGAGATTAACAACAGTAACTAATGATAAAATAGAAGCACTTTATGGCTTCTCTTTGGCATATCTGAATTGCCAGCATCACTACTCTTGTGTTTTGGGGCCATTATTAAGTGAAATAGGGGTTACTTGAAGAAAAGCACTGCAGACCTGGGTGACCTAGGGTAACTGAAACCACAGAAAGCAGAACCGCGGATAAGTGGCGGGGTGGACTACTGTATTGTCATTGTCTGAGAACAATAGATTGGATTATAATAGCTGAAAATGTACAAAGCAAACTTCTTTTCTTGAAGTTATGTCATCTGACCGATATACAAATAGAAGTAATATGTGACAATTTTTAGAGCAGTCCTAGACAGGAAGTAACTCAGGCACTGGAAACCAGTCTCAGGTGGCCACTACCTGGTCTGGGGCCAGTGTACCTACCTCCTTGGGTTTTATTTTTCTCATCTATAGAACTGAAGCTATTTTGAGAACTGATTTGCATTTCCCTTTGCCAAACATAGACTCATAGACTTTCAGTACTGGAAGGAACCTTAAAGAGAATATTGATAAGGAATATTGATGAGACAAACCTTAACACCCATGGACTTATGTAACCATTAAAGATTATGATTATAAAAAAAAAGATTACAATTATGAGAAATCACGTAGCTTGTACTAAAACCAAAACCAAACCCAACTCGTTGCCATCAAGTTGATTCCGACTCATAGTGACCATACAGGACAGAGTAGAACTGTCCCGTAGGGTTTCCAAAGAGTGGCTGGTGGATTTGAACTGTCGACCTTTTGGTTAGCTGCCGTAATGCTTAACCACAGTGCCATGTAAATGGGAAATACTTACACTATAATTGTATTTAAAAAAAATTAGGATGCAAATTATATGTACACCTTCTAAATCCAACTATCTAAAATACACATGAAGACAGACAAAGAAAATACATGATAAATTTGGATAAGATGCTGGGATTGTGAGGTGCAGTGTGTTGGATCACTTTTATATGGCCTTTCTCACCATGGTCTTGTAACTCCCACCCAAGTGATTGGGTGGTACTATACAAATAAGGTAACTATGGCTCACCAAGGGGATTGGAGCCCTGGTGGTGCAGTGGTTAAGTGCTTGGCTGCTAACCAAAAGGTTAGCAGTTTGAATCCACCAGCTGCTCCTTGGAAACCCTATGGTGCAGTTCTACTCTGTCCTATAGGGTCACTATGAGTAGGAATCAACGAGTTTGGTTTTTTAAAGAGGATTTGATAGCTTACTAATAATACAAATAAAGTTCATGACACCTATGTGGAAGTGTTGTTGTTGTTATTAGGTACCCTCGAGTCAGTTCTGACTCATAGAGACCCTATGTACAACAGAACGAAACATTACCTAATCCTGCACCATCCTCACGATCATTGTTATGCTTGAGCCCATTGTTGCAGCCACTGTGTCAATCCATCTCGTTGTGTGGGGGTAGGACCATGCAAATAAGGTCTATGGAACCCTAATGAAGGAATTGGTCAGTTTTGCCATCCTACTAGGCTTAAAATGAGCCATTCCAGAGGCTGGAGGAGAGGATCTCACCATCACCAAGAAAGAAGAGCCAGGAGTGGAGCTCACCTTTGGACCCAGGATCCCTGTACCGGAAGGTTCTGGAACCAGGAAATAGGGAAAGAGAGAGAGAAAGAAAGTGAGAGGTGTAACATTGAAGACAGCAAGAAGCAGCAGAACCAGGAGACCAGCAGGAGACAGCCCAGCCCATGAGCAAGAAAGCTGAGTGCCTTCAGGCAGGAGGCTTAGTGGAGCTCCGTTTGCTATTTGCCAACCCACGGAGCTATTGCTGAGCGCCTTTGGACAGGAGGCTTGCTGGCAGAGTGGGCTGCCTTGGGTCACTTATCCGCAGAGCTAAAAGAGCTTTGTAACACTTGTCTGAGCAGGGCAGAGGCCGAGGGCCGGAGAGAGGCGTGCCTTGGGGCAGGGCTGAGAAAAGGCTGTCTTGATCAGAGAACTGTATCCTGAGTGCTCCTGAACCTGAATTGTAACCTGTTACTTCCCTTATAAACCCCATAATCATGCGTATTGTCAGTGAGTTCTGTGTGGCCATTGCAATGAATTATCAAACCCAGCAGAGAAGTAGGGTGCTGTGGGAGGGACAGTTGGTATGAGAATTGGTACAAAGGTTGGAGAGAGGAGACATGTCTGACCTCTGCCTCATAGGAGTCAGCCTTGGGTTGTTGCTCTTGATTCTCCTTCCCCCTTGTGAAGTTAGAGCAGGTGAGATGCCTCCACCACGCTTTTTGTACACAGAGACATTTCCCAGCCCCCACCCCCCATATTTTCCAAACCTTCTATGATATTTTAAAATTTAAGTGTTACTTTTATTTAAAAAATTAAAAGTTCTCCTAATTTTGATCCCAAATTTTTCCCACCTTCTTTCACACAACTGCCTTTCCTAGATCTGCTCAGCCACAGGTACTGAGGACTTCCAGTCCCATGCTAGCCTCACCTAGCCACTGGGCCTTCCTCAGATCTTGCTGAGCTACATTTGACATATCATCTTTTATGTTTGGGAGGTGAGCCCCGGATCTCTGAAAGCTGTTGAACTTCAACTTTAACTTCACTGAATTTGCCCAGGATTCACTAGGCATTGTCTTGGTTCCTATTTTTCACTTTCATTCCTCCACTGGGGCTGAAGCTTCACTACCCTGCTTGGCTGTTACTGTAATAATACTGCCTGGACCTTGCCAGTTCCTCCTCCTCTCCCCGGGAACTGAATTCTATTCACATATCCCCAAGTACTGTCGGGGTCTTTCTCCAAATCACATAGACCACCGAGAGCATCAGTATGCTCTGGCCTGATACTTCATAGAGACTCTCACTGTGGGATTTTTTATTGGACCCCATTGGACAAACTCATGACCCTTGGCCTCAGGGGTTATTAATCTGGCTGGAAGGCTGTCCACATGGTTGAGTGGGTGAGAGGAGAATGTATCTGCCCATCATAAATAATCTGTTTGCCTTATCCATGAATTTCAATGTTCACATTTGTCAGTGAAAGAAAAGGAAGCACTTACTTTCTCTAAACACAGTCTCGACTGTTGTATATTTTTGGATAGTTATAAAAAGAATTTTAATGTTTTTATCACCCACTTATACAAAGATTTTTTTATTGATGATGACTATTGATAATTTTAAGAGATTGTCCTTAAAAAGTCTTGGCCAGGAATTACATGCTTAAAAATGAATCTAAAAATGTGATGTCCATAAAATCAAGCTCATATTTCTCATTAAAATTTTTGAAAGGATTTTATTTGGATTTTTTAAATAAATTCAATATTTAGTATGTTTTCCCTATTGCCTTCTGGCCAAATGGTAGTAGCTGTCTTAATGTTCTGATTCTCTTACCTAAATATTAATCTTACACTCTTCAGTGGGCTTCCACTTAGTCTCTCTACAACACACACCAATCTCCTTCCCTGATTATAGGTTTTCTTCAGAACTGGGTATAGATTCCATCTCATCATGTATGTTAGCTTTGAATCCCATCCCAAAGGTTTCAATGAGATCATCATGTTTACCACCTGGGGTTATAATCCCAAGTTTACTTTGCTTGTTACCTATCCCTGAGTGTTTGTACATAGACATCTAAGGCCCTAAGTATTGTTTCTGGCCTCCTTCCCAACTGTTTTCTCATGTGAATCACCTGGCTCCTCAGCTCAATGGTTCTTCTTGCTACATTATGCCTATAGTAACTGGCTTCACTGGTTTATCTGGCTGTTTTCCTTCCTTTCCTTGTTTACTCTCCTTTAAGCTCCCTGGATAAATTATTTTTTGTCCAATAAACTCCTGGGTAAATTATTACTTCTCAATCTTGTGAGAAGCCTTTTATCTCAAGCCAAAGTCCATCATTTTAATAATATAACTATCCAGAATCAAGATCCATAAATCCATATTCAGTAAAACAAATCATTGCCATGGTCCACCATTCATGTTTCACACCTTCTCTCTTTCAAACTTACAGATGTCAGTAGTAAGATGCAAAAATAACCAAGTCCTAAACTTAAAAATGCTTCCTTTCTTTTCTGACAAAGTCATTCATTCCCAGAGAAGTCAGGAAGAACATGTTTCAAAGTCTAGGTATTATCTTCAAGCAATCATCTCTCCTACTCACCTCAGCAAGTCCTGTCAATTCTTCCTCCTAAATGCTTCTTGGATTGTCCCATTTCTTTCTCTCTCTACTGCACTGCTTCAATTGAAGTTCTCATTATACCCTGCTTGAAACTTGCAATGGTCTCCTTACAGGTCCCCAGTTTAGTCTTCACATGGCCATCAGGGTTATTGCCTAATGCTTCTCAAAAACTGTCCATAGCTGTTGTTACTGCATAGCAAAACTCAACACATTTGACAATTGGGCCCCAACTCTCTCTTCTGGCCTTTTTTCTGCTCATAATCCATTTTGTGCCAATAATTTTGGGCAAAGAAAGCAACTTGCAATTTCCTGAAGGTATTATGCATTCTCATGCCTTCGTTCCTAACTATTCTCTAGTTACATAGCTATTATCCCATCTTTCAAAGCTCATTCAAAGAAGCCTTCTCTGATTCTCCCCCTCCCTCACACCTTGTCAAAGTTAACCTCTCTTTCCTCTGCTTATCCAGCATAGTTCTTTTAGCCACTGCCCAGTAGACAATGACTACATCATGATCTTTTCTCTATCTTCCCCAGCACTTGACTTGGTGCTTGGCACATAATAAGTGCCTAAATTGTTAAAATATCAAGAATTTGTCAACTAGTTGACCTTACACTAGTTGCTTGAAGTCAGCCATGGTGGGAGTATTTATACATCGGAAATTTACAAATACTATAATTTGCTAGTGAAATTCTAGTGAAGTAAGCACAATCAGATGTTGCTGGTAGTAATACGCATTGGAGCAGCCCTTTAGGAGAATAATTTGGTAATATATATTTCCAAATCTCTCACTGATCCAGTAATTCTACATCTGAAAACAAGTTGAACTATAGAGAAAAAATTATGCACCAAGATATATTCATTGCAACATTCTTATATTTCCATATTTTAATGATGCAGTACAATAAAGGAGGAAAAGGGTTAAAAAATTATGATCCTACATTAGATATCAGAAAAGATGCTTATGAAGAATGTGCTTTTTATGATAAATGTAATAAGATGGATGCAACTTTTTACAAAGCTTACTAACTATATATTTTTACTTACAATATTTAGTTTTAATGTTATTGCACATGTTTAAAATCACATATTATGTAAAAAGAGTACGGTCATTTAGAAATGTCTTTTTCTCCACTCATTGTATAAAAAAAAAATTTAAACTCTTTACGAGTATGCTTGCTAAACGACGTTTTTAAAAATAGACTTTTATTGGCATTTATATCTACAGAAGAGTATAAAATCATAGGTGTGTTGCTCAATAAATTTTTAAAAAGTGAACACAGTCATGTATGCACCACTCAGAACAAGAAATTAAACATTGGTAGCTGCCCAAAAGCCCCCTCGTGCCCCTTCTCATCAATATCCCCACAAAAGTAACCATTATCCTCACTTCCATCACCCAAATTAACTCTTGCCTAATTTTGAAATACATAAATTGAACAAAACAGTATGAACTTTTTCGTGTCTACTGTCTTTTGTTTAATGTTATGTTTGTGAGATTCATCCATATTATTGCATTTAGCCGCAGTTCTTTATTATTGCTGTATACTATTCCATTGTATGAATATACCACACTTATCTCTTCTATTGTTGATGGACATTTTGTTTTTTCTAGTTTTTTGCACATATGTATGCATTTCTGTAGGGTATACACCTAGGAGGGTAATTGTTGGTTGTAGGGTGTATACGTGTTCATATTTCAGTAAACCCTGACTAAAAGTTTTCCAAATAGTTGTGCCAGTTTACACTCTCACAAGAAGTATGTATGAGAGTTCCAGTGACGCCACACCCGTGCCAACACTTAGTATTGTCAGGCGCTTTAATTGTTGTCATTCTGGTAGGTGTGTATGTTATTGTGGTTTTAATTTGCATTTCCTTGATAATTAATGAGACTTAAGACATTTTCATGTGTTTATTGGCCATTTAAATATCTTTGTTAGTGATGTGCCCATTCAAACCTTCATGCTATTTTTCTTTCCTTTTTTCTTTTTGACTTGTAGGAGATTTTTAATACTCTGGATATGAGTCTCTTGTCAGATACTTTGATTGTAAATATCTTTTCCCAAAAATGCCTGTGTTTTCACTTATCACTCTCTATATTATGTCTTATGCTGGGTTTTAAAAAGAAAATAATTATATGGAAAAAAGACAGCATAAATAACCTCAAAATATAATTTTTGATGTTTTCGTTAGTGGAAATATGTGTGACATTTTTCTTTTTATTTTTCCTTTCTAATATTTTCCTAAATTTTTATATCTCATTACAAAATAATATTTATATGTAATTACCATATTTTTACACAATGTGCACCTTCTACATTTGTTTGCCAGCAATGCCCTCCCCCACAAGATATTTTTTGTAAGTATGCTGTGCTAGTTTTTTTTTTACAACAACAGATAAAAAAAATTGACATAGTGGCACTTACAAGAATGCCTCAGTGGAAGGGTCCAACTGGCAAACAAGTGTAGAAAATGGGCGTTATTTGCATAAAATACGGTATATTCTACTTTAATGATTGAATTATTAATGTCAATGATGACGATAAATTGGAAGAAAAAAATCCATACAAAGTGATTTTATCATTTGAAATGAAGGCATTTCTATTCTTAGTATTAGAATATAAGAATTAAAATAGATTATTCCGAAAATTCCACTAAAAAGTCTTCAGGAGATAATACTGTAAATCAGAACAGAAAATCACCAAGGCAAAGTGGTACCTGTCTAAGGGAGATTGTGTGTTCCTGGGCTTCCCCATTTTCCATAGGAGGGTCATGCACTGCATTGTCACTCACTTGACAAGTCTGTGAGTTAGTATTGCCTTCTCAGGACCAGAAGGACCTAAATTGAGTGGCAGAGAACAGGGTGAGTTGGTGAGTAGGTGCTCTCCTAGTCAAGCTTGAAGCAACCTGTGAGGACAAGAAATGAATCTCTAGCTTATCTTCACCAGTATTAGAGCTTTCATTTGAACATTGGGGCAGTGAGCTTAAAAGAATTTAGATTCAAAGTCTACTTTGAGTTTTCTTTCCTGAAATGAATCAAAAGGTCTGATATTGAGGAGGAAACCAGTGGAAATGGAAACTATTTGGATGTGTGGTGCACCACACTGTTCCATTAGAAGTGATTTTTAATAATGCTAATCTCCCCTGTTTGTGCTTTGACACAAATCATAGCTTCCTTCCTTTGCCATTCCTAAAGGGGATTTTTATTTCTTCTTTTGAATGGAGTCATTTTATGGAGACACAATTATTTTCCTAAGTTACTTTATAATCCTGGGAACATATCCTTGACCTAGAAAAAAAATTTTTTAAATAATATGACATGATGCAAGATGTGAATAGGAGGAACAATGTGTAGGACGGAGGGGTTAAATGGAAACTCTCCGTACTTTCTGCATAATTTTTCTGTAAACCTAAAAGTGCTCTAAAAATTAAAGTCTATTAAGTTTAAAAAAAAGCATGACATGAAGGGATTTTGGAAACTATGCTACTGACTACTAAGAAATACAGTATTTCTGTTTTGTTCTATTTCCCCCTTTCAACACTCAGAGAGGCGCACAGATTTTCTTATTTAATATTTCCCAATCATCTAAATCTACAGAGCTTTCAGCTGTGAAGCAGGGGGTAAAAAAAAACTCGGAGAGCGTGTGGATTTTAAGGCCACCTTCCCTATGCATCCGTGATCACAGTCATACATTATCTTAAGGCTCCTTGTTTAAAAGATGAAAGCAAAGTTCAGTTTTGTCCCCCCAGATGTGTAAACTCATCTTTTAAAGTATTCGTTCATGAACTTGGAAAATGAGAAAGATCCAGGTTGCCTGGGCAGCTTGAAGGGGCCTGGGTCTCACATACCTTCCAATCCCAGGACAAACACACCACCTAGGAGTGTTATACAGGGGTTTCAGGAATACAAAACCTGCAGCTGCACCTGGATCTTGTCTCTGCTCCCCCCTCCTCAGCCTCAGAGGTGCTAGCCACACCCCCACTTATGGTCCCAGGGGAAGGAGCAGCTCCTCCCCTTTCCTGTATTCTTCCCTCCAGCCTGACCCAACCCTTCCTTCCTACCTAAATATTCACAAAGCACCAGCACATACTTCGGAAGCTGAAAAGACACATGACAAGGGCAATTTTGCGACTCTTTCCTATTCCTTACTAAACCAGGGCTTCGAACCGTTTCATTTCAGTTCAAACCCCTGCTGAGAATTTGTATTTCCACCCCATATATACTGAATCAGAATCTACACTTTAACAAGATCACCAGGTGATTCTTATGTATAATACATTTTGAGAACCACTGCTCTACTAGTGGTTCTCAGAATTGGTCCCTAACCAGCAATATTAGCATCACTTGGGAACTTGTTGAAACAAGTTTGAATGAACCCGTTCGAAGTCCTGTGCTCAAGCCACTCTGAGGCTGGTTTTTTTTGGTTGTTGTTGTTTGTTTGCTTTAGTTTAGTTGTATATTTTTACAATCTCTCTGTAACTGGTTGGAGATTTACCTTTGTCAATAATCTGGTTCAGTCGGCCCTAGAGGACAAGGTGTGAAAATGTTCACTTTGTGACTTAAACCAAGATTTTCTTAAATGTCCTACACTTTCAAAGTAATGTGAATGCTAGCAGCACTTAAGCCAAGGAGTTTGCCTCTCAGGTTTTCTGTTACAACATCACCACCAAAACATCCATCAAACTGTAGTTACTTAGAAGGATGACAACAGACATGTTTTGGAGTGAAGACATACTGGAGTCCCAAGTCCATCTGAAAGAGGGTTTCCTGTATGTTCTATCTGGGCTCTGCTTTCCCAGACAGCTAACACTCCATTCAGTCTAGGCCTCTCAGAAAACCAGAGGCATAAGAGTTTAAATTCCCCTGTCTTCTTTTATGGACCAACCGTAAAAGAAACAACCCTGCAACATCAACAATGAAAAAGTAATTGCTTGAGCCCTCTTGTTCTCTCAAGACCTGATTTTCCTTCCCTTGCTTTTTCTTCTGTCTTACTCCACAGAACCACATGCCAAACATATTTAAAAATCAGTCATCGAGAACCAGTAAGTCCCCAGCTCTCCCTATTTCTAATTCTTCAGTCATTGATCTCTGGAAATTCCTTCTCCTCTAGGATGCTGTAATTTTCATCACCAGGAGAAGTCTGCCCCCTCTTTTTTGGAACAATCATGGTTTGGGTTTTTTTTTTTCCTTTGTTGCCAACTACAAAATGGCATTTAGGCAATCCCCCCTCAGCTATAAAGATGCCTTGTGCAAGAGAAAGGGACTGTTTCCTGTTGTTGACCTTCCTTACCACTGAAGTGGCAGGGAGCATATGTGTCAATTGGGAGAAATGATGGGTTAGAAATGCTAGTGCCTGGGACCCAGTGCTGCTCCTGACTCCTTACAGCATCGCAGGTGGACTTGTGTGTCAACAAGCATGTGGGATGCCAAGTCCTGCTTCATAACACACATCTTCCTTGCTCAGCAGATGGCAGATTGGGGACGTGGATGAGATGTGATACATTTTTATTTGGGTCAACCAAACAGCATTAACTAAGGGCAAGTAAGGCATTGGAGATTGGTTTCAGAAAGAAATAGTCTTTTCTTCTGTTTCCAATTCACCAAAACCAAACCCAAACCAAACCCGTTGCCGCCAAGTCAACTCCGACTCACGTCCAGACCCTACCCCTTGAGATTTTGTTTTTAATTTTTTTTTTTTGTACTTTAGATGAAGGTTTACAGAACAAATAGTTTCTCATTAAACAGTATGCATATTGTTTTATGACATTGGTCAACAACACCACGACTTGTCAACACTCTCCCTTCTTGACCTTGGGCTCCCTATTACCAGCTTTCCTGTCCCCTCCTGCCTTCTAGTCCTTGTCATGCACTGGTGTGCCCATTAGTCTTGTTTTGTTTTATGGGCCTTTCTAATCTTTGGCTAAAACGTGAGCCTCAGGAGTGACTTTATTACTGAGCTAAAAGGGTGTCCGGGGGACATATTCTAGGCGTTTCTCCAGTCTCTGTCAGGCCAGTAAGTCTGGTCTTTTTTTGTGAGTTAGAATTTTGTTCTACATTTTTCTCCAGCTCTGTCTGAGACCCTCTATTGTGATCCCTGACAGAGTAGTCAGTGGTGGTAGCCGGGCACCATCTAGTTGTACCAGACACAGTCTGCTGGAGGCTGTGGTAGTTGTGGTTCATTAGTCCTTTGGACTAATCTTTCCTTTGTATCTTGTTTTCTTCATTCTCCCTTGTTCCTGAAGGGGTGAGACCAGTGGAGTATCTTAGATGGCTGCTCACAGGCTTTTAAGACCCCAGATACTACTCAGCAAGGTAGGATGTAGAACATTTTCTTTATAAACTATGTTATGCCAATTGAGCTAGATGTTCCCTGAGACCATGGTCCCCACAGCCCTCAGCCCAGTAATTCGGTCCCTCAGGGAGTTTGGATGTGTCTATGGAGCTTCCATGACCTTTCCTTGTACAAGCTGTGCTGGCTTCCACAGTATTGTGTACTGTCTTACCCTTCACCAAAGTTACCACTTATCTATTGTCTATTTAGTGTCCCCCCCCATCCCCTCCTCTCCTTTGTAACCATCAAAGATTGTTTCTTTTTGTGTGTAAACCTTATCATGAGTTTTTACAGTAGTCGTCTCATACAATATTTGTCCTTTTGTGATTGACTTATTTCACTCAGCATGATGCCCTCCAGATTCATCTCATGTTATAAGATGCTTCACAGATTCATCATTGTTCTTTATCCTTGCTTAATACTCCATTGTGTGTATGTACCATAGTTCGTTTACCCATTCATCTGTTGATGGGCATCTAGGTTGTTTCCATCTTTTGGCTATGGTGAACAATGCTGCAAGGAATGTAGGCATGCATATGTCTATTCATGTGACGGCTCTTATTTCTATAGGATGTGTTCCTAGGAGTGGGATTGCTGGATCATATGGTATTTCTATTTCTAGCTTTCTGAGGAAATGCCATATCATTTTCCAGAATGGTTGTACCATTTTGCATTCCCATCAGCAGTGCATAAGAGTTCTGAGCTCCCCACAGCCTCCTCAACATTTGTTGTTTCCAGTTTTTTTGATTTATGCCAGTAATGCTAGGGTGAGGTGGTATCTCATTGTGGTTTTGATTTGCAGTTCTCTAATGGCTAGTGATCCTGAGCATTTCCTCATGTGTCTGCTGGCTGCTTGAATGTCTTCTTTGGTGAAGTGTCTGTTCAAGTCCTTTGCCCATTTTTTAATTGGGTTATTTGTCCTTTTGTTGTAGAGGTGTTGGATTATCTTGTAGATTTTAGAGATTAGACTTCGTCTGATTTGTAATGGACAAAATTTTTTTCCCAGTCTGTAGGTTCTCTTTTTATTCCTTTGGTGAAGTCTTTTGATGAGCATAAGTGTTTAATTTTTAGAAGATCTCAGTTGTCTAGCTTATCTTCTGGAGTTTGTGTGTTATTGGTTATGGTTTGTATCCTGTTAATGCCATGTATTAGGGCCTCTAGCATTGATCCTATTTTTTCTTCTATAATATTTATAGTTTTTGATTTTATGTTTAGGTCTTTGATCCATTTTGAATTACTTTTTGTGTATGGTGTGAGGTGTGGATCTTGTGTCATTTTTTTGCAGATGGATATCCAGTTTTGCCAGCACCATTTGTTAAAAAGACTATCTTTTCCCCATTTAATGGACTTTGGGCCCTTGTCGAAGATCAAGTGACTGTAGGTGGGTGGATTTACATCTGGGTTCTTGATTCTGTTCCATTGGTCAATGTATCTGTTGTTGTACCAGTACCAGGCTGTTTTGACTACTGTAGCTGTATGGTAGGTTCTGAGGTCAGGTAGCGTGAGTCCTCCTACTTTATTCTTCTTCTTCAGTAGTGCTTTACTTATCCGGGGCTTCTTCCCTTTCCATATAAAGTTAATGATTGATTTACCATCTCTTTAAAGAATGTTGTTGGTATTTGGATAGGGATTACATTGTATCTGTAGATCGCTTTGGGTAGCATTGTGATTTTCACAGTGTTGAGTCTACCTGTCCATGAGCATGGTGTGTTTTTCCGTTTATGTAGATCTCTTTTGGTTTCTTGCAGCAGTGTTTTGCAGTTTTCTTTGTATAGGTCTTTTACATCCCTGGTTAGATTTATTCCTAAGTATTTTATTTTTTAGAGGTTATTATAAATGGCATTGTTTAGCCCCTGAGAAGATAAAATACTTAGGAATAAATCTAACCAGAGACAAAAAAGACCTATACAATGAAAACTACAAAACACTGCTACAAGAAACCAAAAGAGAACTACATAAGTGGAAAAACACACCATGCTCATGGACAGGTAGACTCAACATTGTGAAAATGACAATTCTACCCGAAGCGATCTACAGATACAATGCAATGTGGATCCAAATTCCAACGGCATTTTTTAATGAGATGGAGAAACAAATCACGAACTTCATATGGAAGGGGAAGAGGCACCGAGTAAGTCAAGCATTACTCAAGAAGAAGAACAAAATGGGAGGTCTCACACTACCTGATTTTAGAACCTATTATACCGCCATGGTAGTCAAAACAGCCTGGAACTGGTATAACAACGGACACATAGACCAATGGAACAGAATTGAGAATCCAGACATAAATTCATCCACCTATGAGCAGCTGATATTTGATAAAGGCGCAAAGTCTATTAACTGAGGAAAAGACCGTCTCTTTAACAAATGGTGCTGACATAACTGGATATCCATCTGCAAAAAACTGAAACTAGACCCATACCTCACACCGTGCACAAAAACTAACTCAAAACGGATTAAAGACTTAAATATAAAATCGAAAACGATAAAGATCATGGAAGAAAAAACAGGGACAACGCTAGGAGCTGAACCATGAGTAACAATGCACAAGCACCAGAAGGCAGACTAGATAACTGGGAGCTCCTAAAAATCAAACACTTACGCTCATCAAAAGACTTCACCAAAAGAGTAAAAAGACAACCTACAGAATGGGA